>NC_090938.1:507523378-507826408 GCF_040938575.1 Ambystoma mexicanum
AATCTAATGTGTGCTTGATACTGAATGTAACCATTGGCTGTAACCTATGTAAGAAACCTATGTAACTGAACACTCATGCAAGCTACCAATGTAACCATCCTACTTAAGTAAAAGCGCCTAGATGCCTCCGGGTTAGGTGCGCTATATAAATGTCAAAATAAGTAAATCAATAGTAATGACGTAATTGATTTCTTGATTTGTGATCAGTCGACTTGTTTGTTTGATGACATCTCCATCTCCTCCATATCATCAATTGGGTACGGTTTGAATGGCTGCCTAAGAGAGTAACGTTTCTCACATCTGCGATACACTGATGATGGTGAAGAAGGGCCTAAGAGTGAGGTGCACCTCTCGTTTCTCTGTCTTCAGGCTGAGAGTCGTGTGGGGGTCATGAGGGCCATGCTTGGACATCCACCTTCATACTGAAAACTTAAGGACATTTTCTTAAATTAGAAAAGGGGCAGTGCTTTAAAAAATGCTTGCAGTGCTACTGATGCACATGTTTCTATCAAAAGGCTTGCTGCTGGAAAACATGACATCTTCCCTCTAATTCTTCCACCCACCTTGGAATGATGGCGCTGGAAACTGGAGGGGAGAAATGCCTGCTTTCATCCCTACTTTTAGCATGAGCTCAGAATCGGGCCCTCAGTCACAATATAAGTAGGTACAGGAAAGAAATCAACCCCTAACCTGCTGTTCAATTGTGAATTTGTGAGTGCGATCCTGGATTAGGCATCTCTGGTTGTGACTTCCCTCCACACCCCTGTCTCTGTTTAATTGTGTCATGTTTCTGTGCAATTGTAGGTACAAACTGGCGATAACTCAACGCAAGGAAGAGGAGCCGCAGAGCGGATGTATCTACAATCAGAATGACCCATGGACGCCGTCAGTGAAATTCGATGACTTCATAAATGATGAAAACATCGTAGATAAGGTTGGTGATGCCGCATGTCCCATCGTCCTGTCGGGCTTCCAGGCACAGGTTTTGGGGAGGCCCAACAAAAGAACATTTCATCTTTGGGCCATTGCAGCAGTGAATAGTAACTGCCTGCCCAGGGACAGAACCCCAGGCCCATACACGGTAGTACCAATTCACAGGCCAGAGCTATGCACCAGCATAGCCTAGCCATGGCAGAGTAATAATATTGCCCCATGTCACCGGGACACCATTGTTCCACTAAAATCCACGGTAATCCGGTACTTTGGTCCATTTGATTCAATTGAAATTAACCAAGACCACCACTACTTACAATGCCGGTATTGGCTGGGATTGCAATGATTTCCTATGTAATTAAGGACGAAAATATATGCCATTAGCACTTAGTGAGTTAAACTGCATGCATGCCTTAGCCGAAACCCATGACTGGAACTATGGTTTGCCGCTGAGGTATATCTATTGTTTGCAAAGTGTACATGCACCACAGGGGACTTATTGCTTCAGGGCATGTGAAGTGTGAGGGGAAGGAGTGTGAGAGAGAGTAAAAAAGAGTGGGCAATGAGGTGTGGTTGCTTACTGGTGAATAGTCATGAGTTCTCCATAGGTTAGACAGGGCCTGGTGGGTCATAGTTCTTAGCCTTATTGACCAACCTCCCATCAACCACTTCAGTAAGGCCCTTTGAGGATTTCACCTTTCAGTTTCTTTTGTGCAATGCAGGGTTTTATCGTCCTCTGAGTCATGGCAGGAGCTTGTTGCGGAGTGACGGGCCTTGCGTAGATTGCAGTCTTGTGCCAACTCTTTCATTTTTTGCTGTGCTCCACTTGTAGTCTCTCGGGTGTGAATAATCGGAGAATCCTCTCGGGCAGACAGTACTGGATGACGTGTATATCGTACTCGGATGCTTAATTCTATACACCTTTTGGGTTTGGATACAGCTTTCAGCTGCATTCTCCTTTCAGCCAGTATGGACCTCAGGGCTGTTGAGATGTGGTTCTTCAGTCTTCATACAAGCGTCTGATATCTTAGTTGCTTTTGTTTCGTCAGCTATTTCCGAGGTCTGCGAGTCATACAGTAGGCGAGTTTGCTCAGCATAATGCTTGAAGCAGTTTCTCCATGTTGTTGATTTTTAGAAATGGGACAATTATTTTCAGGAGGCTCAGTTGGCACTGGGAGCTGTTGGTAAGGGCATTGACATTGGTGAAGCAGAGGCTTGAGTGAAGTGGACTCCCTGGATTGCTGGTTTTTGCAGGTGCTGTTGTGGTCTGCCTACTGCAGAAGGTCAACTGCACAGGAAGCTCGCGACCAGTGCAGACCGGAAATTGATGATTTCTGTTTTGATCACATTGAAACACAGTTCGCTTGATAGCATCCATTTTTGGGCAATGACTGGACACTGTTATCTGGTTGCTAGCCAAACGGTTGTTGACGCTAATTCTCAAAATCCGGTGAGTGCTATAGGCACAAAGCTGGACAGAGTCCACATAGGAGGTGAGGATGGAGGCAGCCGATAGGATGAGCACTTTTAGCATGTCTAATAGGGTGGAATATGTGCTTCGATCCTGTCAGAATCCAGATTGCCTTTTGTAGAATAGGCCTACTGATTCACTGTGTTTCGCCCGTCTCGGGAGGATAGCTCATGGGCAACGTGCTCGCCTTGGAAACAAGACGATGCAAAGCAACACAGGTTCGATCCCTGGGTCAGCGCTTAAAAACCTCTGGGTATTAAGTGTGTTATGAATAACCAATTAAAAATGGTGTTGTTGTGGGGCTGTCCTGTATCTTGGGCAGAACAGGGATGTCAGTTTTTTTTTTTTAGGCGGTAGTCTGATTATTGGCTGATTTAGTGCTCTATGAACTGTTTCTGGGGGCCTTACACGCTTTCGAAATATGAGCCCCACTGGTAGGTTTGGTCTTTTGTCACGGAAGCTGGGCAAGGGTACCATAGAGTAGATGGTTCCTTCATCTGCACCTGAAGACTGATGATGTAATTATCTGGTACTATTTCAAATCAAGAGATGCTTGCCTTTTACCGTGGAGTGCTGACAAGGGTATGTATGGCTGGTCATAGGCTGAGAGTTGATCATGGATTGCATAGATATATTTTTTAGTTTACTGTGATTTTACCGAAAACTTTTTATTCAAGATAATTTTTACTGAAATATTTTTACCGAAAAAATACAGAGTTTTTATAGAATTGTTTATTTGACGGGGTTCACCCCCTGCCCACCAAACTCCCTGTTTCCCCCATGTTTTTAACCGCCACCCACCGCCTCCCTGCTTGTTTAAACCCTTACCATATAGATATTTAAAAAAAACCTGTATTTTCTCAGTAAAAGTGTTTTGGTAAAAAATACCTTGAATAGAAAATATTTGGTAAAATCACTGATGCCTATTTTTTCTGTAAATAAGCAGACCTATTTCTCAGTTAGCGCTAGAGATGGTCTAATGCTACAATCGGCTTGTTCGTGATCAGTTAGCTCGATGGAGGCTTGATTGGATGTTTATCACCCCTGGCATGTAGTTGGTAGGCTTAAGAGGCGTATTCACCCTCCAGGGAGTTTGAGTTCCACCATTTCCTTTCCAACCTCCTGCCTCCTCTTTCCAGGTGAGCCAGGTCCAGCTGCACCATTTGTCAGCTCTTTTCTGCTGGAATTTCACTTTTCCAAGACTCGTCGGTAATAGCTTGTCCCTGGTCTCTACAAGCTGACTTGAGAGGGTGTGTAGAACAGCACTGGGACATTTTGGTAGAACAGGAGGGAGGGCACATCTTTTTTGCAGGTCAGCAGGGTCTTTCTTTTGCATTATGGACTGGAAAGCAGGCAGTGATAGTACCAGATCTGTTTGGTGACATTGGTTGAGTTCCTTTCAGATTCTACGTGAATGGCACATTGGGCGAGCAACTCTCTGTATAGGGCAGAAGTAACAACACACATTGCTTGGATCCAAAGTATCCCATGTTATTCTCATCTGATTGGGCAGTTTTATTGAAATAATGCTCAAGCCATAAATGAATGTCCTCCATCATGTGCATATTTTTGTTACAAAGTTTGCAGAGGAGCTCCATCTGTTGGTCAAGAAATGGGGTGTTAGTGCTGGGCAGATGGTGGCCTGGGAGTCCTGCAATGGCCATGGAGCCATCTGGCCAACTCAGAAATCCGTTGTCCAGCTATGTGGCCACCATTGTTCAAATTCAGTGGTCACCTGCTTGGACCGAGTCTGCCAGGTGTCCCGCCTTGGGGGATCATTTTGACAGCTCACTAGTCGGGCACATACTATGTCTCCTCCTCTTTTGCATTGCTGCCATGACTTGGCCACTTCATGGAATTGACCTGTAATGTGACCTCCCATTTGCTTCTGTTTCTTGCCAGGACCTGGTCGCTTGGCCCACCATCGGCTTCCTTCACATTCCACATGCCGAGGACATTCCCAACACTGTGACGACAGGGAATGGGGTCGGCTTCCTGCTAAGACCCTACAACTATTTCAAAGAGGATCCATCTGTCGACTCCGGAGATGCTGTCTACTTCACCAAGGACATGGACCTGACCAGCTGTGCTGTGAACCCGTTGGCGTGTCTGTCAAAGACTGCCTCTTGCGCCCCCAATATTCCTCCTTTCAACTACACAGGCTTGGACAATGCTCAGCTGACACTTTAAGAGTCATCGCCGCCACCACGGTACCTGCGCATGCACGGAAAAAACCACCATGGACTCAGAATGTCCCAATGTTTGCTGAAAGAGACACTATTGGTTTGCTGACCGACGAACTAGGAAATTCTGACTGGCAAGTTTCGACTCACATTTAACAACATATCCCCAGTTTATAAATGTTGTTTCAGCTCTCCCCGTTACGTTTATGCGTCAATTGAGCTGCCCATCCATCGATTGATTCACGTGTTCGTCCATCTGCCTGTACTTACACCTGTCCATTCATTGGTCTGCCCTCTTTCTTTCCGCCCATCTGTCCATTCATCCATTATCAGTCCACCCATAACTTAGCTGTTCCTCCATCTATGGTCTAGTAGGTATCGTCCGTCCGTCCGTCCGTCCGTCCATCCATCCGTCTAATATGTATAATCCATCTATCCAGGAATCCATCAGTTTAAAATGTATCACCTGTCTATCCATCCACCCACCCACTCGCCTATCTATCTATCTATCTATCTATCTATCTATCTGTCTGTCTGTCTGTCTGTCTGTCTGTCTGTCTGTCTGTCTGTCTGTCCGTCCATCTAATATGTATCCTCTAGCCATCCAACCATGCATCCATCTGTCTGTCCATTGGTCCGTCCATCCATCTATCCTTTTGTCCATCTCTGTCCGTCTGTCCGTACACCAGTACCACTGGTAGCTCACAGACCCATGCGTAATGAACCTTTGCGAACAAACCCTCCCTTCAAGTGGGGCTACAAAAAAATGATCTCACCTTAAAGAAGCCATGACCAGGACTGGCTGGCATAACTGGGCAAGTAACTTGTTAAAAGAGCTAGCTACCAGTCCTCTGGACATGTGCTGCTATCGGAACACGTAGCACTTGATCTTTTCATGAAAACTTACTGAATTAGTACATGGACTGCTTTTAAAAGACCCAAAATGGCATTATTCTTTTATACATCTTTAAAATGTGTTCACCCTATAACAGTTACAAACTAGGGGTCCCAGCTATTCACTGGATAAAATGCACGTGACACAGCACTTCCCCTCCAAATGCAGAGTAACGGCCTTGCCCCCGCTAGGGAGCCAATGTCACCAATAGGAGCGATGTCACTTGTACTGCTTTTGCAACTTAGTAACCAGTGACATGTTACTTTTGAACTCTGGTGGTGATCAGCACCCAATCATCAAAAAGTGACATTTATCAGCGTTCAGCTGCATCAAGCTCACTGACGTGTGAGAACACAGAGGCCACGAGGGAACTATTCTATTGTGGGCGTCTGCAACCTGTAGCTCGCCAGATGCTTTGGAAAATAAATTCCATGGTTCCTCACCAATAACTATACTGGTTAGGGCGGATGGGAGTTGTAGTCCATAGCATCTTCCGAAGTGGGAGGGTGCAGGTTCCAGGAGGGGAGAGTGCTATAGGAAGTGGACGGGGATAAGATGGATGCTGTCATCATCTGGGCTTCTGTGAAAATGAGCATCTGAGGAGGCGGGTGGGGGGTGGAGGGGAAGGTGGTGAGCGGTGTTAGGCTAAGTCTTAGTGGGAACAATGCTGCTGAAATTGACCAAAGACTTAATATAGCTGCTGGGTGACCAAAAGTATATTTAGAGTGGGTTTAACGGATACAATATTTTTAAGAATTATGTTTTGTTATTGTGCCAGGTATGGGGTTGTCATTATATCGAAAATAAAGTAATTTGTGGTGTCAAAATGTAATTTTTTGTGATTAGTCAATTAAAAGGGTTTTACACCATTGCCTGTCTACCTAATGTTTACTAATATTTGCAGAGCACATGTTTGGTTATTGAACTGTGTGTTGCTTTTTGCTTTGTGGCAACCTTGGGGTGCTGAGCTGAAGAACAATTGTTGGCAAGGAGATATTGTGGTCCTATGAACGGTGTGCAATGACTATTTCTTATGCTTACTCCAGAGGCCTAACATTCCCACAAGTAGGAGATGGGGGGGCTATCGGTACCGTACCCCACAATCAAGGATTTCTCACATCTGTGACACCCCATCATACATAGTGACATTCATGATGGAAGGGGCGTGGAAAGCCTGATGGTACCTGACCCCTCAATCCCCCGCTGCTTGCACTGAGCAGGAATCCCATATACCTGGGTACATCACATCAAAAGATCCAGCTAGCAGATGGGATCACGCATCTGCTCCAGACCACCCTGCCCGGACAGCACCCATAAAGAATCACACAGATAGTCACGCATCACTTTGAGCAATCTTGGACAGGTGCACCATGGGAAAGCCCTGGAGGCACCAGCCACAACCCCACACACCTTTCTGGACCTTTCAACCTCACCTGCTGCATCACCTCAACAAAGCATGACTTTGACAAAAGTAGAAGATGGAAATGACCTGTTGGCACCTGATCCTGGCCTGGCATGGCAATACCAGATATAACTCAGAAAAACATTCATACATCACCTCAAAAACCCGGAAAGGCAGGAGAGGGCGAGGGCCTACAAGTACCGGACCATCCTGCCAAGACACCTCACCTAACTGACCCTACTAACCCACATCAGGACAGTTCCCCTGGCATGAGTTGGTACCCGGCGCACTCCCTGCCCCCTGCTTAATGGCACCAAATAGCTATTGCAAGATGCTTATAGGTCACCCCCATGCGAGAACTAGCCACGACAATGACCCCCATCGGCTGTCACAATGACATTGCAAAAGGTCATAAATGGGGAGGTCTCAAGATTTTTGACATGACATTCTTACCACAGTCCAGTACATCACCAATCACTCACGATGGTCATCAGTGCTGCAAAGGCTTTACATTACAGCGCTGTTATGTATAACTCTTACTTCACATCACATTTAGAGGTTAATGGGTTGTGGCCAGCAGAATCCTCTTAGCTTGGTGGCTCAAGTGTGAGGCCCATGGGAAGGCTTATTTGCTTGAACACTGCTCATGGGAGGGACGGGTGGTATGTGTTGCCAGGGACAGTGGGCCTTCAGTCCTGCGCTTTCCTTTTTTTTTATAAACTAGTGCATTCTGGAAGTTGCACGTTTTTTTAAACTGAATTTTTATTGACATTTGTTGAAGCATGAAACATATAAATTTAATTTTACCATGTTGAAATGCCAGATATTAATATTACATCTCCCGTCCAACGGTATCAGGTAATATTATCCCCATATATATGGTCGCCGTAAATAATATCACCGGGAAAAGGTTGCAGCGATATTATATGGGTGACCATATATATGGGGACAGGGGCAAAAAAAAAAAAAAAATGTCGCCACAAAAAACGGCAATTTTTTGGCGATATTTTTGCATGCCGAGATTTTTGCGGCGACATTATTACATGGAACCCTTCCAACCCCCCCATGAACAGGGTGTCGCAGTTTATTACACGGTAACACCCAAGTCGGGGAGCTCCTTCCCCCACAATGAATGTGACACACAAAAAAGGGCTTTGGATTTTTTTAAGAGTTCAATATGGTTAGGCATCCAACCCATCTCTCACACAACCCAACAAATACCCGGTCCCACAATGCACTAGGAACCAGGCCGGTGTGTATTAAGAATATATTTATTAATTTATTTATTTAGACAAATATCATAAATAGATTACATCAGCCACCAATGTTGTGGCAACACAAAAACAGAATAACCTATTTGGAAAGTACTAACACAGAGATGACATTAACATATGCAGTTACAATAGTTTCCTTTTAAATCACCCACCAAACAGAAGAAAAGAACAGTTTGAGGCACACAATGAATTCAAACTGGGTTATGCATTTCTCCCAGTAACCCTCACCCCCCAAACATCATTTTGGCTTGATAACTTTGAATGGAAGGCAGCGGCAGGGAGTGGGAACACAATGGAAAAATTGGATTAGTGGTCTAGCTCACAGAAACAATATGGGAGACAGAAAAGTAATGGGCAAATTCGTTTTGCAGAGCACAATGGGAAAATCGGGTTTGAATTATTTAACACAGCTGCAATGGGAAATAATAAGAAGAAATTGGAAATTCGTTTTTCTACACCTAACAAGGACAGGCAGGGCTTCGGGGTATTAGTTAGCACACAATGGGAAAATCGTTTTTTTGGGTTGGAATCACAGATGCAATGTGAGAAAGAAAATGCAAGTGGAAAAATGTGTTTTTCAGAGCACAAGGTGTACACTGCGGCAATTTCGTTTTTGGCACCTTGCACATGCACAGGCACTATGGGCTTCCCACTTCTGATTTATCATGAAGGGGATCAATGGGGAATTTCGATTTTCTACACTCGGCGCACACAGCAGGGTTGGGGGTTATCTCTTTTGGCAAATCTTTATGACTATACCGGCTCACAACACACTGGGAAAAGATTGTTGATTTCTAATACCAACAATACAGATCCTGTGAACTTCTATGGGGGAATTAATTGATTTACTTTGACAAATATACTAGGGATCTACAGAGGCAAACAGGATTTTTCAATGGGGAAAAAACTAAAACAATGCTGAAAAATATATGAGGCCTACACACTGTATGGCTTTTTAGGGGTAGTTCTACTTACAGGAGAGGTCTGGGCCGGGCATCAGGGAGCATTAGGGCACACCGATGGGACACCAAAGGGGGTCAGTCAAGGGTCTCCTCTCCTTCCTCCAAAGGGCCTCAATCAGCGTCTAGGTCTCCTGGCTCCTGTATCAACTTCCAGACTTGCTAGGATGTTTCTTCAGCAGCAAGTCGCCTCTCGGAATTATTGCAAGACACCGAGCTTTCAAGCAAACTGACTTAGTTATAGGGCAAATTACATCAGACATTAGCCTTCCCTACCTCCCTCCCACATGGGTGCTGATAGGACAAGGGGATGGGGGAGTGCTTTGGCTTAGGAGTGGGAGGAGAGAACTTCATCATCCGACTTTTGACAGATGGGCTCGGTCATGTTTTTGGACTCAAATGTATCTCAACATGGCAAGTACCCTTCATTTCCACAACTTTACATGTATGAATACATTTTTGACAACTGTATTTTAAGGCAAATCAGATGAGACTACTATGGACTCTTAACGTCCTTTTTGTGTAGATATACAGTTTTTCTTCATTTACTCAGGAACCACATCAGTGAAAAATATGGCACTTTATGTGCATCATATGAAATATAATTGCCATGCTTTTATCAACTTTTCACATCTCTGGTAATCATGGTAAGGCCTAAATCACATTTTCATTAATAACTTTAGTTATGTTTATCCCACCAAAATCGTTTTAGAATGGTTAGAAGGGGTTAACTGCCACCTTTAATAAAAGCCTAGAATGACTTGTGTGATGTACATTGTCCATTTTATGCGATAAAATGCATTTCTCCCATGTTAAAGCAATGTGCAGTTTCACTCCTCAATTGATTAGACCCCCCCTCTTTTCTTAAGCTTCAGTTCTCCTCTTTAGGAACATAACGTCAACAGAGGGATCTGTGTTCAGATTTTGCCTCTCCCTTCAAGATCTAATGGCCACTGTAATGCACTTTTTATGGGACTTGTAAACTGGAAGTCACCAGAGCTGCAGAACAGACCTACCCTAATCAGGTCACTGCATTTCCCATTTACGAATATATTATTTCTTGTATTTAGGCTTGTTCTATTAAGAAATGGTTGTGATTGATGATGACACCCCAGGCCTGTCTTCAGGGAAGCAGACGGGAGGTCCTGGAGCTCAATAAGGGGTGACATTGTGTTAGTCCCGGACCTTCAATGAGTAGGCCACCAAATCTTCAAGATACACCCAGTAGGTTTTTGTGTCCTCCCTCATATGATCCAACATTACTAGCAATTGAGCCGCTTTATAGTATAGTCGGGAATCCAGAAATCCAAACCCGCTCCTGTTTCTCGGGAACATCAGCATTGCCATTTTCACTCTCTGAGTCTTATTCTGCCAGTTAAATCAGCTGATTTCTCCCATTAGGTCAAGAACAAATCTTTCCAGAAGTTGTCTCGGTATAGAAGTAACTAAATATAGGAGGCGCGGGAGTACATTCATTTTGATGGAAGTTATTTATCCGTGCCACGTTAATAATAGCAGTGCCCACCTTTTCAAATCTTCTTTGTGCCACTCCAAAAAGGGGTCATAATTTATTTTCACTAGCTCACCCAAATCTGTTGTAATTTGGATCACCAGGTATTGGATTCTCTTATGCTCTAGCCCCATGCCCAAGTATCTCTTCTGTGGGTCCAGTAGGGGACTCTGCATTTGAATTGGCATGATGCATGATTTCTGCACATTAATTTTAATACCTGACAGGTGGCCACAGGTCGAAATTTGTTTCATTAATGCCAGGAGTGACTGCTGTACATTGGTGAGATAACCCAGTATATCGTCTGCAAAGAGTAATAGTTTACATCCAGTCTCCCCACTAACTATCTCTCCAATACATTGATTTTTGTGTATTGCAACTACCGAGCGTTCCATGGTAAGGGCATACAGCAGTGGGGAGAGAGGGCAACCTTGCTTGTACCCCTTGTCAATCCAAAAACCTCAGAGAGACCGCCATTTACTTGCACCCTTGACCTAGGGCTGTGATTAAGTGCCAAAACCCATTTCCAGAAATTCCAGCCAAACCTCATCCTCCCCAGGACTTTCATCATAAAGGGCCGCTCCACCCTGTGAAGGCTTTCTCCGAATGTAAATATACTAAGCAAGAATCTTGGTCCCCCATTTGAGCGCAGTGGATAAGATCCATAGTTTTCCATATGTTGTCTGACCCCTGTCTCGGTCACGGTCTTCGGCCATATCATATGTCAGACCGGGGAGGGGAAGCCTTTCTAGGAAAGTGTCTGTGTTCCTCTTCTCTCTCCCATTCAGAAGTATATAAATTGCTATAACATTCAGTACATTCTTTCACAATGACCTGGTGATCATACTTAACAACCCCTTCTTCCAACACAATGCCCCAATTGTTCTCTGCTTCCTTTCCTCCCTCAATCTCCACACCAGGATCTTGTCAGCCTTATCCCCTTTTTTATGGAAACTTTGTTTCAAGAACCTGAGTTTTTCTCAGTGTCCTGAACCAGGATACTGTTTAGTTGTGCTTAATATTGTCAGAGCTTACTCGACACTGCAGGTGACATATAGTTACCCAGGCTACCTCCCAGCTGCAACTGTTCTATTTTTTGGCAGAGTGCTGTTTCCTGTTCACCCCTCACTCTCTTTTTCTGGGATCCTATCCTTATCAAGACACCCCGAATTGTTGCCTTAAAGCATTGCCACCAGGTCTGGACACTCTGTTCTCTTGTGTCATTAAAGCTTAAATAATCCTTGATTGCGACGAGCAATTTCTGTGTTACTTCCCTGTCTTGGAGCAGTAAGTCATTACACTTCCACCTCCCTCTGGGGGGTGCTGCCCGTCCTGGCCCCAATACCACTTTAACCATATCATGGTCCGACTAGGGGATTGGGGTACCCTGGGAGTCCGTTACTTGAGCTTTCAGATGTGTGTCGACCAGTACTAAGTCTATCCAGGAGTAGCAATTGTGCACCGCTGAGAAATAAGTGAAAGGTGTGTAACCTTCTAAGAGGGGGCAAACTGAGTCCACCCCTCCCAGGTTCTCATTTGCTTCCCTAAAATGTAATGAATTCCCTCACTCAATTGTGCTTCTGCAGCCTTGCCCAATCTTTTGCAGTCTTTCAGCGGGTTTGACACCATATTGAAATCCCCTCCAACCATTAGTCGACCCTCCACAAACACACTCAGTTAGTCTCTCACCCCCTCCCAAAATTCACACTGTCCCGAGTTTGGGGCATGAATGTAACCCAAAGTCATAAGGTCGCAATTCAGACATCCCTTTACAAAGACATAACGTCCATTTGGATCCGTCAAGAACTTTTCCGCCTGGAACCCAATGCGAGCTGAGACCAGGACTGCTACAGCCCTTCTCTTTTTTACATATGAGACCACAACTACTTCTCCCACTTTCCTGGCCATTAAGTCGGGTTTCCTACCCCTCTCCCAATGTGTCTCCTGCAGACATAGCCAGTCCAGGCTTGCCCTCTTAAACTCCTGTAGAACCAGCAACCTTTCACTTGGTGAATTAAGGCCTCGTAAATTGAGGGAGACGGTTGTCATCTCACTCATTGTCATCATTTACCCATTGCCAGAATGCTGCATGTCTCCTCCCGCTCCTGAGACAACCCTCTTTTAAGACACATTTCGCATGGGCCGGCTGTAAACACCCACATGTCTGAAGCTGCTTATCATGAAACCAACACACACTCTTAAACCTTAACTTTCCCTTTCCCACTCACCCGCTCTCCCAGCATCCAACCCTGCTCAGACACATCACCCAAGACAGGATCAAATCACCAGCAGTCCTCCTGATCTTAGGAGCAACACTGCAAAGCACAATACTCTGAGCCCCCCTCCCACTGTCAAAATGTTTATACTCCCCCAACCCCTTGCGCTTTATTCCACTCCCCAAACCTCTCTAGAACAGAGCAAAGAAATGTCTAAACATAAACTCTTATCTTAAAGTTACCTCTTTCAACGGAAGCAGTATTGTAGAGAACTCAGAACATCACAGTCATTTGCTCAGTTTTCTGCCTGGAGGGGTGTTAAGCTTCTTAAATGTGTGTGACTAAGGGATCTTTCGTTTGTCCATTCGTAGATCCTGGCCCACAGACCCTTCTCTTGCACCTCCTGGATTTTGAAATTGGGGCTGGGGCTCTTTCATTATTTCAGAGGAACCTCTTTGGATGTCGTCCTCGGTGACTAGCTTGTAGGAATATCCCTCATGTTCAAACGAAATTGAAAAAGGGAAGCCCCAGCGGTATCTCACGCCCTTATCATTCATCCATTTTGTGAGCGGACCACATTGCCTTCTCCTTTCTAGTGTGAAGGCTGATAGGTCCTGATACATAGTCATTTTAGTGGAGTCTTAGTCGATAGGGCCTGACCTCGAGGCACTGTCCAGTATCTTCATCTTTTATTAGTAATAATGAAATATCGACAGGATTGTCCTTGGGGATCTGGTGCCACCCTCGCTCGGTGCACCCTAACGATTGTAGGCTCATCAAGGACATCTGAGCCAAATAGAAGTCTCAAGATCTCCATTATAGAGCATTTGATGTCACTCTTGGATTCTCCCTTTTTCTCAGGAAACCAAAGAAACTGAGGTTATTTCTTCGCCCTCTGTTTTGGAATTCAACCATTTTCAATTGGACCTCCGCCTCTCTGCTCTCCAGCTCCGAAATCCACATATCTATTTGTGTCTCCATCATATCCAAAGATATCTCGTTGAACTCAAGGCCTTGGACCCCCTCATCTATGGAGTCAATCCTCTGGTCTATTCTGTCCAGCCTTTGCCCCAGCGTTGAATGGCATGCCCGTGATTTCCTACATGAGTGTAGCTCTGTCCTTCTTAGTGGATACTGGATCCTCCGGCATAGTCGCAGGTCAGGAAGACTCAATGTTGTCAAGGGCCTGAGTAGGGGCGTGGAACTGGAATTTCTGTAGGGTAGTTCTCCAGGTCATCAATGTCAAGACAGTCAAAGCTGCCCACTCAGCCTAAAGTAAAGTTAGGGGAACCCCCCTCCCCCGACTGCAACAGGTAGGGACCTCTGATAATTTGCCACCTTTCTGAGGGTCCTTGCTCTGGGCCCCGAAGTGGGAGGCCCCCTGATATTTATGAGCACCTCCTTAGTACTCCTCTAGGGTTTTTGCCCCTCCAGGGCACCTACAAGCACTCGGTTGATGTCGACCACAGGTACAATTCAGTCTCTATATTTGCTTTTCTGGTTTCTCGACCATTTGTAGCCAAATCATCTTTCAAATGCTGTGTGATGTTCCAGATTTTCCACTACTAGGTGCTCAATCAATGCGGGGGTCGGGGCTTCTGTATCTCTCCTCCTCAGGCTTCACCACCAGTCGGTCACCGCTCACACCCACACCTCTACAGCTCCCAGTGTCTCTAGAAGCCAGTAGCCTCTACCGTCCTACAGGGTGCCACTTAGTACCTCTCTCCACGAACCCTTATTACCACATCTCAGCTGCCAGATCCTGTCCCTGTGCAGATATTCATCCAGTGAGGCAGGCACACTCCCCTAGCCGTAGCATGGGGGCGTACATCTTAAACTGCCTCAGGCTCTGGGTTTACCACCTATGATGGGGGAGCCCGCCACCTTGTCAGTACGCTTGAGCACAGCTCGTTTGAACTTCTCCACTTTACAGGTGGCAGATCCTTTTCGTGGCCCTTATCGTCCCCCAGGGCCACCTGCACCTCCGAACACTCTTTCATGTCTGAGACCATACCCAGTATCAAACCAACTAGGGACCACAGTTTCCTTGTACCTCACACCACTCAGGCAGGTTTAAACTCGTTACTGCGATGGGGGCCACCCAGCAGATACCTGTCCAGCCCTCCTCCAGTCCCAAAATCCCAGTCCTGTTGGTTTCATACTTTCTGCCGGGCCAAGAAGCACTCTGCAGGCCCAAAACCACTCCGGGAACCACCGTGTGAGTGATCACCCTGGAGCGCTGTGCGCCAGAAAACACGTTAGTTTTCCTGCTGCTATCTCCATTGCACCTTATCTCCATCAAATCACAGCTGATTCTTCTCAAATTTCAGGTCAGCCACCGGTATCCTCCCAAACTGTGTGGCTCAGCAGGTGCCTGGCTGTTGGGGCCTTAAGTGGGGGCTCTTCACACTTTCTGACCTTGTGATCCGGGAGTACCTCGCTCAGGCAGCCAACATGAGGGCGCCCACTGGTGGCCTCTAGAAAGTTTGGAGTTTTAGTTCACTTCAATAGGACGAATTGGAGTAAAGTACCTAACTGCAAGAAAGCCAGAGACTGGAACATGCTTACCCTATGACAAGGAGCCATCGGGTAACCCCAGACTCTTGGTCTGCATCTGCGGGTTCCTGCCATCAGAGGAGTAATCATTTTGAGATTTTATGCAAAACCACAGTAGACAAAAAAGTGGATCTTCCCCATTGAGATGTTCCTTGCAACTTCTCCATGTGCCATGATCAGATTCTATAGTGAAATGAACCCTCCATATAAGGACAGTGAGGAGGTGTTCCTTGCACAACTTCTCCCCGTGCCATGGCCAGATTCTATGGTAAAATGAACCATCCATATATATAAGTTCAGTGAGGCAGTGTTCCTTGCACAACATCTCCCCATGCTATCACCAGATTCTATAGTGAAATTAACCCTCCATATGAGGATAGTGAGGAGGTGTTCCTTGCACAACTTCTCCCCGTGCCATGGCCAGATTCTATGGTGAAATGGGCCCTCCATAGAGGGACAGTGAGGTGTTGCTTGAACAGAATCTCCCTGTGCCATGACCGAATGGTGAAATGAACCCTCCCTATAAGGACAGTGAGGAGGTTTTCCTTGCACAAAATCTTCTCCTGACATGATCAGATTCTATGGTGATGCCACGACCAGATTCGATGGTGAAATAAACCCTCCATATAAGGACAGTGAGGAGGTATTCCTTGCACAACTTCTCCTCGTGTCATGATCAGATGCTATGGTGAAATAAACACTCTATATAAGGACTGTGTGATTTGCACATTTCCTCCATGCACTGAACTTTTTAAATGAACTGTTCACTCTCATAAACCTTTCCTTGTTCTAAGTCAGCTGCCATTTTGACTGTTGATACTTGGAGCCTTGAGAACCTTCCCCCAACCCCCGAGCTGAGAGTGTTACCATGAAAGTTGGTTTGATGCGGCGGTTCAAACCGGTTGTTCTTGTGCTGGCGTTTGACAACGACTTGTGTCATGGAAGCATTAGCTGATGAATTTCACCTTATGTACTTTGTTCGGATGGCTATAAAATGGAAGCTGACGGCTTTCAATGAACTTACAATGCATGACGGAGTGCTATGCCAGTGCATGGGCCTTGTTAGCATGTCCAGGCCAAGCCCCATAAAAGAGTAAGTTATGACACCATATATATGTCTTACAGCAAGGGCGATGATTAATGACTGTGTGCCTGATGGTCGTAGCAGAACCGTAGTGCGCTGCCAGTTGACATTGATTTTGGGAGTAATTGTAAGTGGTTATTTATAACGGGCACCGACCGAGGTATCAAACCCGTGTTTCACTGCGCCGTCTTACTTCCAAGGCGAGAGCGTTGCCCCTGAGTTATCCTCCCAAGACAGTTGACAGTAAGAAGATAGCTTCATTTGTACACAGACTTAAAGGGGCCTTTTCTAGTTAGCAGTAGCTCATGGGCTTATTTGCTTGATGACTGTAGAGTCAGGTCCAGGACCCAAGTTAGACACATTTTAGGAGGGAGACAGATATACATTGGGAATCATTAGCAAAATTGCAGTTCATTTACTTAAAAAGGCAGAGCCCAGGGGCGCTGTGGAGCAGCCAAACAAGATGGCCGCCCAAACGTGAGGCTACGTACCCACTATCAATCCTGAAGGACAATATATGTTGCCGCACATAACTGTCTGAATTAAACAAGACAACAGGGTGCAGAAGACTGTTGTACATCCCCACCCTGAAAACAGTAAGAGCAACGTAGCAGCAACGTGAGATATCTCGGCTGGAAGATCTGCTCTAGCTAGCGCCGGAGGAACGCGCATGCAGCTTGCAGGGGTGAAGTGCCCGCACCCGCCCAGGACACTGTGCCTCTGAGGAAGCAACTAGCAGGATCCAGATCATCACCACGAGTTAACACAATACCCCAACTATCTGCCGCAGGGGGAAAGAAATTGGAATATTCCTTCCCCCGAGAGAAAACAAAACTTGCTTGAACGGAAACCAGGACAATGCTAACATCTGCAAAACTGTAGGTCTGGTGTGTTCACACAGCTGTATTACCCAAGTTGACCGCCTCTTCGTAGCAGGAACACTCGGGTATCAACAGCCGAATCGTGAAAGACGTGGGAAGCGAATAAAGCGAATTAAGCGTCCCCCACCGGTGCCCGCCCGGAAGAACGAACCCCGACTGCAGACCGAAGCAGGCAGCCGGAGGCAACACGGTGCAAGATTGAGTACCAGAGAACCCAACCCGGGAAGAATCCCCACGGATCACACGTTCCAGCGATTTTCGCTACTGCGGAAGGGCAACCTCTGATCACCAAACCCGGAATAGTACGACTGCACAAGCCGCGGAATCCAACATACTCTGACTAGGGAGACATGGTAGGATACTTAGACTTACCTCTCTTTTGTGGTAATTTGAACCGCTCAGTGAAATCGCACCGATAATGTCCCACTCGCCACATACCCTCTTGAAGCAGACTGGTAATTAAGCTAGTCATAGATTCTCCGGGAAAGAAGGCACCATGGGCAGAACCCGCTGAACAGGCTCTGCTCCCTCACCCTGGGCAGGAACACAATGTGAGGAGATACAGGGACCTCTCGGCCCAAACCTGAAAATCCAAGTCAGCCACGTAATTTAAACAGCACTGGGCATAAATCATAGCGCACAAGTGCATGTATTTGCAAGACCCATGAGGCCAGACCCAAGAAATAAACAGGACACAGCACCTCAATTGTAGAAATCGCAGAACAAATGTATAATAAGCAGTGCCTGTCACAGCCCCCCACATTCTGTTTATATGTGATTAGGCTCCCTTGCCAGCTCTGAAGCGCTAAAGGCGGTAACAGTAAGGAAGCTAGAGAGAAGATATTGTCAAACCGGATCCACTTTGAGACCACTCGGGATCACCTCTGGTCCTAACACAATCTATAGAACAATTCAAGCTAACAGTCCAAGACTGAGGAAGACACCCCATCTGCAGAACGAGTGCTGGATGACCGAAAGACACCATCAAAATTAACAACAGAGAGAAGACTCACTGGCGCTAAAAAGGAAACCTGTGTGGGTAACTTCATCTGAAGCAGCGGAGCCAGTACCATGACAAAGGGGGCCAACAAGAAGAAAGGCCCAACGGACTCATTCACAGGCCCAAGACCGTCAACTTCCAAAACTCCCCCTCTTTCAAACATCTCATCAATGGAAGGAGGAGACGATAACTTGAGGGGTGATCAATTATTACAAACGGCTTCATGGCTATTAACGGTAAGCTGGATGACATAGGTGGCACAAAAGGGTCCCTGAAGGCAAAGTTAGAGAAAGAAAGTGGGTGCATTACAGATGCTGAAGCACGAATAAGCACAAATGAAGACACAATATTGCGTCATGACCGCATACTGAATACCATCCAAACCGAGTTAAAGAAAGTGACAAATAGATGCAAGGATTTGGAATCAAGAGCGAGACACAACAACATCCGTGTGGTGGGGATTCCTGAAGCGGCAAGTAAGGGTCCCATGGAAGCATTTATGGAGAACCTTTTAAAAACATTGTTTGATACCTCCAAACTGTCACCGCAATTTCTCGTTTAGAGGGCGCACTGTACACTCGCCCCTCCCTCACGCCCACGAGCCCCCCAACCCCGAGGACAATAATTGCTAGATTGTTGAGATAAAGGGACAGAAACACAATCCTCTGAGGGAAAATGGCTTATAACATTTTGAATCCAACACCATACACATATATCCAGACTTTGCAGCTGGTGTACAAACGCAAAGAAGGTCCTATGACGCAGTAAAACGCCTACTTTGAGCCCGGAAAGTGCAGTATTCCCTAATGTTTCCAGCCAAACTGAGGATTCAACATGGGGAAGAGCCCTTCTTTGAGAATCCCACACAAGCACTGTGTGTAGAGGCATCAATACCCATGCTCCCAAGACAACCACACCCGCAGACTAATGAACCGCATAACAATTAGGAAGAACATGTATATGACAATGATTGAAAGTGATGAGAGATAACTTAATTAGCTTGGAATACTCTGACACCCTACAGTAACGGTGACAAACAGAAATGAAGATCGGGGGTACGTTGAGCTGGACAGACGGTAAAGGCTATCAACACAGCCCCCCAGGGTTTATCCAAAAGTTTACAGTGGTCACATCATCGAGTTGGGGTTGATGGTGAAGGTGGGGGGTGGGAAGGGAAGGTAAGGAGGGGTACACAATTGTACAATGTTCAAGCAATCTGCGTTGGCAGCAGCCCGGTAGTTATGGGGAGAAAAGTTGAGAAAAGTAGTGTCAATTGGTGTGCAAGCTAGGTTACTTTCAATGATTAATAGGGTATGGAACAATGGATAGAATTGGGATGAGGAAGACTATGGTATGGTATGGCAGACAACCTTAAGCTGATTTCGTGGAATGTGAGAAGGCTAAACAACACAATAAAAGTGAGAAAGATCTGGACATACATCGAACGTCACACACCTGATATAGTAATGCTCCAAGAAACCCACGCTCCGGAGGCCGCTCACAGGCAGATGCACATAGATGGGGAAAGTACAGATTCTACACAAACTATTCATCACAGGCAAGGGAAGTGATAACGTTAATTCACTTGATCAACACATATAGACCCGGACGGCAGGTATGTCGTAGTATCAGGCACCATCAATAACAGAGCGCTGACCCTAGTAAATACATAGGGTCCTAACACAGATGACCCTGCATTCTATATTAAAGTGGAAACTCTGATAGGCCAAACCCCGACATCCCAATTCTCGGGGGGGGGGGGTTTCAACACAATACTTGACCTCTCCATGGACAAATCAAGCACCAAAAATAGAAACATGACCAAAGCTTCCCTCACGATAAAGCAGATTGTGTCCCAACATGGATTAGTAGACATTTGGAGAGCAGAACATCCCACTTCCGCGGAATACTCATGCTATTCTACAGTGCATGATACCCACTCCAGAATTGACCTCTGGCGTCCTGGGCAGACGACGTGTGTGAAGCCACAATATTACCACGCACATGGTCTGATCACTCACCAACTGTACTCGAAACACATCAGACATACACACCCAAACCAGAATCCATGTGGAGAATGCCCCCAATAGCACTGATGGACGATTCCTTGGTAGAGACACTTACGATCAATATTGAAGCATTCTTCATAGAAAATGAGAACTTAGTGACCGGAACTTCTACGGTATGGGAGATATTCAACATATGGCTCCGTGGAGTGATGATTGCATCGACATCCGGTATTTTAAAGACCACTAGAAGGGAACTGGGGAAGACTGAAGAGGACTTTAAGGATCTAGAAAACGAATATGGTAGAACACACGACAACCCATTACTATTGCTCATTAAAGGTAGCAGACTGAAGTTTTGTGACTTAGCTGATCGAGAAACACGGTTTATGGCAAAGAGTGTACAGGCCAGACGATATGGTGAAGAGGACCGTCCCGGCCGGTGGCTGCTAGGGATAATTAAAGGGGAACCTGAGACACAACACATTAGTGGGATCACAAAACCCAATGGGCTAACTACTATCAGACCTGATGAAATAAACAACATGTTTAAGGAGTAGTATCAAACATTGTCCTCAAACAATGGCACAGTGATAGAGGAGGAGGTGGGGGGACTACCTGGCACACACTAAACTACCTACACTAGACAGTGTGTCCAGCGATAAACTAAGCCGCCCTATAACAAAGGAAGCAATTGCTGAAGCTATAACCTCCCTAGCATCCAGTAAGGCCCCTAGCCACGACAGGATCAGCATCGAGCTGTACAAAGTTTACAAATACATCCTAGCCCCTAAACTGCTCAAAGTATGGGAGGAGGCTTGCAACATTGGTGCATTGCCACACTCCCTTACCAAGGTGGCCATAACAATCCTTGAAAAACCAGGAAAACCCCCAAACAAAATGTCCTCATACTGCCCACTCTCTCTAATAAATTTGGATGCAAACATTTTTGCAAAAACACTGGCCAATAGATTACTGCCTTACATTTCCGAACTAGTGCACCCGGACCAGGCAAGATTTATTCCGGGCAGATCAACGGCCCTAAATTTGAGAAGACTGTTTGGCACTATGGCACAGATAAACCCTGAGATTCCGGCAGCAGCGATGGTGCTGGATGCTGAAAAAGCTTTTGATTCAGTGTCATGGAACTTCTTATTCCGGGTCCTAAAGCTCATGAGACTTGGGGAGGCATTCAACAAATGTGTAAGACTGCTATACACTGCCCTTGAAGCCAAGATATGAACTAACAGGAACTACTCCAAGGCAATCGAACTAGCTAGAGGGACCAGACAGGGATGTCCATTCTCTCCATTGGTCTTTGCATTAACAATAGAACCTTTCGCAGGTAGAATTTGTGAGTTCCACAGTCATAGTGGAATACACATATGGGGTCCCCCGCAGATAATATCGCTATAAGCGGACAATACCCTAATATACCTATAACACCCTGAAGAAAACATAGTACCAGTCCTCACCGAAGTCAACACCTTTACCTTATATTCAGGATATAAAATTAACACAACGAAATCGGAATTGTTCCCGCTTAACGACAAAACTACTGAAACAGTGTAACTGCATGGGATAAAGTGGGCGGGGGAATCTGTGTAATACCTGGGGGTCAGGGTGGCACGGTCACACAAACTTCTATACGAAAACAATCACGCAGACTACCACTCAAAAACAAATTAACTTATGGGGTAAACTCCTGCTGTCACTAATAGGCCGGATCGCCATCCTGAAAATT
The DNA here is from genome assembly GCF_040938575.1 of Ambystoma mexicanum. Lineage (NCBI taxonomy): Eukaryota > Metazoa > Chordata > Amphibia > Caudata > Ambystomatidae > Ambystoma > Ambystoma mexicanum. Next base: position 507,545,493 of record NC_090938.1, read on the forward strand.
ATAGTATCTCCAAAACTCCTATACTACATCAATACTATACCAATCTGGCCTGGTCAACAGTTCTTTAACTCGCTCCGGAAACTAGCGGTGGGATTCATATTGTGTGGGAACACTGCCCGGACAAGATGGGAATCCCTCACTGAACCATACCACAGAGGGGGGCTTGCGGCCCCCCGACTTTGAGCTGCATTATCTGATATGATATGATAGGTTATTTTTAACACGCTTAATACCCAGAGGTTTCTAAGTGTGGACCCGGGGATTGAACCTGTGTTGCTCCATGTCGTTTTGTTTCCAAGGCAAGCGCGTTGCAGCTGAGCTATCCTCCCGATCCTCTGACTGCTCAAGCCCACTACGCTTGCCTATGGTATAGCCCGGGCAGCAAATACTTCCATATCGACCTTGAAAAGCGATCTGCAGCGCCAAATGACATAGAAACCACCCTGATATGCACATATAGGGTTGACCCCTGCCCTTTCGACCCGCTACACAGTACATTATATGCTTGGAGGCGTATAATGGCAAGACTAAAAATTATAAAGCCATACAGTAAAAACTTCCCGCTGTGGTATATCCCGACCGTCCCCCTACTATGGACACGTATGTCCAGAATGCGTGGGACCCTAACAAGACGATGAAACTAGGAGATCTCTTCCCCAGAGGCAGATTTCTCACATTAAATTAATTTAAAGACAAACTGGGCGACAACCCAGTGAAAATACTGCATGAGAGCGTCTGTAAGACAAAAATGGCCATCATACCCCGAAGAGGCCGATTTCAACGAATATATGGAAATGATGAAACAATATGACAACAGGAAAAAACTACTGGCAAGACTATATTCAAAAATACAAGACGGTGCTCCCCCAAGAAACATACTGAGAGAAAAATGGGAAGGGGATACAGGGTCAATGATCGACTAAAACACAAATGGCAGAAAATGTGCAACTTAACCAGGAAGGTATCGCTTAATGCACGCCTGCGGTTGATACAATATAAGGTGCCGAATAGGTTCCATTATACCTCCAAACATATCACCAGATTCAACCCGCTAAATGTGCACCTCTGTCCAAAATGTTGCACTGAAGAAGCCGCTACGATACACATGTTCTGGAATTGCCCTCAGATTGCTGATTACTGACAACAAATCGCACAAACGCTATGTGAAATGGTAGATATACCCCAGACGCTAGTTCCAGTAAAGTATCTCCTGGGTTAGATAGGTAAGGCAGAAACTAAAATCCGCAGATTTTTTAATATTGGCTGCATAATCGCCAAAAATGTATACTACGTAGATGGAAGGCTAAGGAGGCACCGACACTAATTGGGCCTCATTACGAGGTGGGCGCAAAGGGATACCAGGCACTGTTAAGGAAATTGGTGCTGGTAATCCCTTTGCGCCCTATTCCTAGGTCCCTTAGCGGGTCCCTTCCTTAACGCCTGGTTTTACCAGACGTTATGGACGGGGCCCGTTAAGGGACTTCAGACCTAATAACGGTACCGCAATTTGCGCTACCGTTATTAGCGCCTTCCCCCTTCCCATTGAGCCCTATGGGGACTGAAATGGGAATGGGGAATGGCTTTTTCAATGGGGACTTACCGGTCCCGCAAAGGTCGGAATAAACCGGTATGTCCCCATTGAACGAGGGCGGACTCGGTACCGGACCTCCAACCTCGGAATGAGGATTGCTCACTGAAATGGCACATGTGAATGATAAAGAGGAGAGTTATGTACAGACCGTTGTAACAATGTTGCGGCCTAAATACATATGGGCTCCATTCCAAACGTATATGGAAAAGACAACCGGAAACTGATATCATGTGTAAAAACACTGTAATGGATTTATGGTCTGAACTGTGTGCGTGAAAGTAAATGTATAATAAACAAAACATGATTGTAATGTGATGCATGCAATAGAAATATACTGAATGTGAACAATACGACTGAATGAACCTCTTGTATACAATTGCCAACTTGTTAAATAAAGTTTACAAATAAAAAGGCAGAGCCCCACCAAATATATATATCATCGACCTGTGTGTTAGTCCCAATCAAATTAGTTTGAGAAAACTTTGAATCACCTGATTTTGGGCTAATACAAAGCTCGCCGAATCCGCTAAAATGATCAGTGATTTGATTTTAAAAGTTTGAACAGGAGGACTCTATGTGGGGGTAGAGCCTGCCACTTCTTACTGTGCCCTGAGCCGGCCTCAATGGACCGCTAAGGCCTGTCTAGGTCCCCGCAGCGGCAGTGATGAATTCTTCCACTGCCCCCTTGCCTGCATTTGAAATATTGTTTATCAATGACGAAATGGTTCCTTATGTCTGTCACCAATGTCAGGCCCACCCAGAATGGTAGTCATGTTTGTGGGTTAGCTGAGATAGAAAAAAAGTTTTGTCTTATTTAGTGTGGGTAGGCATCACTCCGACATATGTTATAGTAATTAAAGGAAGATCCACCTGACTTAGAATTGGAACATAAAATATATCTAGTACAGTTGTGCCTTCATTAGAAATAAAAAAAATATTTTTTTTTTGTATTTTCAGTGTATCTCACACACGTGCTCCTGATGTATGAATATGGTATGCAGGTTTCATTTATGTTATGTTTGCAGAGGCCCATGAATAATAGCCAAGGGGGAGTTTTTGATCAAATATAATGTGAAGTATGCAGTTTAAAGGATATTGATTCAGCAACAATGGTCAAAATTACTAGCCACTTAGTGAAATAACTCATCAAACTGGACCACATTGGCTCAAAATAGTAGCCCACTTTGACAAAAAACTGACCCACACTAGCATTTTGCGTTTTTGGTTCGGGCATTGCCCTTTTGCCAGTGCGAGCCTGCAGAGACACAGCCACTGTGTCAATCAGAACTACTGAGCTGAGTGAGGTATGATGGGGAGAGCAATTTTGCATGAGTTGGTGACTTTGTTTCCTGCTGTAAGCCTGTGATGCCAACTAGATGTCCCAGATTTGATGAAAGTAGACACAAGGGAAGTGCCTGGACTGACTGACTGGCTGCCAGGTTAGAGTGAGGACAGAGAAAGTGCAGGGACGTCATTTCACCAAAATGCCAGGGGTAGCAGAAGTGACATCACACGACGCTTGACCTCCAATGACATCACAAGAAGTAATGTCATTTGACCCCACCCCGAAGTGACATCACAGGAAGCGATGGCACACAACCTTTCACCCCTTGACACAACGGGAACTGGTATAGCATTGTTCCTAAGTACACAACAAAAAATATGATTACGATATCACTGTAAGGTGAAATACATTTCATACAAGAATGGATCACCATATGTATCGTTAATATCAGTCTGTATGGATCCATATTACCAAATTACTGTGAATTTAGGCAGACGTCCAAGGTGAAATGATAATGATGCGTTACTATATAGCACTTATGCCTAAGCACTTTATATAGAACGAATGTGCATACAATATCACACAACCTGTGTTGGTACTCATGCAGCGACTTCGACGAAAGGCTGAGTTGGCCTTGCTGGGATTCGAACCAACAACCTGCAGATCAGACACACACAAATCGCAGCAGAGAGAGCTCAACCCACTGAGCTATCTTACCAGCTATAGTAAAATAAGCAATTACATGTCTGGATGTTCTCAAAGTCAGAAAGCAAATTACACTCTGTAGTGGATACAATTAAACTGGTAACTGTGAACGGCAGGCCAGCTCATCTGCAGCTCTGGTGCAAATTTGGCCACATGTCAAGCTTGCGTGGATCTATTTTTCAGGCTTCAGAGGTCTGCGAAATACATATCATTGGGAGGGTTCATTAACTCATACATGGAAACAAATATCCTGAACAGCATGCCAGGGAGATCGGAAAAATGTAGGGTCACTGTTACATTTGTGGAACTCCCTGTTTTCTTGTTTCCATTTTTTTTTAAGAGGACTGAACACGAAATCCAGCCACTCCAGAAACAAAGAGCCATATAGTGCTGGCCACAGCCCAGGAGCTTTGGTTTGTAAAAAAAAATAAAAAAAAATAAAACTAATGTAAAAAATAAAATATATTTTTTTAGGGTAAGCAAAGGAGACCGCAGGGGTAGCAAGGGAGATCACAGGAGTCTCAGTTGCCACCCCTGGCGACCCCCAAATGACGTCCCTGATGAAAGTGAGCGTGCCTTAATGATTCAGGTAAGAGGGTAAACCACACAATAGTCGACTCTGGAGGATTATCCTTGAGGACCCTCCAGGACTCCCCCACTCCTTTAGCTGTGTTCTGCTGATTTAGAGCATGGGAGAAGGCACCTCAAGTTTGGGATGCAGCCGACTCTATAAAAAACAAAAAATGATGTTCCTATATTGCGCTTCATGCCGGAGTCCAGCCTCTAAGGACCAGGTTTTGACGCTGTCTTGCTTCCAAGACAAGCGCATTGCACTTGAGATATTCTCCCAGACTATATGCCCCTGATAGGATGTACCCCCTTTGTTAAAGGGCGGGCTTAGCAATCACTAAGGGCACTGATCGAGAAGAGCGATAGAGGGCGGAGAGTAACATGCCCCCATTAGCCGATAGCAATTACTATAGAGGGCCTGGGAAGGACTGGCCCTACACCTGCAGATGCAATGACCAGTGAAACCCATGTGATGGGAGAAGAGAAGGTAGATGTGGAATGCTTGGCCTGCTGCAGTGGCCCATGCCTCGAAGCGAGGACTTTAGCACTCTACCAGCCGGGTCAGTGCCTTGGGATCGCCACATGGTGCCTACATGCCCCTCCATAAAGCGCCCCATATACCCCATGTAGAACTCAGGCCATCCGCATTAACGAACTAGGGAAGATACCAGGGTCGGACTGGGCTATAAAACTGTCTCGGCCACCAATGAAAGAGTGGCCCAGAGTTGCACATAGCAATTCATTCCTTTCATGATAGACTGTTTGACTAGTAACCAAGGGGGAGTTGTTTGCTAAAATGTGATGCAAATTGTGCATTTGAAAGAATATTTATTCAGCAACACTGGTCAAAACTACTAGCCGCAGAGTGAAGTAACTCATCAGACTGGCCCACATTGGCCAAAAAAGTGGCCCACTGTGACCCCAAAAAACTGGCCCACACCAGCATTTTGCGTTTTCGGGTCAGCCGTGGGCCCCAAGGCTAACAGGTGGTGTCATTGGTTGCACTCGAGTTGTCTTCCAGCTCACTGAGTGTGTAACATAATCATATATGGGATAGATGCATTCGTCTGCTATGCAGGTTTGCAAGACACAATAGCATCTGCAATGCAAATTGCCCACATAGCAGAGACAAACTCTCCATGTCGCTTTACATGCATACAAAATGGTGCCTCTCTGTGAAAGCCCATTGGCCATAAGGAGATTAATTGATTTCATATTGATGTCAATTAGAAACGGCGAATCGATCATTACTGAACGACAGACTTATAGAAAGCATATTATTAACTAAGAAAGTATGCTAAAAAGCAATGGCATTTTATTTCAATTCATAAAAACCCATGCTAAATTCCATTGGGGCTTCCAGTGCTCTCAGTATCCTGGCACCACGTGACAGAATGCCATCTTCCAAGCTCTATTAGCCTGAGATTTATTTATTTTTAATGTCAAATCATGCAGGTAGATCTGTCCCTGGGAATGAGATCTGATAATCAAATTCCACTTTGCTGTGGCTCCATGCTGAACGGTAGAATGCAAACCTCAGACTCTGCCCAGATGTCTTCTTACACCTCTTAGCAGCTGCCTTGTAGTTTGTCAACATGGCAGTTGCAGAGGAAAATGTGTATTCCAGCGGAAAACCTCATTGAACCCAACCTTTCCATCAGCCAGGAACTGCTTTTAAACGTGGGCAGCCTTAATCCAATATTATATCATTGTATGCTACAGGACTCTGGTGACAGATTATAAATGTAAAGAGTGTCTAGTTTTGACATGGTGACCTCTAGGAATCTACAATTATACTGGTCAAAAACATTGAGTGACATTTTATTGGCAGACTGGCTGCTGGGGACTCATTTCACTGGTTGGGCCGTATGTGTATGTGTATCCACGCCTGGGACTGGGTTCAATTCAAAACAGCTATTTGGGCTCAGCCCAAAAAAAACATCCTTTTTGTTCTCTCTGGAAAGCCTTATCGCCTTCTCAGGGCAGGTAATCTCCCTGTGGGGCTATCTGGGAATCCCTGCTTCGAAGGCCAGCCCTGCAAGGACAATGGAGAGCTCACACCAATGTAATCATTAGTAGAGACTCTCTGATGCAGGGCAGACAGGAGAGAATGCAGAGTTAGAGTGGACAAGGCCTGCTGCAAGCTGAGACAACTGGTACCCAGGAACTCTGCTCTCTGGCAACCACCCTGGATGAGAAGTGGAGAACATAGGTCTCCTCCCAACCTGAAGTCAGGAACCAGTTGTGGTCACTGTTTGACCACTTTAATGCATTCTTGAGGCGGCTCGACCACTTCAAGTTGCTTTTCAAGCCGCTGTAAGCACCCAGAGATACCTTTGGCACTCACCTCTTTTGGATCCTCTTTCGAGCCATCAAGCCTCTGACTCGACCATCATCTGGCATTGCTCCAGCTGTTCTACAGGCAATTGCCACTGAAGACCCATGTCACCTCTTTGGATGTTTTCGAGATGACTTGACCAACTTGAAACACTGACTCGACCATCACCTACTTGTTCTTTTACCCAATTCGAGATGATCACGACCACAGGACCACAATGCACATCTGGACTATCTCGAGTCACCTCGGTTGTCTCTATGCACTCGATCCACTGGGAACAACCAACTCGAAGTCTTGGTGTCGTAAAGCACCTAAAAGCCTGTCCTAATGATGTCAAACACCAAGAACTGGCCTTAAAGCTATTTGAAGTGGTTCTGTCCTCCTTGATTGCCATGACATTTTAAGACCCCACTGCTTACCTTTTGAAGAACTACTAGATAGAAAGTGACTTTGCAACTGACAATACATCATATGCACTCCTTTCTTCAGACCCAGAGTAACACTTTCATAAATGCTTGCATATTCTGTGCCCTCTCTTACACGGGTGTGTTATGTTTTGATTACTGTGTTTGCATGTCCAGTGTAATTAAAGTCTCCTATTTGTTATATAACCTTCGTTGAACATTCTTTTATTTTGGTACCCAGCCTTCGCAGGACACATCTCAGACGTAATTGCTAACCTAGCGATAAAACACAAGCATCCTTGGAGAGTTCAACATTTGCTTTGAGGAACCATCAGAATCACTGTCCGCAAGTCTGAATTCATACATTGACAACTTTCATCTCAAACAAATGAGCAAAAAGACCAATGTACATTGCAGGCCACAGCTTCTATGCAAACTCCTGCGAAGAAGGCCTGCGAACCCCCTACCAATTTGTGTACTAAGGAGCGACCTTCAAATTATACCTTTTACTATCAACACTTCAATGCATAAACTCCATACACACAATGGCCATATAATTACCACTAGGACAAGGTGGAAAACACTAAACCTTATCTGTCTCTCCCCTTTATCTGGAACCCACAAACCATAATTTATGGAGTTCCTTAAGGATCAAGCCTATCAAAGCTCCTTTTCAACATTTAAATGGCACCACTGATAAAGATCATACAACTATGTGGGTGACATCAAGTCAGATACAAAATGTTGGGGGAGAAAACCTCCAGTAACCCAACCAGCAACTGCCCCACACAAGTAAATGAATGACAGCTAACTTCCAAAAACTCCCTGCTCCTGAAATTCCTCATCCATGCCCTCCCAAAGTGTAAAACATTCCTAGAACATCCAACGTGATCAAGAATCTCAACATACTAATGGACATCATCCACATACTGGAACCGCAAGTCAACACATGAGTCAAAACAGGATTCAATCATCTAAACTCAATCAAAAAGAACATGGCTTATCTTACTTCGCCACACAGAACAATTCTCCTACAGCAGATATCCAGGTATGCCAAACTACCTCACCAACAAACTACAATGGAGCCCACACACAGTGCCTCTACTATTACCCAACCTTAACAAGAGGGGACAATTAACACTAGCTCTTAAGAGCATTGCACGGGCAACCAGCTAAAACATAATCAATATAAAGACCCTCCACGTCTCGCACAGTGCCTCCAAGGTCAAGCAGCAGAATGAATCCAAAAGAAGATCTCACACTACTAACCAAGTAAAGAGATAAGATCTAGAATCAATGCACTAATAATAACCGGGAGCTTCTTCAGAGAAAAACACAGAGGTACTGCCTTCTCTATGTGGAGGAGGAATTCTGGAACACTATACCATGCCACATTTGCACATTACAAGACCACCCGAAATGCAGGAGAAATTAGAAAATCCTAGGTTTTCAATGCATAATCAATAGAAATTAGACAACACTCCAACAGCAGAAACAGCACCTCCCAATGGACTAACACCCACACAAAGACAAATTATGAAGGAACTCCATACCACCCCCTGACTCCCTCTTTCCAAACCAACTAATGGCACCCAGTGAAAGATACCAATGGCTAGAATATGACAACACCTTCAGGCACCACTAAAACGTCCCCTTCTTTAATATCACATACACAACACTTGACAGCCCGCTACCACCATGAACAAACTCAATACCTCTCACCATGATGCATCAACTGTGACATCATCATGCGCTTTCCCCTGATAATTACTTTCTGCAGGACCAACCTCCTATCCTATTGATTAACCCTCCTTTATCACCACATGTATTTATTTGGATTTATTTTGGTATTTGTAAAGCGCATCAAGCCGGTAGGCATCCAGGCCATGGTTACAATAGTTACATAGTGGTAAAACTTTGTCATCTCCTGGCAATGACTCCCAGGGGATTACAAATGCTACTGAATCACGTGCATACATATGTGGAGAGAAACCATCTGACAACCGATAAAGAGAAATGCAAACTTTTGGTCAACATCAATTCACAAATGAAAGTAAAGACGCAGCAGCCGTGGTGGCTGTTACAGAATGACCCTGTGGATATTGTACACGAATATAAATATCTGGTTCTTAATACAAATGACCATCCTTCTGATGCACCATATTATGAAGATCTCAAGAAGAAAGTAAAAACTGTAACATCTCAGGCCTGTGTAATCATGGGAAAGTCCGGAAAATATTCTCTGCTACCCGTCCGGCACTTCTATAAACAAAAGGCAATACCATTATTACTATATGGTGCAGAGACTAGAGCATGGAGGGACGACCCCTTTTGGACAAGGCTAGAGGGATCCTATTGGAGAAGGGTAATGAGGTTACCACAAGGTCAACCCATGCAGACCACTAGACACAAGTTGGGTTTGGTATTCCTGAGTATGGGATATAAATGGAAAATGGTTGCATTTTATCGAACATACTTGTTGACAGCAAATGATAAATCCATCATGCATGTGGTTGCAAATCATGTATTGAATCCATCAAGTAAACAGATGCGCATTTGGTTAACAAAAGTCCAGCAACATTTGAAAGATTTGAATGTCTCTAATGATGTTTTAGAGACTAACCCAGACAGAGGTAAAAAAATATATATCAATGGGACTGGATCCTTAATAGAGAGCTTTGTATAAAGTCAAGGCGATGGAGGGAACACAGTTGTTCCAGCAAAAAAGTGCTTGTCGTAGAAACCTATCTGGTGAGGTTTCCTAGTGCCAAAGCAAGACATCAATATTTAAGATTTCGCCTGAACATATGGCACTCTAAGGAGCTAACCCATAGGTGGAGTATTGACAAAGATGGTGATGCAACTTGTAGATTCTGCAAGGATGCAGCGAGTATTGAAACATTGAAACACTTGTTAACTGAATGTAATGAGCTAATAGTGCAGAGAAAAAAGTATTTCTATCACCTACTTGGCGATTATTGTCTCTTAACATCTGACACAAAGTGGGAGGTATTGATTACTTGTAATCAAACATCTATAAAGTTGGCAGTGATACACTTTTTGAATGGATTGAACCTGGAAAAGACAGAATTTGATTAGTTTGGTGAAATCTGCACTTGTGAGCATGACTAATTTGATGAAATATGAATTGTGCAAAGGCACCCCTTTTTTTCTTGTGATAAATTAATTACAATTTGCTGTATTGTGATAATAATGTTGTAAATACAGTGAATGGAAGATAATTATTTTTTAGATGTACATTTTGATTTGTATAAAAGAATTCTTCTTCTTTTTGAAAGGTTGATTTTTATAAGCCAATTCAAAATTAAAAAAATGAAACCCTTAATAATACATAGGCAGAGAAACCTGAGATGAGGGATCTTGGTTACAAAAGGTCAAAATATAACAATACATACAGAGTGTTAAAATGTGCTTGAGCCTGGGTACATTATTTTAGTCGTGCTTGAATCGCATTGGGCGATTGGATCTAGTTAGTTGCCTTGTTAAAAAAGACAGGTTTTGAGGCATTTATCGGAAGGTCCAATACGATGGGTCTGTTCTTAGAATTAGAGGTAGGACGTTCCAATGCTTAGCTGCCACCACCGGTAAAATGCAGCCCCAAGTGCTTTGCATTCTGAATCTTGATGTAGAGAGGAGGTGGGAGTGAGTATACCGGGTTGGTCTGACTGAGTGTGGTTTTTAGAATTTTCTGGAGAGATATTTAGGCACAGAGTTGGAGAGGCATTTGTGGGTTATGGTATGAGTTTTGAAGGGAATACGCTCACAAATGGGTAACCAGTGAGCGTTTCTTCTGTCTAGTGATATGTGGTCTTTTTTGGGGATGCTTAAGGCTGCTCTAAGCGCATTGTTCTGTTTGATCTGAAGTTTTTTGATCTTGCCTGTAGTGGTTCCTGCGTAGAGAGCTTTGCAGTAGTCTAATCTAGAGACTACGAGGGCTCTGGCGATTGTGACACAATTTTCGGTGGAGAGGAAGGGTCTGCTAACGTTGATCCATTTAGCAGTGTATGCTGAGTGAGAGATTTCATCAATGTGTAATTTTCCCATTTGTGGACCCCCAAACTTTTTTCTTCTGTTTGTCTAGCCCATCCTGACTTTTGCCAGTGGAGCACAGCCATGGGCTTTTTCTGACTTGTTATGGGGGAACTGACATGTCCTTCATACTGTTGCCATTTCTTGGTAACTTTTTAACAGTGCACAATGTACCTTCCAGTACCGTGCGCTGGGGTCCTTTCTGTTTTATGCCCCTAGACACCCTCAAAGGATTTTTTTGTGATTGTTCATGTGTGCCTAGGACGAACTGGGGGCAGCAGTTACTTTTTAAAGTGTTGTACTTCTTTTTACAGGATCACATCGCTTTTACAGCGTTTGATTCATGACTGTAGCCAGGTCCGAAAATGACCGAGCCACAAAGTCTTTTGTTCTGTCCTATGGCCATTTCGGTCCCTTGCCTTTCCCCAGGTTGAGTGACCTGGGTTTTCCTTATTTGGGCATGCAGCCTTGCGCAAAAAACAATCTCTTTACCAGGCTTCTGCATGTCACGTGTGTGTGCTCAGCAAGTGAGTTGGGACTGTCTGGTCCCAAACCACACTACTGCTGCCAGGATGACTGGAATGCCTGCATGACTGGGACCACCGTCAGCCATGATTGGTCCATGCCTGGGATGCCTCCATGAGAGCAGATCTTCGATTGGAAGTCCTTGATTTTGGCGCAAAACTAAGAAGGGGCCCTGCATCCATTCCAGATCGATCACCTGAGTTCTCTCTGAACTAAAGAAGGAGCCAAGTATCCTGCAAAGAAGAAATGTACTTGTGAAACCGCTGGAGATGAATTGGAAGGTTTGGCACCCTGAGTCCTCAGCTGTCCCGTCAAACCCCTGTTTTCTTCATTTATCAAGAAGGCCTGCAATGGTGCTTCACCCCTTTGGATTAGTGGGAACAGCTACTCTCGGCTTCCCCTGCTTACCTACTGAAGGTGCTCTTTCGGAAGTGTTCCTGGGCTATTCAGTGACCTGTCCAGCTCTACCTCCGGGTATCCCACAGAAACGCATTGCTTGCTTGTGGTTCTGTGCCCTCTAATGCCCGATTCCGATGGCCTAGCCCTGGGTCGTGAATTAGGAGAGTGCGTTACGCTGCACACATCTGCGATTCCTGCATCACTACCTGTTGGTGATGGTCGCTGTAGGTGCCTTGCTGACCTGCCCTCCCGTGCCCTGAAGCCTGCTGCACCAGAATTTTCTTTGTATCTCCTTCGGAAGCTGAGACAAGTCAACTGTCCCATCACAGACAATCGTTCTATCCCGCAGCCACTGACAGTCGGAGCGCCGTGAAACTGCAGGACTCAAACCTACTAGTGACTGTGACTAAACTGGTAAAGGTTGGTCTGTACTGTGCTGAGAGTCAGTGAGTACTTGCATCACTTACCGGTGACCCCATGGCACACAACCAATCTCTTTTATGCACGAATGTCCCTGAAAGGGTATTCGCTTTTGGCTGGGTTAGCTTCCGTTCCTTAGCTATTCCTACCTTTTGGAAATTGCTCTGCTGCCAATGGCAGATCCTACACGAATAGTGGGAACCAATTCTTCATCACCTCAAGCCCCTTCCTGACTCGCTACAGCCCCTTAAAGAAGACACGCTTTTTGTTCTACCTGCGCAATCATGCGTTTTTACGCACAACTGTACTGTCGAGCACAAGGCTCCCAACTTCTTAGGGCTGCACTGCGAAAGTTAGAGAATGACTCTGAAGAATTGTCTAATGCTCCTAGTGTATTAACTCACCCTTTTCCTTACAGGTTGTGGCTGTGTTTTACTCCTTTGTCACATTAGAAAACGTACTGTATATATTATTTAGTATAGGAATTGTGTGGTAATTGTTTTTATATAACTGAAGTTTACTTGTGTCAATTGGTCCGGCCGACAATACATGTATATATATTTTTGGTATGTAATTGTCTAAGCGTAATCTCTGGTTCGTTACTCTGTGTGCTCATTGTGGGCTTCCGATCGCTCTCACCCCTCATGATGCTTGGGTATTACCGCCGGATCACGGGTTGGGTGCTAACTGTTACTCCTCATTCCCCAGACCCATGGGGAATTGTCAGTGCAATTAAAACGCGGGAACACCGCCGGCAGTAATTGCACTGAAAATGCGCATTTTTCCGGCATGTTTACCCCCAGCTCTGAGCAGGGGCTAAACACACCACACTTGTGATTGGGCGGACCCTTAAATGCAGCACTGACACCGTTACTATCACATTTAAGGGCTACCGCCCAACTCGTGATGAGGCCCTTAGTCTTGACCGCCTGCCAAGCTACCTAGATTGGTCTGGCTTGTCCAGAAGGTTCCCCTGTTCCACTAAACTAGAGTTGCCTCCTAAACCTCTGCCCACCAGGTCAGAGTTTAGAAATCCATCTTAACACTGACACAGAGGGGATTGCGTTGTCTAGTTAGAGATAGTAAGGAGTCAATATAAACCCCAACAGTTTTCTTTAGAGACTGGGATGGTGAGGCTGTCAATAATGAAGAATGTGTATGCTCTTTCTAGTTTATTCAAGTGTGGTTGTGATCCGATCAAGAGCAACTCAGTCTTGTCGTTGTGTAAGCACAGTGAGTGTAAGGCCACCCAAGCCTCAATAGTTTCATAAACCATGCGCAGTGTGTTGCTGTCGGTGCAGTGGGAGCCTGATAATAGTATGAGGATTAGGGTGTCATCTGCATAATTAGTATAAGAGATACCCAGGGTGTCGAGGAGGTCGCAAAAAGTGTTTTTGTAAAAATATTGTATAGGGTTGGGGAGACGATTGAGCCTTGTAGGTCTCTGCAAGTGACTGGGGCTGGAGGTGCTGAGGCAGATCTTTTTGATTAAAAGGATGCGATCCAAGTTGTAGCTTTACTGGAGAAGTGGGCTGCCAAGGAGAGGTTTTGGCAAATCATTTTGTGATCTACAAGGTCAAAGGAAGCTGAGAGGTCTAGGAGGAGGAGGAGGGCGAGTTTTTCACTAGCCCAAGAAGGTTGTTCACTTCCAAAATGTTTTGGGATTTGTAGATAGGCTGCTCTGTCCAAGATTTTAAGTAAAAACAGAACCGTCATGATTGGACGGTAGTTAGTAGGTAAGTTGAGATCTAGTGACGGCTTTTTTAGGAGGGGGAAGTACCCATGCAGCTTTTAGATTGGAGAGCACTATGCCGTGGCGAACAAAGGAAATTGATGAGCGAGGAGATTAAAGGCGCTAGCTCTGATGCGCAATCTTTAATGACTTGGGTTAGGCAAATGTCTGCTTGACAATTAGAGGGTTTTAGGCCTTTGATGAGGCTGATTACTTCCTATTCAGTTACAGGGTTGAATTCAAAATGCTGGCAGTGAGAGGCTGGTGCTGTCGGTATTGTGACAGGTAAGGCTCCAGCAGAGAGTACTCTTTTTTTCCCCCTAGAATATTTAGTTGTAGTCCTGCGATTTTGGTTAGAAGGGCGTTTTGAATGTTGGAACACCATGGGAGATCTTTGGAGCAGTTGGCTGCCTGGTAATGGGACTAGGATTCTAATTCTCGGAGTATAGCAAAGAGTTCTCTGGTGTCTAACTTGGCCTTAGCTATTCTGTCATTGTAGGTGGAGCTTGTGGCTAGGAATATGGCCTGTTTGTGTGATTTTGATAGATTTGTGAATACATCTTTATTAGGCACTGAAAGGTTCTTTTTGCAGGCAGTCTCAGCTGCTCGTTTAGTTGAGCGGAGGGATTTAAGACTTGGGGTGAATCAAGTGTTGAGGTGAGCTAGCGGCTTTTGTTAACGATTGCCCAAAGGAGCAATCCCATCAATGGCATACAGTAGGGGTTGGTTGTATAGCTCAAACATGGAAATAGGGCCATCTGTCGTGGTTTGCAAGGCTGTTAGCGGTTTCAGCAGAGGGAGAATATGGGCTGCTGTGATATTCCTTGCGTTTCTTGTGAGGGTGGCTGGTGCCATAGGTGGTGAGGTAACGGGTAATTTGCTTATGGGAACAATGAAGGAGACCATGCTATGATCCGACCACGGGCAAGGCTCATTCGAGAGGATTGAGATGTTGCAGTTGAAGTCTGCCAACCAATCAAGGATACACCCTTTGTCGTGAGTCAGGCTTATAATGTGTTGGGAGAAGCCAAATGTTCCTATAGTGTTTGCAATTATAAAGTCAAGTGGGTCATTGAATCCTAGATGAACACCTTGTTGTTAAATAAAATGGCGATAGGCTTACAGGGGAGTACCTGGGCTTTTGAGAATTATTCTAAAAATAATGGGCTAATTATAAATCCCCATAAAACAAGAATTATGATAATAGGAGAAAACAAACAAAAAGTAAGAAAGTTTAATTGGAAACTTGGAAATACCACATTTGAGATTTGTACAGAATATAATTAATTGGGAACGGTTATAAGCTCCCGGCTTAATAGGGACCTATTGCGGGATTATGTTAAGGCAAAGACTTTGAACAAAATCCAGGTAATTAAGTCCTTATTACATACAAAGGTGGATACTCTGTTGCAGGATTAGTGAAATTAAATAATAGCTGCATAGTTCCAGGAATTTTGTATGGCTTTGAGCCTTTTTTGAAAAGAGAAATAATGTTAGTCGAGGTGTGTTTTCTCTTAAATTAGTTCATGTGGATATTAAAACTGATACTTTATTAAGGAATATTTCTGCTACGGCAAAGGGAGAGAAGGAGAAAACTAAAACAATTTGCATATTTGAAGCAAAAATAAGTGAATTGTTCAGAGAAATTGATTTTAAGATGGAGGTATTATCTATTTTAATGTCAGCAATTCGAAATTTAAAATATAAATCTAAACTTTGGGATAGATGTCAAATAATACATCATTTAGCACACAAGACAAAGTTTGCTGACTATGTAAAACAGGCATGTTGTTTCTCCAATCCTTTTAGTTATCTACTTATCAATCCATGCTTCACCAACTTTGTAATGACAAGGAAAACAAATTCTGGGCCAATGTTAATCGGACTCTGGGCCTACAGGGTAAGGGTACTGAGTCCCCTATAGAGGAACAATCCTGGGTTGACGTAAATGTAAGAGTAGGCCAATATGTGACTTGATATTGTGGCTCCATGCAATCTACGTTTGTGCAGATTGTGTAATAGGAATGTTGAATCCATTAGACTTGCGTTAACTAGCTGCCCGGAGCTTCATGAAAATTATATAGCTGGCTATAAAAGTTTCGTTTTTAGATTGGAGAATATCGAGTCAGATCAATTTTGGGCTACTTTTCTTTCGGGTCTTTGGTAATTACAACTGCAGCTTTTTATATCTGGAATTTTCTTTTAAAGCGTTTAGAAGGGATGAATATATACATTATTAAAAGCTTGTATGATCATTTTGTATGAATGTAGTCAATTACTTTCTAAATGTTTTTACATATCATTTGAAGTTTTATGTTTTGAATTGTGAATTGTGATTTGTTGTTATGTATTAAAGTTTTGTAAGGAACCGAAGTACACAATTAAAAAATATGTTTAAAAAGAAAGGTCCTTCCACCTCCAAAAGGGGCTTCAACTGGGCTCAGCGTAACATAGAGCTCATTACAACACCACCAGAGGCACTCATTCCATCAAGCTATGGTTGCCTGCAGAGGTCAGTGGACCTACTAGATGCATCCAGGATCGATCTTTCCCTTCTACTTCTCTCTGCGCTCTCCTCTGCTCAAATCCATCTCAAATCTCTTCCCATCCCTATCATCTCTTCTCCTCAACACCACCCCTCATCTTGCTCCACTACTCTCTCCATTTACAAAACCTACTCCAACCCCATCTTTCATTACACTTCCTCTTCTCTCATATAACCTCAGCACCTCTCTATTTCTCAGACTAAGTGTGCTATGCTTCTATAGTTTACCCTCTTTCTATTGCTCTTCGGAATGTGCAGTCTATCTGTAATAAAACCTCCTTTACCTGTGACTTCTTCATTTCTCATTCACCTTCTCTTGACCTCATTACCTTTACCGAAACCTGGAACTCTCCCTCTGATTCTAGAACCCTTGCTGCCCATCATGACCCTGCCTACACCTTCACCCACTCTCCCCGCCTCACTGGCAGGGGTGGTGGTGTATGACTGTTTTCATCATCCAAACTTCCTATCTCTTCTACTCCCCTATCTCCTGCTAATTCTCCCTCTTTTGAATACACAATCTCCACAATCACTGCCCCAAACACATTCATATTATCTCTCTCTATCGGCCACCTGGTACAGTAGGTCAATTCTTTGACCACATCTCCCAACACATTGACTATCAACCCTCCTGATCACCACCTCATTGTCATTGGTGACATTAACATCTCTCCCTCTCTGCTGCTCTATCACTGACTTTACGCCTTCTCACCTTAACCACTAACACTCTTCTGTCCACTCACTGCCCACACATTCAAATGGAAACTCAACCTTATTCTCATCTCCTCTCGACTCTTCACCTCTAATATCTCCAGCGCTCCATCTCCCTACAATCATGCTATTATCTCTGCCTCAATCTCCACTCCTGCTTTGTCTTTATGCTCTCCATTTAATACTACTGTTACTAAGCACAGGTTTCCCTCCTCCATAATCCCTGACTATCTCTCTAACATACACAACTCTCTTCTCCTATGGCAAACTCACCTTTCCATCCACTGAAGAAGCTTTCACTAACCTTAACACTACTCTCTATGCTCCCTTCTGCTTTCGCTACCCTCTTTCCACATTTACTACTAAATCCTCTGCTCCAGAGTCCTGGATTACACCTCTCTTCCGCACCCTGAAAACAACAATGCGCAAAAGGCTTTACACTTGGCAAAGGTCAAGACACTCCTCAGATCTCTAACTGTACCTCACTGCTCTTCAAAACTACTCCTCGGCTCTTGACTCTGCCAAACATGACTTCTATCCCTCTCTAATTTCGTCTCAATCCTCCCAACCTAGATGCCTCCAGAAATGGCTCAACTCAATTCCCTCACCTCCTAAACCCTTTTCCATCTTCTCCTCTATTTCTGCAAATGGTCTTGATCTCTACTTTGCTTATTAGGTTTCTACCATTCACAGTACCTTTAATATCTAACTTCTATCCCCTCCTCTTGCTCACTTTCCTCCACCATTCCTGTCCTCATTTACCGCTCCTATGACATCTTTTGTGTCCACCAACCCTGATGAGATTCTTGCCTTACTTCTCATGGCTTACCATTTTTGTGCCTCACTGACCCACTGTCCCCAAACATTGCATAGAACATAGCTCCCAGTGTTTCTCCACATCTTACTTCCTTAATCAACTCCTCTCGTGATAATGATACTTTTCCTTCATCCTATATGTCAGCTACTGTGATCCCTCTCTTTAATCTTGATCCTGACTGTCCTTCCAACTTTCATCCTGTCTCGTTTAAACCACACTATTCCAGATTCCTAGAGCGAGTAGCATCCAAACGACTCACTGAGTTCCTTGATAGTCACAACCTCCCGGGCTCTTTTCAATATGGCTTCTAATCTCTAAATTCTACCAAAACAGCTCTCCTCAATGTCAGCAGCTTCATCTCTTCTGGATGTCATTCAAACCTGTTTTGGCTATTCCAGAGTACTGAGATCCTCACTACACAGTTCAGAGCACCCATGCCCAACAAACCCTCCCCCGGTCATACAGACAAAGTACTCAGCCAAGGGCAAGTTTGAACTGTCCTTTATTTTCCATAACAGACAGGGATCATAGAGGGAATGCAGAATGTCCAGCAATCACAGCTCCTGAGCCCATGTCAGGGGCTTTTGTTGAGATCTGACATGACAAGTCAGAGCTCTTCCCCAAAAACCTAAGAGCATGCACAATTGGGTGTTTGGGTGGTATAGCCGGCAACTACAGAGGTTAGCTAACTGGCCCTCTCATGTCAAGTGGCTTTGCCTGAGCCTTCCCCAGACACTATTTATTACATTGTTGCAGGGACCCAGGATTACCATTGGATTGGCCCTTGCCCTTTGCCATCCACCCCTGGATTTGTGTTCCTTGATTGGCTGGAGCTGGTCGCCCTAGGCCGGGGACCCATCTCTGTTCTCAGCTCTCCATGCACCTTCTCAAGGCATTGAGAAAGACTATGTGTCCCCATTGTTGCCGTCATTATAACCACTTTGCCCTAGAGAGTGCCTGCAGGGTTGCAACATTGTAAAACAACACATGTATCACTTTGTGTCTGCTTCGCTGGGAACTGCTCCTCTTCCCATCGTGGGTGAATGGCCATTGTTCGGCTCGGCCACACCACGTTCCTGAAGTCTGCAAAATTGAGCTTTCTGGTCTGCAATTAGTGTGGATGTATTCTGCTACTTTGCAGGTGGCTCCTTGTCTCTGGAGCCAGGAATGTTCTGCTTGCTTCTGACCTTGGCTGCGAGCACCAGTCCTGAACAGTGTGCTACGAAATCTGTTTTCCTTCGTTCCATCTTCCGAGGCCTGTGGCTTCATGTAATTCTTCTATAGTTGAGCTATAGTTTCTATATATCTATATTGTATTAGTTTCCTCATGGGTTAGTGGTATTTGTTCCTTCAAGGTTCCCTATATGATGTTTTAGTTCCATATGGTTAGTTGCATAAGCGGCTGCAAGCTTTCTCTTGCGTTTCTGGGTTTGGCTAATGAGAAAAAATAATAAAGGCTTTCGTCAGTATGTATATGATATTTATTTATTTGCATTTGTTAAGCCCACTTGCAGCCCATAAGGCATCGAGGCGCTGTTACAGAGGAAACACAGATTTGAGATAACATACAGGTGCTAGAAGGCTCTTAGTTACAGTGTTGGCAGACATATAGGCAATGGAGGATACCGATTTAGATTTACACAAAAAGTCTGGTTTTGATAGCTTTACGAAAGGCTAGGTGGGACTCAATGAGCCTTAGGTGAGGAGGCAGGGCGTTCCAGTGCGTGGCTGCTAAGGTGGGGAAGCTGGAGCCACCGGGCCGCACTTTCCGTGAGGTAGGCGTAACAATGGTGTTGGCATAGATGGATCTGAGCGGTCTTGTGGCGGAATGCCTTTTGATTCTGTTAGTCGGGTAGGGGGGGCAAGTTCGTGAAGGCATTTGTGGGTGAGGGCAAGAGTTTTAAAGGCAATTCTCTGTTTGACAGGGAGCCAGTGTACTTGCCTTCGGATTTCAGAGATATGGTTTCTTCTTGCAGTACCGGTGGCTGCCCTTAGTGCATTGTTTTGGGTTAGCTGAAGTTTGGCCAAGTTTTTGTTGGATGTCCCCATGAGAAGGGCATTACAATAGTCAAGTCTAGACCCGATGATTGCCCTGGCAATCGTGAAGCAGCTTTGACGGGCTAAGAAAGGTCTGGCTGCGTTAAGTACTTTGGAGTAGTAGACTGAGGAGGTGGCGATGGTATTGAACTGTCTGTCCATGGACAGGTCGGAGTCGAGGTAGACTCTGAGTGTCTTAACATGGTTTGATCAGTAATTGGAATGTTATCAATAGTGAAAGGCATGATGTGGCATTTATAACGTGCCTGTACACAGGTATTTCTAGGCGCAACAAGACAAGGAGGGGGAAACAAGGAAGGACAAAATAATTATCTTAATAGGCCTTGTGTCATTCAGATCATGCAAGTGTGGGGAAGAGGGGAGGGAAGGGGAGAAGTGCCAGGGGGAATGGAAGAGGGGGCAGAATATGTATCTGTCCTCTATCTACAGAACTGTGTAAGCATGTTCTTCATGTGTGCATGTGTGTGTCTGTGTAACCTCGTGCAGGGATGCAAGTATGCTTCATGGCTAATGTTGCTATTTCATCAGCACAGTTAGATATATGTCATTGGTCAATCAAGTCCAGTGAGGCACCTGCATCCATGATCAATGAGACACTCTATATCCAGGAAGACGTCTGCTGGATATTGTTTGAATGGTTGTCTGAGAGAATATCAATTTGCATATGTGGATGTCACCGGCCCTCCTGGGGGCTGGAAAAACAGTGACTGGCATCTTGCATTTCTGGCTCTTCGGGATGACATACTTATGGGGGACAAGAGGGGAAATCCAGGGACTAGCTCTTCAAACTGTTCATCAATTCTTATTCTTCTTGACTTCTCTCCTGCCTTCAATACTGTCGACCATTCTGACCTTCTCTTCACATTATCTATCTGGCATCAGAGATAAGGCACTTGCTTGTTTTGCTTCATACTTTGCCACTAGTCACTTTCAGATGTCCTTGAACAGCCTTGCCTCCCCCCCACCCCCTTTAATTATACAAATATTGGATGGCATCTCGCTCGCTCATGCTCAACTCCACTAAGACTGAAGTTCTCTACTTCCTATCCAAACAGGTTATCTCTTCCTCTGCCCCTCTTCTTCTCCTCTCTCCTAACTACCTTCCTTACCCTGCTTCAGCTCACGACCTTGGTGTCATCTTCGACCCATCACACAACTTCTTGCTCTTCATTAACAATTCTGCCACTGCAGCCAGACACAACATCCTCAATTTCAGCAAAATGTGTCAACTTCTTTCTTTCAATACTGTTAAACAGCTAATCTCCTCCTTAGTCCTTTCTAGATCTGACTATAGTGACAGTCTCCTCTATGGCTTTCGCAACTAGGCTTTTTCTCCTCTGGAGAAAGTCCTCAACTTCATGGTCCTCACACTTTTCAACCTGTCTTCTTTACCTCCACCTCCTCTGCCTGTCGCCCGATTGGCTGGGTATCTATGAAACAAAGAGCTAAGTATACATTTCTTCTCATCATCTCCAAAACTATACATGGACTTGTCCAACCCTACCTATCTGCTCATATCACTCCATATGCCCTTGCTCGTTACTATCATCCTCAGCTCACCACCCTGCCACTACTTGAACCCCTTGCGCTCCCACTCATTTCCGCTCTCTCCCTCTCCTTGCCCCCCTACTCTGGAATGCTCTTCCTCTCCCTCTTTGTACTACTTCAACTCTATCACTATTTAAATCTAACCTCAAAGCCCACCTCCTTTCTGAAGAAGCTGATTCCTAGCACTATATGTTACTCCATCACCCTGCTTCCCTCCCTCCCTACCCTCAGGGACGAATCTACATCACTTTTCCATCACCCCACCATCCTTAATTTAACACTTCCGCCACCATCCCTTCCTATGGTATTGTGCCCTATCCTCATTTCTGGTTTATGTTTTCACCTTCCCCTGCAACGTCTGGTCTTCAAGTCACATTTCTCACTCCATTGTCAAGGTCCCATGTCCTCCACTCTGTTATCAATGTTTGCCTGTGATGTTTTAAATAAAAAAATATGTTAAGCCCTCCTTCATCTCAAATGTCCCCCACATGAATCGGGGACATGTCATATGGAATCTGCATGTGCATAGATGTGGGGAAAAAGAGCCCTCACATCTCTGCGCTCACAGATCTTTGTGAATTGGCCCCACATGTGAACACGAATACAAGCCACTTTAATAAAGTGAGTATGAAGAATGAAGCATTGCATTTTATTTTTAACCATAGTGATCAATGCCGAAAAAAGGATACATTTGCATTTTTTATATGCTGTTATAATGGCTCCTAAATTATATTTGCAATACTTTATTTTTAATTTTAATCCATTGCCCTTTTAACTTTTTTACCTATTTTAAAAGTAATTTTCTTTAATAATAAATTCAATTATTTAAGCAAGGGGGCAACATCCTGGAACCCCCAATAATATGTCATCATGCATTTCAAATGTTAGTAAATATGTAATATTCGGTCTACTTATTTTCACTAGCACATTCTTCATTGTTTCTAATATTCCTGTCTGATGTATCATTTTTTAAAGAATTACTGAATATTGATACGTGTAAAACGTTTGCACTGTATTCAATGTTTTGCTTCAGTGTAATATCTGATGCTGTGTGCTTTGAGAGGTGCACTCCTAACAGATAGGAGATGTGAATTATCGATAGACCTAAGTCTGACAGTGCATTAGAAGATGGACAATACTTTGCCCAATAAAGTACACTTACTTTAGCATAGAGGATGATTAAAATGTTAATATTAACTTGATGACCTTGTAACATATGTGCGGAAACGATGCTTTGATAGCTCAGTTGGCAGCGAT
Source organism: Ambystoma mexicanum (assembly GCF_040938575.1). Classification (NCBI taxonomy): domain Eukaryota; kingdom Metazoa; phylum Chordata; class Amphibia; order Caudata; family Ambystomatidae; genus Ambystoma; species Ambystoma mexicanum. The sequence goes on from NC_090938.1 coordinate 507,568,448, forward strand.
GAGTGTGTGTGTGTGAGGAACCACAGGTCCCTATTTATAAGACACTGCGCCCGGTGTCTGGTGAGTGCAAGAACAGTTGATTTTGCATTTGGATATTATCTCACAAACATATTGCATAACAATATCCTGCATCTCCCAACTACCTCACAATTATCAAGGCGGGGGACAATTAACAAATAGGTTACCCTGAGTATCTCTGAGGTACTCGTGGAGATGGATGTTCGATTCATAAAATGTTTCTATGAGCATCTCTGACTCAGGAGTATGCCAGTTACTCATAGTAACGTCTTTGTGAATCTAATAGTAGGTTAGCAGTAAGCCAGTTACACAAGCTATCTTCTTTATTAATTGATCAGTAAGAGGGAGTAAGTCAAGGTTTCTCGGAGTTACTTCTCAGTTAACTGAACAGCAAATCAGGAGTAAGAAAAGGTTACTTGATATTGACTTCTTTCTGCATCAAATAGTCTCTCTCCAGAAGTAAGTCAAAAGTATGTCTACGTTACTTATAGACACGTCTTTGTGAATTGTTCTGTCACTGATGGCCCTTAGAATGAAAGAGCTAGTGTGGGAGGACGGAGCGTGCATTAGACACCTCCGGAACGCGGAGAACCCCACTACGTCGCATGTCCCACACAGGAATAAAAAAGGCTGCATCCTGGGTGGCAGTGACCCATGAACTGTCCAATAGAGGCAAAGGCACGGGCTTTCTAGCAGGTGACAGACTTGAAGCAAAAGCCTTGTCTACCCTTGAGATGAGTCGAGGGGGGGAACGTTCACTGTGTTTAACACTTTGCTCCTTGTTACTTGACTACTTGAAGGTTAAATATGAATTGTTGTGTTCTTTTAAAATAATTAAAAAACAAAAAATTAAAAAAATGTGCAGAGTCTCCAAGACAGTTCAAGAGTTTTTATTTTTTTTAGGAAAGAAATTATGCAGGATATTCACTTTTACAATGTTCGGGTTGTTCAATGTCATGAAAGGTAGCTGTTCAATGTAACACACTGGGCTGTAGAAGGGGTGGTAAAATACGCTAATGGGCGTCGCTCTCTGATATCCCAACGGCTTTCTCTCCCTCACGTAGCAAGATTCCCCACTAGTGATCGGTCCTGCCTACTATCTACATCTAGCCCAACACTCCCCACGATTGTCAACGTGACTTGATGATAAAGTGCCAATCTCAAATGCTTGTTCATTCTTATCCTCAGTCGCTCCCTTTCACTCCTCTCCCTGATCATACAACCCCATTAATTTACTTTCTATCTATCAACATCTCCTGTCCCTTCCTACTCCCTCTGGTCTTCCTACAACCTTTCTTACTCTCTCATTCTCTCCCCTTAATCAACCCCTTCCCTTACCTCTCACACACCACTTTAGCCTGCCCTCACTACACCTCTCCCCTACCCTCTCACTGCACCCCTCTCCCCTACCCTCTCACTGCACCCCTCCTCTCACCTCGCACTACACCCTTCCTCTCACCTCTCACTGCACACGATATCTGGTCGTGAAGGCATAAAGGCAAACACCATTACTCTCTCACTCCCTTTTGAAACAATCTAGGTGAATCCTAACCTTTGATACACAAAATGAATGTTATCTAGAAGAGGTGCCCCCCACTCACCCAGGTTCACTTGGTCTTACCCTTGCAAACTTTTGAAATACGTGCTCTGATGTTCTATCCATCCTCTCCCTTCCTTCTACTCTCTCCCCTCTCTTCCACACTTCTTGTTCTCTTCCTTACTCCTACTCTCCTTTGCTCTCTACTACTTCCCTTCTCTCCATACTATTACTCTCTCCCTCTCCTCACTACTGTTGTGGCGAAATGACATGGGGCCACCTTTACCTGGCATGACCTTAAGGGAAGAGAGGAAGTGCTGAGGACCAGAGGGAAGGGGGAGGAAGAGGAGAGGCTACTAGAGCCTGGGAAAGGGGAGAGCTGGAAAGGGAATTAAAGATGAAGGTTCAATGAGATAGTGGCTCTGTGTGTTTTGTAAAGGAGTGGACCCTGAGCATGAAACAGAGAGGTGAGGTTTCTAGTTCGAGGCCCAACCAAACAACTGGTGACGACCAGAGGAAACATCAGCGCGTGCGATAGACAGAAAAGGGCACATCCACCCATGTTACCGACCGATCCCTGCTCCGGCAGAAAGAGGACAATCCACCCAGTGGCAAAAGGGCAATCCGCCCAGAAGTAAAGGGCAATCTGCCGAAAGGTAAAAAGGCAGTATGCCCCACAACGTCTGCCGATCCTGGGCAAATCAAGAGGAGACAGGGCAGTCCACCCAGAAGAAAGGGGGCAATCCGCACACAGCATAAGGTGAGAGGATGCGCACCCATGGACCGGGGCAGTCCGTCATTCCTGATTTACGCAGAAAGCACGTACGAAATAGACGGCAACTGCAAGACAGCAACACCGTAGTCCGCCATGTCCGACGGAAGCACAAGTCTGGGCTACGTAGGTGACAGCCTGCATGCAGCTGAAGGAGGAGGGCTGTCTGCCCGCTATTGATCAGAAAGAGGCACTCCCACAATGCCTTTGCAAGAGGAACTATGCCGACCCATCCAGGGGGTACGTCGGCTGCTCTAGCCCTCAAGACCAGGATATCTACAAGCCCACCACCCCACGGCAGTTGGCATTGACGATCGAGGCAATCTGCCATCATAGAGAAGGGGCCAATCCGCTGGCGCTGCATTAAAGCAACCAGCAAGAACACACAGTCCGCCGGGGACATAAGAAGACGGCAGTCCGCCGACAGTGAGGGAGGAGGGCATTCTGCCCGCTGAGCAAGTGAAATTCAAGGCAATCTGCCCTGCTGAGGCCCAACGAAAAACCGCCCGCTGCACAGGAGAAGTAGGCTGTCATCCGTGAGGAAAAAGCTGAAGTAGATGGCACCCCACAATCTTCCAGGGTGCGCCACTCCATTGGCAGGGCTCCTCGGCCAGTGGCAACCCGGCGTCCACTGAAAAAGGGAAAAGAACATAAAACTGAAGATGGGCCATCCACTCCCACCAGTGCCTGGTGCCCCGAGGAAGAATGGGCAGGCAAATATACAGAGAAACCAGCCATCTGCTCTCCGTGGAGGTAAAGGGGACTTATCAAGGGGTGACCCCAGAAACACGGAGTGAGGTGTATACAAGTGGCATTGGGAAAGGTACCTGCAAAAGCGGCAGGCAGGAGCGCATACTGGCTAGGATGGAAATTGGGGGAGATGGTCACAGAGGACGCACCGGGCGCAACCAAGAGCCAAAAAGGGAAGCAACAGTGAGGACGCGGGGTAGACCGCTTATAGGCCAACATTGTAGAATGCCGGAAGAACAGGGAATCCCAGGAATGGGTGGTTTGGCAATTACGGCAAGGGCAGCGTTTCTTAGTTGACCAAAACCGTTTGAACTGCAGCCACAGCAGGACCAAGGGCCCAGATGGGAAGAATGGCTGAGGAATTTACAGATTACATGAAACCCCAGAGGGAGAATGATCGCACAATGCTTCTCGGGGTATTCACAAACATCGTGGGGAGGGAGGTCAAGGGGATTCTTACGACGATCCCACCACAAGAGAGAGTGACATATGGGATGGCCATCACCACACTCATCTAGAAACTGCTCACCAAATGCTGACAGCTACCTCAGGAGACAATAGGAGAATTTGTTATCAGATTGCAAAAGAGGACTGTGCACTCTGACTTTGCAAACTTCACGCACGAGGCGGCAATACTTTTCTCCGGATAATAGAAGGGTGCATCTTCTGAAGGAACCTCTCTCTCTTGCAGAGATCCTGGAGCTGGCACACATCCCCAAAAGGGTGGATACCCAAGCAACAGAGATGGAGTGGCCGAAGGAGAGAGAGCAGGTAGCTGGCATACACGCACATCAGACGCGGGGGCCATAAAGACAACTGGGCTTCGAGAGAAGACTGCAATACAACACGCTGCTGCCAGATGGAGAAGAAAGTATCTGCTACATGTGCAGGATGCGATTCCCCCACAGCGGACCATGTCCGGCACTAGGGCATTGGTGTGCCAGATGCGGGAGAAGCCATCACTTCGAGCTTGTGTGCAGAGAAGGGATTCACTTCCCACCAAAGGAGAAACCGGGCGCTCAGAGCAGTAGGAGCAGAGTGAAAGGAGACTTTCACGGGTGGGAACACAGAAGGAGGGAAGATCGCCATACAGAGATCATCGAAGACACCCATATGAACCGTAGGGGGCAAACAGGAGACGAGACATAATGGCATTAAAGTAGAAGTTCTGGCTGACAGGAGACAGCATCAACACCATCCGACGACTCTGCACCAGGCCTGAGCTGAGCAGAGAGGAGGTAGCTCGATGATAATTAGGGGAGAGTTGTTGTGGCGAAATGACATAGGGCCACCTTTACCTGGCACGACCTTAAGGGAAGAGAGGAAGTGTTGAGGACCTGAAGGAAGGGGAGGAAGAGGAGGGGTTACTAGAGGCCAGGAAAGGGAAGAGCTAGAAAAAGAATTACTGATGAAGCTTCAATGAGATAGTGGCTCAGTGTGTTTTGCAAAGGAGTGGGCCCTGAGCATGAGACAGAGAGGTGCGGTTTCCAGTGTGAGACCCGACAAAACAACTACTACTCCCCCCTCTGCTAACTGCTATTCATACGTGGGGAAGGGTGCTCAGCCAGTCAGGTGGGTGGAACATCAGGCAAGAAAACACAATCCCTGCCCACTGTTCCAGCCACCCGAGGCCCTTTTATTTTCATTTTGAATTTCTTTCCCTAACATGTGGAGACAACAGGGCGGCTCTCCCTGTTGACCCCCCATGTTAGAAAAACACAGTTGCCTTCCCCCCACCCCATTTTAGCTGTGGGACCGGAGCCTTGTGCCTTGGTCTCAATGCTCTCCACATCTGGCTGCTGCCATTAAAATAGAAAAGGGACATGCTTTCCATGGTCGACGTCATCCGGCGGCTATTGTTTTTTTGACATTTGTTTTTCTCCGACAGAACATGGGCTCGCGCTGCGCTCATCTCCCATCAGACAAAAAAAAAAGAAAATTATCCGCACCTCGGGAAATCCCAGGGTGCAAATAGCTTTCACGGTCCAGTTGGTGGGCAGACATGGGCTTTAACAGGCTGCAGCTCGAGTTGAGGCCTGAGCTTTGTTTGGGCTTACCCAAGCTCAGTCTGGTGGGCAGTTAAAGCCGATGTCTGCCCCCAGCTGGTGCGTGAAAGCTATACTCTCTTCATCTCCACACTATTACTCTCTCACCTCTCCATACTGCTAAACTGCCCCCTGGCCACACTACTCTACACAACACGTTACCCACATCTTTTCTCTCAGTCATTCTTCTTTTACACTCAGGTTCCTTTCCGGTCAATCTCATACACACAATACTCTCCCCTATTTGCCTCACTCACTCACTCACTCACTCACTCACTCACTCACTCACTCACTCACTCACTCACTCACTCACTCACTCACTCACTCACTCACTCACTCACTCACTCGTCCCACTTTCTCCCATCAACTAATACCTCACCTTGAAGAAGCTTTTAGCAATCCTCCTTTACGCTCGTGTGTACCCACCTTCTTCTGCTTGGTCTTTGGGCCTCCTTCTCCCTTGACTGTTCCACCCAACTCACACTTTACTGTTTCATGTGCCCCTTTTTTAGCTGGTTCCCCGGGCCAGCCACTGGGGCAAGGTTACAGCTAAGAAAATACATATCATGGGTGCAAGCCCCATCTCCTTTTTGAGTGTGTGGCGGCCAGCATTTGGTAATGGTGACAGGCTCAAAATCCAGTTAATGTCCAACATCCTATCAAGACTGAACAGAGAATGTCGCATGCCGGTTTGATATGGGGCTAGCTCTGTGGTATGACTGAATGTCGGAACATCTTACATTTTGAGTCACATAGAGCATATGCAGTGCTGGATTGGTTTGTGAATTGTTCCGTGGTCCTGCTATAAGTAGGATCACTGTCCAAGTTTGCGCCTCGTAGAGCGTTGTAGTTGCAGGTTTGATGTGTGGCTTGCTTAGCAATCCTGCGGTTCCTCGCAGGCTCTCCCCCGGGTGGGTTTCTCACTCTCTCTTCAACTGCCAGTCCTTTTGGGTGATCTAGTCCTATGTGGTAAATATACAGAAACTGCCCAGCACTGTGCATAACAGGTTTGGGGAAAGAAAAGCTGGGGCTCAGTTCGGTCATGATGGTACAGGTAGAATGGCCAGGGACGGGGGCCCTCCAAACTCCCACACCCAACCTCTGGAGCAGAACCGGCTCTGGGAAACCCTGTGGTAGGCCTAGTTGCCCCAGCTGAGAGAGGTCCCTATCCCCTGCTGAAAGGGTCTGGACTCTATCACATTTAGTATCACATTTAGTACAATAGTCTTTAAAAGCTTCTCCAAATGTTTTATCATTATATGAGGATCCAGTTCCTTCTCTAAAAATTCAAATACCTCAGGGAGAGGATTAGTAAATGCTATTGTGTCCATTTCTAAACAATTGATGTTTTCCCACCTAACAACTGTAAACATTGTTTATGGGACAATCCAAACGTGGTTGGCCCAGCATAGCTTCTGTCCGAATGACGAAACAACAGAGCTTTTCCTAGTTGGCCCCCAACCAGTCTTGCAAACCTCAACCCGGCGTACTGCATCTTCAACATAGATGGCCACAAGTTACCTGTCTCCACTTCAGTGAAAACATTGGGCATTTATTTAGATGCCTCACTTAGTATGACTCATCAAATGAACAATATCACGTCAGCAACAGCCTGCACCACCAAACTCACACGAGCACGCATACTGTTCCTCTCTTCCTCTCTACTGCATACCATCTCACGGTGGCCCACGCCCGTGTGGGGTCCAAACTGGACTACTGCAATGCCTTACTCTGTGGAACATCAGAAAAAAACCTGACCAGGCTTCAAGTCAATCAAAATAATGCACTCCGAGCAGCTCTGGACCTGAGTAAATCTGGCCATATCTCGGAGGCCAGAAGGACTGTCCATTGGCTTCCCATCTGGGAAAGAATCAAATTGAAAATCCTCACAATTGCCCACCGCTGCCTAACCAACAAGTCCCCCTCATACCTTGGCTAAAGGATCAAGAAACATTCACTAGCCAGACTACTCAGATCGTCCCCCAACCACCGCTCTGAACCCGCAGGTTCAGAGGAAACGAGCTGGTGCTCCAGCTTCCCAGTGGCTGTGGTCAGTCTTGGGAACAATCTGCCACGCAGCTCTGATCTGAACGCTCTTACCAAGTATTCAGAAAAAACTTAAGACACGTGCTCATCTAAATCTCCACCTGTCATATTGTCTGTTGTTCTTACTCCAGTAACCAGTGCCTTTATCCCAGAGGGCTTGGTGCGCTTTGCAAATGTAAAAAATAAACAAACAAATAGCAGTTCTTCTGTTATTCATTAGTTCACTTTCAATTATTGTTCTTCCAATATATTCCTAGTGTTCCTTATTAGATCTTTAAGTTCCAGCTGGTGGTGATCGCTTTCATACCTTTGAATGACCCTCATATCCCTCATAACATTCCAATATTGAGCAAGGATTATAAAATAGTCAATAGCCAAGATCCCTCTGCTCCTTCTAAAGGTTTCCTGAGCCAGGATATGTGAGGTAGTGCATCCATGCACAGTTCTCAAACCATGTTCCCAAAAGAAAATATCAAAGAGACATACCTTATAACAAATACGAGGCTATATATTCACAGGGCTAGGTATCCCCCATTCCAGATCTTCCTGTGCGCCAGTCCATTCCTCCAATGGACCATTCCCTAGTTTAATGTTAAAATCTCCTCCCCAAAATGGTAATGAGTATGGCTTCCAACACATTCTCTGATATGTCTGATGAACATCCTCGTAATTTAATCAAAGCACTATTATTATTAGATGTTCTAATCGCATTATAAAAGTTAACCACATAAAAGGAAGGTCGAATGGGGCTACTCCGACAAAGCGACACAATCTTCTGTCAGTCCAAATACAATCTCATCTCTCGCCCTCACACACAAGTAGCCCTGTGTATACCCCTTCTGCTGCTATTGTCAGCCTCGCTGCGCGTGGCACTGCAAGAAAAAGGGGGATGGGCTTCATTAGTGGGACAATGGGAGAGGCAGATGAGAAACCCGTGGTGCTGATGGGTGCTGCTTGGAAGTACCCGGTTCCTGTCACAGACATTACTGATATATGTATAACCTGAAGGTTACCTAGTTCAGAAAGTTTAAGCTGGGGTATATCTTTGCTGTCCCGGTATTACTGAGATATGTGTACCCTGAATGTAATCTTTCTTAACTCCTTTATCTTGGGGTATATCACCGCTATCCCAGGCGTTTCCCTTTGATGTGCAACCAGAACGTGACGCCGTTTAGCATCTTCCACCTGACGTATATCTCTGTTCTCCAAGGCCTTACTGAAACAAGTGCAACTTGGGCGATATCAAGTCTAGCTGGTTCCACTGAGCTATAGCACTCCTGTCGCAGACATTCTGGAGGGATGCGCAACCAGAACGTTGCCTAGTTTAGCAGCTCCGTACTGAGTTATCTTGTTGCTATGGTATCAGGTAATATTATCCCCACCAATAATATCGCCATCTATATGGTTGTGGGGTAAGGCATAGGCGATATTGTTGGTGGGGATAATTTATGGGGTAAATGGGACCGGGGGTTGCAGGGATGTCTCCCGCAGGTTCATTGGCTCAACATCACCACAAAAAAATGGCGATATTTTTGTATGACGATATTTTTGCGGGTATTTTAACACATGGAACCATTGCTATCCCAGGCATTATTGAGGCATGCGGAGCTAAGTGCGACCTAGTTTAGCTTCTGAGACCTGAGATACCTCACTGCTGTCCCAGGCATTAGTGAAAGACGTGTAACCTGAACCATGTGTGTTTTAGCTGCTTCAATCTGACGTATAGCTCGATTGGCCAATGGCGGAGTTTCAGATGTGTTACTTGAACATTACCTTGTTTGGCTGCTCAGTCCTGGGATACGTCTTTGCCGTGCCAGGCATTAATGAAAGATATGCAACCTGACATTGCCTAAGTTAGCTGCTTCCACCTGAATAATATCTCTGCTGTCCCGCACATTTTGCAGAAATATGCAACCTGAATTAAGCTTATTTTAGCTCTTTCAATCTGAGCTCTGTAATTCCTGTCCCAGTCCTTACAAGGTATTTCAAACCTTAACATAGCCTATTTTAGCTGCTTTAGCTGTAGGTCCATCTCTGCTGTCACGGGCGTTACTATGAGATGTGTAACATGAACATTACCTAGTTTACACCTGAGAAAGTTCTCTGCTGTCCCAGGCATTACTGAGAGGCACCCTGGGCTATAATATAACCCTGCTGTCCCAAGAAGTATCCTAGTTTAGTTACTCCTACCCGAGGTATATACAGGGACATCATTTCACCAAAATGCCAATGGTAGCGGAAGTGACATCACACGACCCTTGACCTCTGATGACATCACAGGAAGTGGCCATTTCACCCCACCCTGAAAGTGACATCACAAGAAGTGATGAAACATGACCTTTCACCCCTTGACAAAACAGGGAATGGCATCACATAGCATTGTTTCTAAGTACACTTCGAAAAATATGGTTATAATATCACTGTAAAGTGATATACATTTATACAGGAATAGATCACCATATGTATCGTTAATATCAGTGCGAATAGGCCCATATTACCAAATTACTGTGAATGCAAGCAGACGTCCAAGGCCAAACGATAATGATGTGTTAATATGTAGCACTTACGCTTAAGCACTTCATATAGAACGTACAATATGCATACAATATCACCTACCCTGTGTTGGTACTAATTTATAATTTCAGCAGGATGAAAGTCTGAGTTGACCTTGCCGGTAGTTGAACCTGCAACCTACAGATCACACACGCATTGCAGCAGCGAGCGTTCAACTGACTGAGCTATCTTACCAGCTATAGCCATCAGAAAACCAGCCGCTGTAGAAACAAAGAGCCACAAGCTACTGGCCACAGCCCAGGAGCCTCAGTTTAATTTAAAAATAACATATTTTTTTTGCAAGGTTCCTAAAAAGTTCTTTTTTTTTTAGGGGTAGCAAGGGAGACCACAGGGGTAGCAAGGGAGAACACAGGGGTTGCGACCCCCGACAACCCCTGAATGACGTCCCTGGGTATATATCTGCTGCCTCAGGCGTTACACTGCACTGTGTAACATTAAAGTTTAGCTTCCACGTGTGGTGTATCTCTAATGCCTCAGATCCCATTGAGGAATGCGCAACCTGCACGTTATCTGGTTTAGCTGCTTCCACGGGAGGTATAGTTCTGCTGTTCAAGCATTATTTGTTCATGCGCAACATGAATGTTGCCTAGTTTACCTGCTTCCATCTGAGGTATATCTCTGCCCCAGGCACTACTGAGTGATAACCTGAATGTTGCCTAGTGTAGCCTCTTCTCCCTGAGGTATATAACTGCTGTCCCAAGCATATCTCAGAGATATGCAACCTAAAGATACCGTCTTGGGAGGATAGCTCAGGGGCAACGTGCTTGCCTTGGAAGCAAGACGACACGGAGCAACACAGGTTCAGTCCACGCTTAGAAACCTATGGGGATTAAGCGCGTTATAAATACCCATCATATCATACCTAACCAAACTGCTTCCATCTGAAGGGCAGCTCTGCTGTCTGAGGCATTGCTCAGAGATCTGTGACCTGACCGTTATCTAGATCAGGTCCTTCAACCTGAGGTATATCTCTGAGAGCTGTTTAACCTGAACGTGTCCTTTCGGCTAGAGGTATATATTTGCGGTCCCAGGATTTACTGTGAAATATGTAACCTGACTTCTATCTCGCTTAGCTGTATATATCTCTGCTGCCCCATGCATTGGTGAACATAACCAGCTTCAAGCTGAGGCATTGCTCTACTCTCCTAGGTTTTACTGAGCAGGCTTAGGATATTGGGGGAGCTTTCGGGATATTTAGTGTAGTTGTAGGAAAGGCAGTGCGCGACCAGTGAGAGAGATTTAAGGTTGGGTGTGTTTACGCAGAACTCTGTGACCCTTAGTGATTTGGAGCGAGTGAACAGAGCAAGTGGCAGCACTAGAGATTCGGGGAGGCGGATAACACACCAGTCAATGTCCATTTCTTGGAGCAAGTAGACGAGACAAGTGCCATCAGGTGACACCGGGAACCAGGAGCGGAGGAGCCGGGAATCCCTGACAGCAACTTGTGGCAGAAACAGACAGGTTCGCCTGATTTTGCTGGGACTGAAGCAGCAGGGATTTGGGGAGGGAGGAGGAGCGGGAGGAGCGGAAAAACACTGAGGGGAAGCGTGTGGGAAAGCTACGCTCCCCTAATTGTGCTAGTAGCCAGCAGCAGAGATTAAGGGTGGCAGCAGGAGACAAAGCAGTTGAGGTGTGTTTCTTGAATCCAATGAGTGAGATACGTGTAATCGGATTACACCTGAGAGGAGGAGTGGGTGGAGCCGGGCATCCCTAAGGGCAGCTTGTGGAAAAGACGCACTGACAGGATATTGCGTGGAGGAAGCAGCTTAAATTTGGTGTGGCAACGGGTGACACGGGAGTCAGTGTTCGTCTTTGGAAGCAAGTGGATGAGACACATACCTTCAGGTGGAGTGGGAAAAAGATTGGGATGAGTCGGGAATCTCTGAGAACAGCCTGTGGGAGAGGCACACCCAGTTTATTTTCCTGTGAGGTGGCAGCTGCGTTTCAGAAAGGAAATGAATGCACCAGTCAATGTCCAACTCTTAAAGTGAGTGCACAAGGCAGGTGCTATAGGGCAAGATCTAGGAGCAGGAGGGGGGTGAGTCACAGAATGCTGAGGGCACGCTTGCCTGATTTTGTTGAGGGCAGGAGCAGCAGAGATTTGGGGAGGCAGACGACAAACCAGTCAGTGTCCGTCTCTTGGAGCGAGTCGGCAAGACAGATGCTATCGGATGGGATATGAGTGGGGCAACGCGAGGAGCTAGGAATCCTTGAGGGCAGCTTCTGGGAGGGGCACACTCGCCTGATTTTGCAGTGCAGGAGCAGCAGAGATTTGGGCAGGTGGCACACCGGGCAGTGTCCATTTCTTGGAGTAAGTGGAGGAGACACAAGCCACTTGGCGACACCTGAGTGGAGGAGCGGAAGGAGTCGGAATCTCTGAGTGCAGCTTTTGGGGGAGGAACGCTGATCTATGTGTGCTGGGAGGCAGTAGTAGGGATTCAGAGAGAACACGCATATGGCACAACAGGCCAGCACCCACATGAGTGAAAGGTAGGGTGAGACGTGCTGCTCACAGTCTTTTCACCCCTGATTCAGCATGTGCTGCGCACGTTAGGCAGGCCAGAATTAAACGTGGTCAATTGAAAACATCATCCAATTCATGTTTAACACTGCTGCTCAACTTTTCTCCTCCCTACCACTGCTGCATGTTCTATCATACTCCTCCTTTGCCCCTCTGGCAGGCAAAAGTGCTTTGACACCATGAACTATGGCAGTAGGCGCTATACAAATGCAAGACGACATAACATTACCCCTCTTGTCACATGTACCTCAGTGGGACATGCTCCACTACATGAAAATGCACACGTATTGCACCACAACAATGAACATCCATCGAGAGCATTAGAGGAGAATGCCCTTTCAGTTCATCAGAGCACTTCAGAGGTAGAGCGGGGAGCTGTGCAGATCCTATCTAAAGAAGATTAGGGAAGACGGCAGATGGAGTAGGTGAACAGCATGAGCAGATTAAGAAATCCCAGGTCCCTCTTTCTGCTGCTCCTATCCTCCAGGTGGTCGGACAGTAATGATGATGACATCGATGATGATCAAGACAAAGGCTATGCTCCATCAGGGTCCTGACGGGAACAAGCATTGCTGCTGAAATGCAGTGATGCCAAGGTGGAGGCGAATAACACCACAAAGAGGCTGCACTATTAATAGAACCTCACTCCCCTACCTGAATAGAGTCTCTTTGAGAAACAGAGCCCCGGTGCCGATCTGAAAGCACATCACCTCATCCAGTGTCATCCAGAACATCCCCAGCAACACCATGGCCAGCCCCAGCTAGTCCACATGAACCTAGCCGGTGCCCTACTAGCCCTCTTCTGCGAAAGTCAAAAGTGCAGCAGCACTTCCCTGAGAAAAAACTGCAGCCAGCCGGATCTAGCCACTTGCACACTCTGCTGGACCACAGCGTGCCAAAGCAAAGCTTTGCAGTCCCATATGCATCGACAACAAGCACAGGTCTAGGAAGACGGCAAGAGATCTGCGATGCTTCATCCCCTCTACCATCAGACAAGCAGCATCCCTCCGCCAGCCTGCACAGTTACCTGTGCTAATACTGCAGCTGCATCAGTGTGAGCAACTGGGAGCAGACCTCTTCCCCCTGGACTCTGGTGAAGCATAGCAGTGTTCACCATTGCATCAAAGCAGAGTTGCTGAAGTGTTTGTGCAAGGAGAAAAATATAACAAACCCCAGCGCCTGCTCGATGCTAGCCTGGTTATAATGTTCTAGCCTTCTCACTTGTGGGAAATCTTGGATTTCGGCACCTTGTGGGAAAAGTCTCTCATGACTGGGAAGTTCCTGGAACATTTGTTCTCTCACAAGCTGAACCATAACTGAATGACAGGGTTATGGCTACAGTGAGGTGGGTATGAAAGAAGTTCAGGGGGCCAAAAATTCCCCTTTACCATGGACATGTAGAGCAGTGATCCTAGCATTGACCTACATTACTGTAACTAATGGGAGGCCTCTCCTTTCAGGAAAAGCTAAGAGGTGTCCCTGGGCAATTGAAGGGGGCAGCAGGTGTTTGCAGTTTGACATCAGGCGATGTTGTGCAAGGAAGAGTTTCAGGACAGACACTGCAGGGGAGTTGACATCTCAGAAAAGGTGCAGGAGGTGGAAGCACAGTAGCTAAGGCCTCATAGTTTGAATGCAGAAGACAATGGATCAAATGTCCTTGCTGCTTTAGGAATTGACAAAAAATGCCTATTCTCTGTTTTGTACATGTCCCTCTCCTTGTGGTCCCATGCTGCAAGCCTGTGAGAGCATGGACGCTATGGCTCCGCTCCCATTTCAAGGCTTACCATGCCAAAGATCTACTGTGCCAACTGCATGTGTACCCCAATTTGCCACTGCACAACCTGGAGACTTTATTTGACACCCTTTGGCACTCTACTTTTCACATGCTGGGCAGGATGCTTGAGCAGTGCAATGCCATCACAGCTTATTGCAACACTCACACAGCAGAGCTGCTCTATATGGGACATTTTAACACTGTGGGCCTGATCACAACTTTGGCAGTAACGCCAGCAGTATTACCGCCGGCGGTATTAGCCCTACCGCCGTACTCCCTGGCGCTAATAGCTCCGGATCACGAGTTCGGCGGTAATGTTAATCCCCATTCCCCATTGAGCCCATACGGGAAGCCCCATTCCCCATTGGGCTCAATGGGGAATTTTTGCGCTCTTACCGCCGGCGGATTTCCCGCCGGCAGTAATAGCGCGAATTTTCGGCGGATTTCCCCCCAGCTCAGAGATGGGACAAAATCCACTGAAGTCCTGATTTGGCGGACCCTTAAATCCGGCGGTAATAGCGCTACCGCCGGATTTAAGGGTTACCGCCAAAGTCGTGATCAGGCCCTGTGTCTGCAGCAGCTATCTTTCGGGGAAGCTGCCAAGTGGGTTAGCTGTCACAACAAATCCTCTAGTGAGGTTCCGTCTCTGGTGTACATGCTTGAGCACAACCTGACCAACATGGCGAGGGCCCATGCCATGGCAGGCGATGAAAATGCAGCATGGCTGGAAGGGTCCTGATTTCTGCCTTTCTTAGTAGCTTCCTTGTGGACCAACATTTCAAAGTAAAAGTGGACGCTTTTCATCCACATGTTTCACGGGAGACTCACAGTTGCAAGTATCACAAGGATATGGCATTGTGCAAATGTGCAAGGATGCTTTGCGGCAGTGCTTGAAACATCAATTGACACACAAACAATAATCAGCAGGAAGAATAACCAGTCCAAATTTTACCAACTAAACTGGCCATGGCAAGCTCTTGGACGACGGCTGAGTCAATGGGCAGCACATTACTAATACCTGTTAAATCCTTTCTGAGCAGTGCAAAAGCAGCCTCTGGGGAGGAGAGTCTGTGGCACAACCTCCCCATGGATTCAGCAGCCTGACTATAGCTAGGTCATAAATGGCAACAGACTGCAGTCTGCATGGATGCCTGATGCCTACCCCCTAGACACTTCACTCGTGGGAAGGGATGACGACCTGTTACAGTATGGGTACAGCAAGCAGTCCATCTGGCCAGCAGTATTGTTTGAGCTGCTGTCGTCTCACTAGGCTGCTCCCTACCAGTGTGAAGTCCACAACAGTTGTCAGTGCAGCTTCTGATATTGGGCCTCATTATGAGGAGGGCCGTAAGGGGTTAACGGCGCTGGTAAAGGTGATGGAGCCATTAACCCCGTACCGCCCCATTACGAGGTCCGCTCGCAGGGCCCGCTCAGGATGCCTGGTTTTACCAGATGTCCTTAGCGGGTCCCGCGAGCAGCACAGCATGCTAACAACGGGCCCGTCATTAACGGGCCCATTGTTAGTATGCTCCCCATTCCCATTGAGCCCTATGGGGCTCAAATGAGAATGGGGATGGACCGCGTCCGGGTTTCCTGAATGGGGAAATACCGGGCCCTCCAAAGTCGGAATGGCCCAGTATTTCCCCATTCAGGGAACCTGGACCCAGGTTTGGGGGTAGCCATGCCCTTATTAAGGGCATGGCTACCTCCAAAGTCGTAAATTGTCTCTAACTGCAATGGAAGCCTCGCAGTGCCTTATGTTGAAGAATGGACACTTATAAAAATGGACACAAACGTCATTGACGAAGACTATAGAACAACATCTACCCATAGCCAACACAACAGCTTGCAGGATGGTGGTGATGATGATTTGTAGCACAGTCCATGCCAGACAATACAAGTGGAGCAGGGTTGTTTTGTGATGTGTGTCGTTAGGAAATAGATAGCTGTAGTAATGGCTGTGATTGAGAGGCCCTGACCAGTTGCTGTCTTACACTCCATGCAATGACTAAACTGCAAGTCAAGTTTTTGACTCCTGATCACCCGCTTGTCCAAGGTTTTCATCTTATCCCACAGGGCTGAGCTACACTGTCAGGTCTCATGTGTTTTACAAGGGCACAGCCCTGATAATGTTCTCTGTTTATCCTGTGCGCCAAAGGGGGGGCCATCAGCGTGTGTATCTACCCTCGGTGAGATTAATAATCATATCATACATAGAAATGACATGAAACTATTAGAACTAACTTTGAAGGGTGCTCCCATGCCTAACATATTCAGAGGGTAATTCATAGAATTTCGCAGAAAAGTGTCGCAAGCGGCTGGCGCAGAGTGTCCGCGTGCGATTGACTGCGCCAGGCACGTGCGCTAAAACCGATTTCCGCGCACAGCGTATTCATGGATTTTAGGCTCCCAAACCAGCCGTGGCGCAGAGAATCGCAGCGACCCTGCAGCAGCGCCAGTAACGCCCCGAAGAACGCCCTCGCGCAAGGAAAAGCCATCAAAATCGCTAAATCATCGCAAAGGGCTGCGCTAACCCTGGACCAGTTCACCGGGCTGGCAAACAGCAAAGCCAAGTGGGGAACGTGTATTTCAGGGGTGCACGGGAAGTTCCACACGCGATTGGCCCAGTGCGAGCAAGGTATGTGTATTTCAGGGGTGCGCGGGAAGTTCCACACGCGATCGGGCCTGGGGGAGCGGGCTACGTGTATTACAGGGGTTCGCGTGAACTTTCTCACGCGATCGGGCCTGGGGGAGCGGGCTACGTGTATTTCAGGGGTTCGCGTGAAGTTTCTCACGCGATCGGGCCTGGGGGAGCGGGCTACGTGTATTTCAGGGGTTCGCATGAAGTTTCTCACGCGATCGGGCCTGGGGGAGCGGGCTACGTGTATTACAGGGGTTCGCGTGAACTTTCTCACGCGATCGGGCCGGGGGAGCGGGCTACGTGTATTTCAGGGGTTCGCGTGAAGTCTCTCACGTGATTGGCCCCGTGCAAGCAGGGTACGTGTATTCCAGGGGTGCGCGGGAAGTTCCACACGCGATTGGCCCCGTGCAAGCAGGGTACGTGTATTCCAGGGGTGCGCGGGAAGTTCCACACGCGATTTCAGCAGGGTATGTGTATTCCAGGGGTGCGCGGGAAGTTCCACACGCGATTTCTGCAGGGTATGTGTATTTCAGGGGTTCTGGGGAGTACTACACGTGAATTGGCCGTGTGGGTCCTCCCAGGTGTATGCTCCACAACCTCCACGGCCCCTGCAGGCAGCCCACACCACGGGGGACTACCCTGCACCCCTGCTCATGTCCCGCAGGCAGCCCATCCACCATGGGCATGCCCCCCAGCCAACCCACATGTCACCTTGCACTACTGATCAACAATGCATGTCTCCCACCACCCCCACCCCCCAGCAGTGCAGGGGCAGCCTCCACCAGGCCCCCACTCATGTCTACCCCAACAACCCCCACCCCCCAGCCACCAGGGGCACCCTCCACCAGGCCCCCACTCATGTCTCCCACCACCCCCACCCCCCAGCCACCAGGGGCACCCTCCACCAGACCCCCACTCATGTCTCCCACCACCCCCACCACCCAGCCACCAGGGGCACCCTCCACCAGGCCCCCACTAATGTCTCCCACCACCCCCACCCCCCAGCCACCATGGGCAGCCCCCACCAGGCCCCCACTCATGTCCCCCTGCACCCCCACCCCCCAGCAGTGCAGGGGCACCCTCCACCAGGCCCCCACACATGTCTCCCACCACCCCACCCCCAAGCAGTGCAGGGGCACCCTCCACCAGGCCCCCACTCATGTCTCCCACCACCCCACCCCCAAGCAGTGCAGGGGCACCCTCCACCAGGCCCCCACTCATGTCTCCCACCACCCCCACCCCCGAGCCACCAGGGGCATCCTCCACCAGGCCCCCACTCATGTCGACCACCACCCCCACCCCCCAGCCACCATGGGCAGCCCCCACCAGGCCCCCACTCATGTCCCCCTGCACCCCCACCCCCCAGCAGTGCAGGGGCACCCTCCACCAGGCCCCCACTCATGTCTTCCACCACCCCCACCCCCCAGCCACCAGGGGCAGCCTCCACCAGGCCCCCACCCATGTCCCCCTGCACCCCCACCCCCCAGCAGTGCATGGGCACCCTCCACCAGGCCCCCACTCATGTCTCCCACCACCCCCACCCCCCAGCCACCAGGGGCACCCTCCACCAGGCCCGCACTCATGTCTCCCACCACCCCCACCCCCCAGCCACCAGGGGCATCCTCCACCAGGCCCCCACTAATGTCTCCCACCACCCCCACCCCCCAGCCACCATGGGCAGCCCCCACCAGGCCCCCACTCATGTCCCCCTGCACCCCCACCCCCCAGCCACCAGGGGCACCCTCCACCAGGCCCCCACTCATGTCTCCCACCACCCCCACCCCCCAGCCACCAGGGGCACCCTCCACCAGACCCCCACTCATGTCTTCCACCACCCCACCACCCAGCCACCAGGGGCACCCTCCACCAGGCCCCCACTAATGTCTCCCACCACCCCCACCCCCCAGCCACCATGGGCAGCCCCCACCAGGCCCCCACTCATGTCCCCCTGCACCCCCACCCCCCAGAAGTGCAGGGGCACCCTCCACCAGGCCCCCACACATGTCTCCCACCACCCCACCCCCAAGCAGTGCAGGGGCACCCTCCACCAGGCCCCCACTCATGTCTCCCACCACCCCACCCCCAAGCAGTGCAGGGGCACCCTCCACCAGGCCCCCACTCATGTCTCCCACCACCCCCACCCCCCAGCCACCAGGGGCATCCTCCACCAGGCCCCCACTCATGTCGACCACCACCCCCACCCCCCAGCCACCATGGGCATCCTCCACCAGGCCCCCACTCATGTCCCCCTGCACCCCCACCCCCCAGCAGTGCATGGGCACCCTCCACCAGGCCCCCACTCATGTCTCCCATCACCCCCACCCCCCAGCCACCAGGGGCACCCTCCACCAGGCCCCCACTCATGTCTCCCACCACCCCCACCCCCCAGCCACCAGGGGCATCCTCCACCAGGCCCCCAATCATGTCTCCCACCACCCCCACCCCCCAGCATCCAGGGTCACCCTCCACCAGGCCCCCACTCCTGTCCCCCTGCACCCCCACCCCCCAGCAGTGCATGGGCACCCTCCACCAGGCCCCCACTCATGTCTCCCACCACCCCCACCCCCCAGCCACCAGGGGCACCCTCCACCAGGCCCCCACTCATGTCTCCCACCACCCCCACCCCCCAGCCACCAGGGGCATCCTCCACCAGGCCCCCAATCATGTCTCCCACCACCCCCACCCCCCAGCATCCAGGGTCACCCTCCACCAGGCCCCCACTCATGTCCCCCTGCACCCCCACCCCCCAGCAGTGCAGGGGCACCCTCCACCAGGCCCCCACTCATGTCTCCCACCACCCCCACCCCCCAGCCACCAGGGGCACCCTCCACCAGGCCCCCACTCATGTCTCCCACCACCCCCACCCCCCAGCCACCAGGGGCAGCCTCCACCAGGCCCCCACCCATGTCCCCCTGCACCCCCACCCCCCAGCAGTGCATGGGCACCCTCCACCAGGCCCCCACTCATGTCTCCCACCACCCCCACCCCCCAGCCACCAGGGGCACCCTCCACCAGGCCCCCACTCATGTCTCCCACCACCCCCACCCCCCAGCCACCAGGGGCATCCTCCACCAGGCCCCCACTAATGTCTCCCACCACCCCCACCCCCCAGCCACCATGGGCAGCCCCCACCAGGGCTCCACTCATGTCCCCCTGCACCCCCACCCCCCAGCAGTGCAGGGGCACCCTCCACCAGGCCCCCACTCATGTCTCCCACCACCCCACCCCCAAGCAGTGCAGGGGCACCCTCCACCAGGCCCCCACACATGTCTCCCACCACCCCACCCCCAAGCAGTGCAGGGGCACCCTCCACCAGGCCCCCACTCATGTCTCCCACCACCCCACCCCCAAGCAGTGCAGGGGCACCCTCCACCAGGCCCCCACTCATGTCTCCCACCACCCCCACCCCCCAGCCACCAGGGGCACCCTCCACCAGGCCCCCACTCATGTCTCCCACCACCCCCACCCCCCAGCCACCAGGGGCATCCTCCACCAGGCCCCCAATCATGTCTCCCACCACCCCCACCCCCCAGCATCCAGGGTCACCCTCCACCAGGCCCCCACTCATGTCCCCCTGCACCCCCACCCCCCAGCAGCGCAGGGGCACCCTCCACCAGGCCCCCACTCATGTCTCCCACCACCCCCACCCCCCAGCCACCAGGGGCACCCTCCACCAGGCCCCCACTCATGTCCCCTGCACCCCCACCCCCCAGCAGTGCAGGGGCACCCTCCACCAGGCCCCCACTCATGTCTCCCACCACCCCCACCCCCCAGCCACCAGGGGCACCCTCCACCAGGCCCCCACTCATGTCTCCCACCACCCCCACCCCCCAGCATCCAGGGTCACCCTCCACCAGGCCCCCACTCATGTCCCCCTGCACCCCCACCCCCCAGCAGTGCAGGGGCACCCTCCACCAGGCCCCCACTCATGTCTCCCACCACCCCCACCCCCCAGCCACCAGGGGCACCCTCCACCAGGCCCCCACTCATGTCCCCTGCACCCCCCCCAGCAGTGCAGGGGCACACTCCACTAGGCCCCCACTCATGTCTCCCACCACCCCACCCCCCAGCCACCAGGGGCACCCTCCACCAGGCCCCCACTCATGTCTCCCACCACCCCCACCCCCCAGCCACCAGGGGCACCCTCCACCAGGCCCCCACTCATGTCTCCCACCACCCCCACCCCCCAGCCACCAGGGGCAGCCTCCACCAGGCCCCCACCCATGTCCCCCTGCACCCCCACCCCCCAGCAGTGCATGGGCACCCTCCACCAGGCCCCCACTCAGGTCTCCCACCACCCCCACCCCCCAGCCACCAGGGGCACCCTCCACCAGGCCCCCACTCATGTCTCCCACCACCCCCACCCCCAGACACCAGGGGCATCCTCCACCAGGCCCCCAATCATGTCT
Source organism: Ambystoma mexicanum (assembly GCF_040938575.1). Lineage (NCBI taxonomy): Eukaryota > Metazoa > Chordata > Amphibia > Caudata > Ambystomatidae > Ambystoma > Ambystoma mexicanum. Next base: position 507,589,535 of record NC_090938.1, read on the forward strand.
CCCACCACCCCCACCCCCCAGCATCCAGGGTCACCCTCCACCAGGCCCCCACTCATGTCCCCCTGCACCCCCACCCCCCAGCAGTGCAGGGGCACCCTCCACCAGGCCCCCACTCATGTCTCCCACCACCCCCACCCCCAGCCACCAGGGGCATCCTCCACCAGGCCCCCAATCATGTCTCCCACCACCCCCCACCGCCCTGCCACCATGGGCAGCCCCCACCAGGTCCTCACAATCCCCAATCATGTGCGTAATGGTCAGCCTCCACAGCCAAAAAGCCCTACCAAGTAACCCATTCACCCACATGGAAATGGAAATCACATGTTACACCCCCAATGTTCATGAAGCTAATGAAGCCATGTCCGTCACACACAATGGTTGCAATTGAATGGGGAAACACACAACATGACATGCATGAAACCAATGAGATGATACCACACAGTGAAGTATGCAAACAAAATTGTATTGAAAAAAAATAAGAATGCTAAAGAAAGAAAACTAACTACAATGTGAATGAGAAAAAAGTAAGCTGCATGTCCGTATGAAAAAATGAAACTTGAAATCCAAATAGAAAAAAATTTTGTCCAAAGTCAAATGTAAAAAAATCTCCATGCAATAAAGAACTATGTACAAAAATAACAAGGGTCCATGAGCCCAACTGAACAAAGGAAACCTACTAAAAAATCTACCTAAAAATCAACTATATACAAAAAGTGGAGCAGTGTCCGTCGACTCCAAATCATAATACGAAAGAAAGGAAACCTAAAACTAAAGAACTATATACAAAGGCGGCGGGCAAGTCCAGCGGCTCACTCTGTGGTGTCCCGGGCCAGGGCATCATCGAACTCCTGTTCGATGTCCCGGAGGCGGTCCAGTTCCATGGCCCCGAGGGTCCGCAGGGACGACGCTGTGTCCTCCTCCAACCCCCTGCGGATTGCCTCGAGGCACTCGGCCCGCCTCAGGGCCCTCCGCATGGAGTTCTCCGCCCTGACCATTGTGAGCCGCGCCTCTTCCGCCCGCCGCCGCTCCGCACCTATGGCGTGGCCCAACCGCTGCCACACGGAAGACACTCTCTGTCCTGGGTCCCCCTGACCTCCGGCCGATGCCTGCCCCTCCGATGTCGAAACCCCCGAGCCTTCATGGCTCCCACCATGTTGCTGCTGCTGCTGCTCTGCCTCTGCCCGTGCACTGCCTCCTGCTGCCTGCACATCCTCCACCGGCTGGGGTGCACTTGTTGATGTGGCCACCCCTGCTGGACCACCGACTCCCGACTGTGGCAGGGATGCCTCCTCCACCAGCCTGGCCGCACCGTCAGAGGCCGCTCCACAGGGCACCCAGGTGACTGATGGGTGGGAAGATGGCACAGAGGACGACTAGCGCGTAGGGGGTCCAGTTGAGGAGGGGGTCGGAGCAAGCCCCATCAGACGGAGGAATCCGGCCTGGGTGACCTGTCCCAGCAGGCTGACGTGGTCAACGAGCCATTCCAGATGACGTGCAGTCTCTCCATGAAAAGACTGCAGGTCACCTCGCATGGCCCGTTGACGCAACGCCACACCAGCCAGGACAGGCTCAACCCGGACCTGGATAGCCACGTCCGCAGGCAGAGGAAGGCCAGTTGACGTCTTCTCATCCCCTGCCTGGAAACGGGTCTGGACGTAGGCATCCCTGCTGGTGCAAGATGATGCAGGGACAGGATCGGGGACAGGATTGCACACAGGCACCTCCGCGGCGGCCTGTGCTGCCTCCTGTCCCTGGTCCTGGACTGCACCACTAGCACCAGTGGGATCCCCACCTCCAGACCCCGTCTCTGGTGCTTGCACGGCCTCCTCCTCCACCAGACCCCCCACCAACCTGGATGACTCCGTGCCATCTTCCCCTGTTGGGCCCTGTGGGGTCCCAGCTGCCCCTTCTGCTGCCGAGGAGTCCAACTCCAACCTCTGCCTCTTGGACCTCCCCCCGGCAGCTGCGGCCTGGGACGCGGCACCGGACTCCTCACTCCCCGACGAGATGACAACACGGGAGGGGAGCCGGGCCTTGCGTCTCCGGCTGGCGGTCGGATCCCCGCCGGTGTGCTCCACAGCACCTTCTCCGCCCTCTTCATCAGTTGACGCTGCAGACAGGGAGAAACAAAACACAGGCATCAGGGCACTGTACAATGGACACATACACACATGACAGTTGCACATGAGTGGCATTGGCAAACCTCAGACATGTCATCACAATCCCCAACACACATGTCATTGCAACTCGCACACATGAGCCATACCACAGCCATATCGCAACTGCCACCACCATCCATACACATACAACAGCATGAGCAGCCAAAGGTGACCCAGACATCACATGCAACACAGGAAGTGCACCACACATGTACACACACCACCACACTTGCATGCATGTGTACACCTCGGCCAAGTGTCGCACTGTTCAGACGGGCATCCATGTCACATCTGCCAATCAGGCTTACACATACTGCAGTCACATGCATCCATGTTGCATCACTGTTGCACCCTTGTCAAATACACACACATGCACATGTACACAGTGCTCATACATGCAGCCCAATACAACATACATGCGTGACATCACGGACATGTCTACTTACATACACATACATACAAACATGTGTGCATGCACAACTGCATTTGCCATGCAAGCCTACACACACAACCACCATCCATGTCTCACACATTACAGCCCTCGCATGTGTCAGCCCCACGGCCATGTACACCCCCACCCATACTCGACCCCATACAAACAGATGTGCAACCTGCACAATACCGAATAATCACCACACGCACTGCTCACAATCAGGATGCATGTACACTCACCGCTCGACTCCAGACGGGTCTGCTTCTCCAGGACCTGGACGTGGAGCGCTGGGGATATGCGTTCCAGGACCCCCATCTGGTTTTCCGACAAGTGGCCCCGGCGCCCCTTGGCATCCGCTGCCTTCAAGAGGCGCCGGGCCTTGTTCAGGGTCCTGGACCTGAAGTCCTCCCAGCGCTTCCTGACATGTTGTAAGTCCCGGACTGCCAGCCCCTCCGCGTTGATGGCAGTCACGATGTCAGTCCAGATCCGAGTCCGTCCTTCCTTGTCGGCGCGGGAACTTCCGAAGAGGGCATCATACTGCCCCAGGACTTGCTCCACCAGGACACCAACTTCGGTGGCACTGAAGCTGGTGCCCCTCTGCCTCTCTGGCCGGGGGTTGTCAGTGGTCACAGATGGTGTTTGCCCCGACATGACAACCCCAGAGGCAGGAGTGGGTGGGCAACTGGGTCCTGGGGCTGGGCTGTGGAGCGATGGAATTCCAGTCGGGAGTCTTCGGTACCAGCAGGGGTGGTCACAGCAACAGCACCCCTGGCTGATGTGCAGGCAGCAAATGGCAGTGCACGTGGGCAGCAGGCAGTCAGGCAGCAGCAGATGGTAGGTGGGAGCGTGCTCGGGGCTCTGGGGGGCAGTAGTTCGGCCTTCTGGGCAGGAGCGTAGTCTTCTGTGTGCTTACGCGTGGCCAGCTTGGTACGGAGTGATTTAGCACGTGAAAATCCTGCACGTCAGCGTGAAAATCGAGGAAAGGCCCTTAGCGCGTAAGCGCGTCAGCACGCATACGCGATTCTATTGGACCAAAGGCCCTCAGCGCGTAAGCGCGTCTGTGACGTGACCCGCACGGGTGTTTCCCGCACAGCACGTGATGACAGAGCACACGTGGAAAGACTGCACGTCAGAGTCTCATCGCGTGTGATTGGTGGAAATGGCCCTACACGCAGAAGTGACAAAGCGTGTAATTGGAGGAAATGTCCCTACACGCAGAAGTGACAAAGCGTGTAATTGGAGGAAATGTCCCTACACGCAGAAGTGACAAAGCGTGTAATTGGAGGAAATGTCCCTACACGCAGAAGTGACAAAGCGTGTAATTGGTGGAAATGGCCCTAGCGCGTACACGCCGCGTAAGTGACGCTGGACGTGTGGGCCTGTATAAAAGGTACCCGTAGAACACCACTTCCTTGTACGTGCTTTTCGTGGAGAGCGAGTGGGTGAATTCTGTACTTCTTGTCGTTTCACACGCGATTTACTTCACGGCGTTTCAAGTTCGTATTCCCTGTAACCTCTGACAGCTTTTTCTCTTCTTTCGCTTTTACTGGTTTACCTGGGCCTGTTCCCTCAAACAGTGTTCCCTTCTACTGTTGTCCTGTCTCCTCAGACAGCGTACAAATCTTCTTTTGGCGGGGGTGTTGCCAACCAAACGTGCTCCTTTTACACGCTCGTTTACCAGGCAGACGGTGAGTCACGCACGTATCTAACATCTGTGCTTGCCCCGTGTGTAGCCTACCCCTTCAGAGGTCATTCTAGGCTGCGTGTGACACGCATACGTTCATTCTTGTGTTTCTGGGTGCCACAGCGTAGTGCAGGTTTTTCTTTCTGCACACGTGGTCTAGGAGGGGTTGCGTGCACGTCATCTCCCTTTTTTGGGCCTCCTGTGCGTTGCGTGACCCGTCATCTTTCCCCAGGGGTTACATTCAGCCTTGCTAGAGCACTAGGGTACAATTACCATCTGGTACCCAACCCCTTTGACCCCCAATTGCCCAGGACAATAGTCTACATCCACTCCCATACGCACATTAACATCAGTGCCATGGCTGGGAGGCGAGGATTCCGTAAGGGTGGCAAAGGTGGAAGAGCCACAAGTGGTGGCCGTGGTGGATCCGGTAGGGGGCGTGGTCGTAACTTGCAGGATGAGCCTGTCCCCCCATGTGTGGAGGACCAGTCACGGGCACCCATAATCCCCCCCCTCCCATTGAGGCTGATGTGGCTGACACCATCCATGCTCAGCCCTTGTTGGACCAGCCCATTGTGGCACCAGACCTGGCTGACTCCATGGCTGACTTCCAGGTCAGCAGGGCTACGACACGTGCGCTGGTGCACGTTGATGCCATCATGCCACGTGGATCTGGGGCAGCAAGGTCATCTGCTGCACCAAGGAGGCAGGGCGGAGAGGCTGCAGGGGCAGCTGCGGCTCCATCCACCCCAGCCCTCACACACCCAGCCAGGACAGTGTCGGTCCTAGTCCATGCTGCTGACATTCCCCCTGACACCATCACACTAGAGCCAATGCCTGCACCAACTCCCATGCTGAGTGTGCAATCCCACACTCCTGATACAGAGTCCACCAGGGCTCCTGCCCCTAGTGTCCAGAGCGGCGCAGGACACTCAGGATCACCACCACCTTCCAAGCGGAAGAGGAAGAGTGCTCGTCCGGCACAGGCTGATGCCCCAGACACGGCTACACAGTCCGGCCCGTCCAGGAAGCCCAGCTTCACGGATGACGAACTGAATGCACTTGTCGAGTATGTGTCCGGACATGACAACGAGATGGTCATTGTTGCAGGATCCAAGACCACACCTGCACAACGCCAGGCACACTGGCAGACCGTTGCGGACATCGTAAGTGCCCTTGGAATTGTGAGGCGCACAGCCAATGATTGCTATAAGCGCTGGAATGACCTAAAGCGCAGGGCAAAGAGTAAGCTGGCCTCAAGTCATGCCGCAACTCTAGTGACTGGAGGTGGGTCTCCAGTAGTAGACATGGAACTCACTCCACATGAGTCAGTCGCTGGGACCTACGTCACGGAGGAACAGATCCAAGGCGTGGGAGATCTGGCTGATTACGAGGCATTGTCCGGTGAGTGCACATGCATGTGTGTGTCATCCATGTGCATGGTGTGTGTGTGAGGGCTTCTGTTTGTGTGCCAGGTGAGAGTGTGTGCACCTGAGTCGTATGGGTCAGCCATGTGCTTCTTGCAATCCTTCCTGCGCAGCTGCATTTGGCCATAGCAGTATCCCTTCTGCCAACAGTAGACATCTAGCCCAACTGCACGCCAGTTGCCCTTGAAGTGTCACCTTGCCACAACATATTTGCTTATTTTTCACTGTTCATTCAGTCAGTTTGTTTGCATTCCACCACTTTCACTAGGCATGTCGCTGTCCACTAGTCACATGTCTGACATGGGTATGGTAAAGTGGAGTGACTTTGTTACCTGGATATCATTTGTACACACATGTCCCTGTGCAATTGGACCATTTCAGACTGGCAGCTCCAGGTGAAAAATCTGACCTGTTAGAATTAGAAAAGCAATTACATGCGGGAACTGGACTGAATGAATAGGTGCTGCCCTCCTCTCCATCTTCACTCAATAGCAATGGTACATGCCATCTGTGTGATGGCATGTGTGTTTCACCTGGCAATCACAGGCCAATGTGTGATGCCACTGCCAGGCAGCATGCAGAAAATGTGTTCATCTTCCATCTTGGTGTCATCAGTGTGTGCCATTTGCCTGCACTTCATACGCAGTGAGGGTGCATGCATGGGAGGGTTTTAGTCATGTGGGACATGTGTCAATCAAGTACTGGTTCTCTTGCTTCTCAGCCCTCATTGTGTGCCATGGTGCTAATGCCTGTTTCCATTTCTTTGTTTTCATGTCTTTGCAGGGGAAGACGCACCTGATACTGCTGGGGTTGTGGAGATGGTGCAGACCCAGGAGGGGTCCGAGGGCCGACCAACCACCAGTGAGGGACGTGGTGTGGTGGTGGGGGAGAACCCACAAGTGCTGCAGGTCGTGCTCTCAAGGGGTGTCTCTGGCTGCACCTCCCCCGAGCTGTACTCAGGTGTTGATTCGGATGAGACCTACGTGCCGTCGCAGGTGAGTGTTCCAGGGAGGGAGTCTGTTCTGTCTCACCCACCTGCACCAGGGTCAGGACCCTCCATGGGGATGTCAGTGTTGGCAGCTACGCCTTCGGTGGTTACGGATGCAGGGTCACACTCCGCAACATCTGATCCTGTTCCTGGGCCAGCAGATCAGAGGGGGAATGCAGTCCTGCAGCCTCAGGCAGTGCCGGCACAGCAAGGCGCAGTTCGCCTTGCCCCAGACAGGTGTGGTGCCTGCCGACGTGGTGGCCGTACGCCACCCGGCAATACCGCATGGGAGCAATCCATTTACGGTATGGCAACCCAACAGGCTGCATCATCCGAGATGATGGCTCAGGCCATGGATAGGGTGGCCACTTCCATTGTCCCCCCAGAAAGGCTGATGGAGCGACTAGAGCAGGCAACCGACTCCATCTGCCAGTCACACAGGGAGGACATGTTGGGGTCCAACAGGGACAGGCGGGCGGCACTGGCGACTCTGCAGGAGGCCATCTCCATTGAGTCCCAGGGCCACAGGGAAGCCCTGAGGCAGGAGCTCCTTCACCTCAGGACGACTCTTGTTGAGCTTGAGGCTTCAACACACCAAAGGACAGAACAGCAGCTGGAGCGTCTCACCCGTACGCTCTCAGCTGAGATGCAGGCAACGAGGGCGGAGGTCCGGGCATCCCGTGAGTTGTTGCATGGGGACCTCCGCACACTCATCCTCCAGAACCAGACCTACCACACCCGCATGCTTGCAGCCATGGAGGAGCAGACTAGGGCCTTGCGTGGGCTGCCTCCCATAGTGCAACCACCTCCGGATGCAGCTGCACAGGGTGATAATAGCGACAGCAGTGATACTCCCACAATAGGGTAGCCGTGTGGGCCATGAGCCCATGGAGGTGTTTTATCTTCCCAGGATCCACGCAGGTGGGTTCTGGTGTGCATCCTGTCCTCGGACCTCCTGGGTGGCCTCCCCAACCCCCCCGGGCCCATCAATGGCCATTTTTGATTGTTTCTTATTTTTATTTTTATTTCGATTTCTTTTATTCCCAATTTTTTTGGGACGATCTGTTGGCTTCCGTGGTTCCTGTGGGCATACGCTGCATTGTGGCTGGGCACATGCAGGCTTGTAATGTATTTGGTTCAGATGCTTGGGTTTGAGTCACACACACCCCTCCTGCTTCCCGTTTCCATGGGCTTGCAAAGGGTGTGCCCAAGTGACAGTGAATTACACAGTGACGTTGGACTCCCATGAGCTGTGTGGCCAGTCTGTAGTCAATACTGTGTATACATTCCTAGTGCATATTGCTGTTGTGTTGTACACTGCATGTTGCATTGATGTGTAAGTCTTCTTCTGTGTCTACCTCCCAATTTGCAGGTCCCTTCCTCATGTCCACACAAGGACCTCTAGTCTGGAGATGGGGACCATGTTGGCAGCAGTGCACCTACAACTCTACATGGCGACAACACTGCACAGTTGGTAGTGGTGGGAGTGCAGGCATTTCCAGGTGGTGAGACTACTAATATGTAACATTTGTGATGTCATGTTTATGGTACTACGTGCTCAAGTATGTTGTTGGTCCGGCATTGCTGTGAGCATTTCAGGTGTTGCAGGTTTCTAATAGTGCCACTGTACATAGTGAGACTGATGTCATGTTGTGGGGATTACTTTGTTTACCTGCAATTAGCATGACATGGCACGGTGTGTCGTGTGGCGGTGCTGGGGTTGGGTTGGCTGACATGGCACTGTCCTCTTGTTGCATTTTGCAAGTGGGTATTCATTTTAGCTGCTTCAATGTGTAACTTCACAAAACTGCATTGGTGGTGTCTGTGTGGGTAGGGATGCACACATTGTGACACTTCCAGGCGAACAATCTCAGGCTGACATGGTATTCCCGGTTCATTCTCCAGACATTCAGGATCAGTGTCAGGTTGAGTCATCATTGATTGTCAGATGGAATGTGCCAGGGCAGTGTGCACTCCACAGGGGTGTGATTTCTATGTGAAGTAATTAGCCACTAGCTGTGTACGGGCTGCCTCCCCCCGTGCCCTTTCCCCTCCCATGCGCAGCGGCTGTGCATGTGGTTGGGGATGTGGGGCCACCACCATGTCCACGGCCAGGCCCCGGCGTGTTGCAACGTTGTGCAGGACACATGCTGCCACTATGATCCTGCACACTACTGGGGGAGCGTATAACAGCTGCCCGCCAGAACGGTCAAGGGAGGGAAAGCGTGACTTTAGCACTCCGAATGTGCGCTCCACTATGCCCCTGGTTGTAATGTGGGCTGTGTTATATCTTACCTGGGGTGGCGTGGTGGGGTTCCGAATTGGCGTCATCATGTGGGGGCTGAGAGGGTAGGCACTGTCCCCTGTGGAGGTGGTGATTGGTATCATTGGTGGGGTTGTGACCTTGCTCAGTATCCAACATGCATGCATGTGCAGTGGCATACATACTCACCAAGCAGCCATGTATCGCCATGCCGCCCAGCTTCTAGGTCCCGGCTTAGGGTGGACATTCGGTAAATGAAGCTGTCGTGGGTGGAGCCGGGATAGTTGGCATATACTGAGGTGATGATTCCCTTGGCATTACATGCTACCTGCACGTTGATGGAATGCCAGTGCTTGCGGTTCCTATAGATGTGCTCAGATGCCCTGGGGGGACGTAGAGCCACATGGGTGCAGTCGATGGCACCTAGCACTTTGGGGAATCGTGCCACAGCGTAAAAATCCAGGGCGGCAGCATGCCTTTCTGCAGGTGTTCTGGGCAGGTATATGTGCCTGCGGACTGATGGGCGTGCAGTGATGATGTTCAAGACCTGGTGTAGGCAGCGTGACTGGGTGGCCTGTGACACCCCACCCACTATGGCACTTGTCCGCTGAAATGATCCAGTGGCTAAGAAGTGCAGTACATTGAGGACCTTCTCCAGGGGGCTGAGTGCTTGGGAGCACAGGGTGGGTGATGTGAGGTCATCCTCCCACTCACTCACCAGGTCCAGTATGATGTGTGGTGGAAACCTGTACCTCCCATACACCTGGTCATCAGGCATCCCGAAAAGGCTGGTTCTGGGTGTGAATATTCTGGCCCTGACTATCCTCCTCCTCCTCCTTTGGTAGCCCACTGCCACTGCTGCTAGGAACGGTATGTTCATCCTGCCGTCTGAGCTTGTTATTGTTAAAGTCCGCAAATTTATGCTTTGCGCGTGTTCTAGGCGAGCGTGTGACCCGCGCACCCCTGGAATCCAGTTCCCAGTCCAATAGCGTGTGGAAATTCACACGCACCACGGGATACAGCGTGTGACCCGCGCACCCCTGGAATCCAGTTCCCAGTCCAATAGCGTGTGGAAATTCACACGCACCACGGGATACAGCGTGTGACCCGCGCACCCCTGGAATCCAGTTCCCAGTCCAATAGCGTGTGGAAATTCACACGCACCACGGGATACAGGTTCGCTGACGTACTTGCGTGTGTAAGTGCCCGCGCACCCATTAAATACACGTACATAGGCCAATCGCGTGTACGCGCACTTTTGTCCAATTACACGCGATGACACTCTGACGTGCAGTATCTCCACGTGTGCCCCGTCATCACGTGCTGAGTGGGGAACACCCGTGCGGGTCACGTCACAGACGCGCTTACGCGCTGAGGGACTCTGGTCCAATAGAATCGCGTATGCGTGCTGACGCGCTTACGCGCTAAGGGCCTTTCCTCGGATTTCACGCTGACGTGCAGGATTTTCACGTGCCAAATCACTCGGTATCAAGCTGGCCACGCGAAGACACACGGAAGACCACGCTCCTGCCCAGAAGGCCGAGTTACTGCCCCCCAGTGCCCCGAGCAGCCTCCCACGTGCCATCTGCTGCTGCCTGCCTGCCTGCCTGCCTGCTGCCACCGTGCCCTGCCATTTGGTGCCTGCACATCAGCCATCTGCAGGGGTCCAGTTGCTGTGTCCACCCCTGCTGGAACTGAAGACTCCCGACTGGGATTACATCGCTCCACAGCCCAGCCCCAGGACCCAGTTGCCCACCCACACCTGCCTCTGGGGTTGCCATGTCGGGCACTTCCACATCTGGCACCAGTGGCAACCCCAGGCCAGAGGGGCAGAGGGGCACCAGCTTCACTGTCACCGAAGTTGGTGTCCTGGTGGAGCATGTCCTGGGGCAGTATGATGCCCTCTTTGGATCGTCCCGCGCCAGCAAGGAAGGACGGCAGAGGATCTGGGCCGACTGTGTGGTTGCCATCAACGCGGAGGGGGTGGCAACCCGCGACGTCCTGAAGATCAAGAAGCGCTGGGAGGACTTGAGGTCCAGGACCCTTGTGAAGGCCCGGCGCCTCGTGGAGGGGGGCCGGGGCCGCATGAGTTCCATCCAGATGAGGGTCCTGGAACGCGTACGCCCAGCGCTCCACGCCCAGATCCTTGAGAGGGAGGCCCGTCTGGAGTGGAGCGGTAAGTGTCCATGCATTACTGTGTGAGACAGGGCATGTTGCGGTGTGCTGGTTCTATGATACTTGCCTGTATGTGTGCCATAGGCCATGTATGCATGTATGTGTGCAGGGACATCATGGTAATGCATGTGCGACCAGTGATGTGTGATGCACATGGTTGTTGCATGTGTTGAAATGCCGCATGGGGAGCCCTATGCAGATTTTGAACATGAGAGCATGCCAGTCTCTGTACCTGGACATGGGTGGGGGTGAGGGATGGGTGCTGATGCCAGGTACATATATGGTAGCCATGTCTGTGTGCCTGACCTGCGTGTCTGTGACTTGTGCATGCCATGGATGCATGACACATGTGTGTGACAATGCACAGATTCAGTAAAGCAGCCAAATTACCCTTGTATCCGCTGTGTTTGGTGTGTTTGGGGCCAGATGGATGTGACTGAGGTGAAGTGTGTGCATGTGATGGGCATGAGCCATGATGCATGTGAGTTACATATCATTGAATGTTTCAAGAGTCCATTGGACATGCATGGAAATGTCCATGGCATGCACCATGCCTGTTACTGTGTGTGTTTTGCCTGGACTGACCCATGTGTTGTGGAGGGACATGATGGAAGTGTACTTTGACTGTGGTGCTCATCTGCTATTGCTTCCTGTCTAGGGGACCATTGTACAGTGCCCTGATGCTTGTGTTCTTTGTCTCCCTCTACGCAGCGGCTAGTGAAGAAGAGGGCGGAGACGGCGCTGTGGAGCAAGGCGGCGGGGATGCCCCCACGGCTGCAGCGGAAGGGGTGGGTGAGCCCCCACAGGGGCCTGCTACGGTGGGAGACGGTGAGGAGCCATCCAGGTTGGTGGTTTGCACAGAGGAGGAGGAGGCCGCCACTGGGGCACACATGGGGCCTGGTGGGGGCATCCCTGCTGGTGCAAGTGGTGCAGTCCAGGGCCAGGGGCAGGAGGCAGCACAGGTCACCGTGGTGGGGCCTGTGCATGTCGCTGTCCCTGACCCTGTGAGTGCACCACCATGCACCAGCAGGGATGCCCCGTCCCAGGCCTGTCCGCAGGTAGAGGGGATGTCCATGTCACCTGACTCCCCTCCACCTGCGGACGTGGGAACCCCTGGCCGTGCGGAGAAGGTCCTGATTGGGGTCGCGATGCGCACGGCTGTGATTCGTGATGCCGTGCGTGCTTCCCGGGAGGAGCACGCACGTCATCACGAAGTGCACCGTGCCGACGTGGCCCAATTGGGATCGGCCATGTTCGGGGGTTTCCTGCATGTGTTGGCCAATGTGGCGGCCCTCTCCTCCTCTGTGCAGGCTATCCACCAGTCGTTCTCCTTGCCGTCTTCCAGCCCAGATGCCACCAGGGCCCCCTGTGGACCTGCCCCGACCAATGCAGCCAGCTCAGTGGGGATCCCATCCCTGCCACAGTCGGGAGTCAGAGATCCAGCAGGGGTGGACACCAGAGCAACTGGACCCCAGCAGATGGAGGATGTGACGGCATCATCGGGCAGGGCACGTGCACGACGGCGTCGGTGGTTTCCATCAGCCTGGATGCCGTCGTGCTGGCACAGGCAGTTGCGTCGGAGGCAGCAGCAGGCTCAACGTGGGAGGCATCATGGCTCGGGGCCATCAACATCAGGGGTGCAGGCATCGGCCGGAGGGCAGGAGAACCCTGGAATGGGAGTGGCTTCCGTGTGGGAGCGGTTGTGCCAGCGGATAGGTGCGGAGCGGCAGCGGGCAGAGGAGGAACGGCTCACGATGGTCAGGGCGGAGGACTCCATGCGGAGGGCGCTGAGGCGGGCTGAGTGCCTCGAGGGTCTTCGCAGGGAGTTTGAGCTTGACACTGCGTTATCCCTGCGGGACCTCGGGGCCAGGGAACATGCCCGCCTCCAAGCCATTGACCAGGAGTTCGATGATGCCCTGGCCCATGACAACAACCAGTGAGCCGTCCGAATAGCCCGCTGCCTTTGTATATAGTTGTATAGTTAGGGTTAGGTTTCCTTTGTTTTTTTGATTTTTTTTTGGTTGCGATTGGACAATGCAACACTTTTTTGTATATAGTTCAGTTTTTAGTTAGTAGTCATAGTTAGGTTTAATTTGGTTGGGCTCATGGACCCAGGATGATCTTCTTCATGGTTCTTCATTGGCTTATTTTAATTTTTCAGATTATTTTCTTGGACATTCATCTTGTTTTGTTTGATTTGCTTTGTGTTTTTTCTTATTTCATTTCCATTCTACTTGCTGTTCAATACATATTATTTTTTTAATCTTCAATGTGTCGTATCATCTCATTGCTTTCAGGCATGTCATGTTGGGTGTTTTGTCATTCACTTGCAGCCATTGTGTGTGACAGACATGTGTTCAATTGCATTATTTAAATTGGGGGTGTAACATGTAATTGCCTTTGATATGTGGGTGGGTGTGATAGTTGGTTGGGCCTTTTGGCAGGGGAGGATGGGCATTACGGACATGATTGGGGAATGTTGGGACCCAGGTGCAGGGGGGCATGGATTGGACATGGGTGGGGGCCTGCTGGCAGGTGCCCCACAGTGCTGGGGGGGTGGGGGTGGTGGGAGACATGAGTGGGGGCCTGGTGGAGGGTGGCCCTGCACTGCTGGGGTGTGGGGGTGGTGGGAGACATGAGTGGGGGCCTGGTGGAGGGTGACCCTGCACTGCTGGGGTGTGGGGGTGGTGGGAGACATGAGTGGGGGCCTGGTGGAGGGTGACCCTGGTGGCTGGGGTGTGGGGGTGGTGGGAGACATGAGTGGGGGCCTGGTGGAGGGTGACCCTGGTGGCTGGGGGGTGGGGGTGGTGGGAGACATGAGTGGGGGCCTGGTGGAGGGTGACCCTGCACTGCTGGGGTGTGGGGGTGGTGGGAGACATGAGTGGGGGCCTGGTGGAGGGTGACCCTGGTGGCTGGGGTGTGGGGGTGGTGGGAGACATGAGTGGGGGCCTGGTGGAGGGTGACCCTGCACTGCTGGGGTGTGGGGGTGGTGGGAGACATGAGTGGGGGCCTGGTGGAGGGTGCCCCTGCACTGCTGGGGTGTGGGGGTGGTGGGTGACATGAGTGGGGGCCTGGTGGAGGGTGACCCTGCACTGCTGGGGTGTGGGGGTGGTGGGAGACATGAGTGGGGGCCTGGTGGAGGGTGACCCTGCACTGCTGGGGTGTGGGGGTGGTGGGAGACATGAGTGGGGGCCTGGTGGAGGGTGACCCTGGTGGCTGGGGGGTGGGGGTGGTGGGAGACATGAGTGGGGGCCTGGTGGAGGGTGCCCCTGGTGGCTGGGGGGTGGGGGTGGTGGGTGACATGAGTGGGGGCCTGGTGGAGGGTGACCCTGCACTGCTGGGGTGTGGGGGTGGTGGGTGACATGAGTGGGGGCCTGGTGGAGGGTGACCCTGCACTGCTGGGGTGTGGGGGTGGTGGGAGACATGAGTGGGGGCCTGGTGGAGGGTGACCCTGGTGGCTGGGGGGTGGGGGTGGTGGGAGACATGAGTGGGGGCCTGGTGGAGGGTGACCCTGCACTGCTGGGGTGTGGGGGTGGTGGGAGACATGAGTGGGGGCCTGGTGGAGGGTGCCCCTGCACTGCTGGGGTGTGGGGGTGGTGGGTGACATGAGTGGGGGCCTGGTGGAGGGTGACCCTGCACTGCTGGGGTGTGGGGTTGGTGGGAGACATGAGTGGGGGCCTGGTGGAGGGTGACCCTGCACTGCTGGGGTGTGGGGGTGGTGGGAGACATGAGTGGGGGCCTGGTGGAGGGTGACCCTGGTGGCTGGGGGGTGGGGGTGGTGGGAGACATGAGTGGGGGCCTGGTGGAGGGTGACCCTGCACTGCTGGGGTGTGGGGGTGGTGGGTGACATGAGTGGGGGCCTGGTGGAGGGTGACCCTGCACTGCTGGGGTGTGGTGGGAGACATGAGTGGGGGCCTGGTGGAGGGTGCCCGTGGTGGCTGGGGGGTGGGGGTGGTGGGTGACATGAGTGGGGGCCTGGTGGAGGGTGACCCTGCACTGCTGGGGTGTGGGGGTGGTGGGAGAAATGAGTGGGGGCCTGGTGGAGGGTGACCCTGCACTGCTGGGGGGTGGGGGTGGTGGGAGACATGAGTGGGGGCCTGGTGGAGGGTGACCCTGCACTGCTGGGGTGTGGGGGTGATGGGAGACATGAGTGGGGGCCTGGTGGAGGGTGCCCCTGGTGGCTGGGGGGTGGGGGTGGTGGGAGACATGAGTGGGGGCCTGGTGGAGGGTGACCCTGGTGGCTGGGGGGTGGGTTGGTGGGAGACATGAGTTGGACATGGGTGGGGGCCTGCTGGCAGGTGCCCCACAGTGCTGGGGGGTGGGGTGGTGGGGGACATGAGTTGGACATGGGTGGGGGCCTGCTGGCAGGTGCCCCACAGTGCTGGGGGGTGGGGGTGCAAGGGGACATGAGTTGGTGTTCATTAGTTCAAGGAGACATGTGCCTTTGCTGGGGGGCATGCCCATGGTGGGTGGGCTGCCTGCGGGACATGACCAGGGATGCAGGGTAGTCCCCTGTGGTGTGGGCGTCCTGCAGGGGCCGTGGAGGGTGTACAGGGTACACCTGGGAGGACCCACACTGTCAAATCACATGTGGAACTTCCCGCGCACCCCTGATATACACGCGCCCAGGCTATTCGCGTGTGGAACTTCCCGCGCACCCCTGAAATACACGCGCCCAGGCTATTCGCGTGTGGAACTTCCCGCGCACCCCTGAAATACACGCGCCCAGGCTATTCGCGTGTGGAACTTCCCGCGCACCCCTGAAATACACGCGCCCAGGCTATTCGCGTGTGGAACTTCCCGCGCACCCCTGGAATACACGCGCCCCCAGGCTATTCGCGTGTGGAACTTCCCGCGCACCCCTGAAATACACGCGCCCAGGCTATTCGCGTGTGGAACTTCCCGCGCACCCCTGAAATACACGCGCCCAGGCTATTCGCGTGTGGAACTTCCCGCGCACCCCTGAAATACACGCGCCCAGGCTATTCACGTGTGGAAATTCCGGCGCACCCCTGAAATACACGTACCCTGCTGTAATCGCGTGTGGGACTTCCCGCGCACCCCTGAAATACACGCGCCCAGGCTATTCGCGTGTGGAACTTCCCGCACACCCCTGAAATACACGCGCCCAGGCTATTCGCGTGTGGAACTTCCCGCGCACCCCTGAAATACACGCGCCCAGGCTATTCGCGTGTGGAAATTCCCGCGCACCCCTGAAATACACGCGCCCAGGCTATTCGCGTGTGGAACTTCACGCGCACCCCTGGAATACACGCGCGCCCAGGCTATTCGCGTGTGGAACTTCACGCGCACCCCTGGAATACACGCGCCCCCAGGCTATTCGCGTGTGGAACTTCCCGCGCACCCCTGGAATACACGTAGCCCGCTCCCCCAGGCCCGATCGCGTGAGGAACTTCACGCAAACCCCTGTAATACACGTAGCCCGCTACCCCAGGCCCGATCGCGTGAGGAACTTCACGCGAACCCCTGTAATACACGTAGCCCGCTCCCCCAGGCCCGATCGCGTGTGAAACTTCACGCGAACCCCTGATATACACGTAGCACGCTCCCCCAGGCCCGATCGCGTGAGGAACTTCACGTGAACCCCTGTAATACACGTAGCCCGCTCCCCCAGACCCGATCGCGTGTGAAACTTCACGCGAACCCCTGAAATACACGTAGCCCGCTCCCCCAGGCCCGATCGCGTGAATAACTTCACGCGAACCCCTGTGATGCACGTACCCTGCTGAAATCGCGTGTTAGACTTCCCGCGCACCCCGGTATACACGCACACGTATTTTTTGTCAGCGGGTGTCCGTGTTTGTGGGTACCCCTTTGCACGTCATTTTTCCTGGAGGGCCACAGTATGGGACATTCATCATGGCAGTATATAGGTGCTATTTGTTGGCGCACCTTTTGGCGCACATTTCTTACAGCCGCAGAGACGCTACCGCCTGCTTTCTTGTGGCGGTCGTGTTTGTGCCTGTGCGCTGGTTTGAGCGTGCGCTTTTTTGCCCTATTCTATTCCATGAATACGTGTTGTAGGCGAGCGTGTGGGCGTTCCGCGCACTTGTGCCCTGTACTTCCCCCGTGACGCCCACGTTTTGGCAAGTTGTTCCCCATTCCGAGTGTTACGCCCGTGTTCCGCCTACTTTTGTTGCGTGCGACGCGCTATGTGCGAATTTCGCTGTGGCCTGTGCGATTTTTGCTGTGACCTGGCGCACGCTGTTAGATGGCCTGTGCGCCAATGTGCGCCGCGCACTTTTTTATCGCACATCCGCTGGTTTTCTCGCGCACGGCCTTCCATGAATCGACGTGCGCTGCTTTTCGTGCGATTTTCGCAATTGCACTGCGATTTTCGCTATTCCACTGCGATTCGCACGTTTTTGCCCACTTGCGCCGCGCTAATTATTCCATGAATCGGCCTGACAATATGTTAGCCGGGCAAGTGCCACAGCGAGTAGAACGCTCGCTTTGACATCCGTGCAGAGCTTGTTAAAGCAGGTTAAAATCCCGGCGGGGCCAAACTCAGCCTTTCATCCTTCCGAGGTCGATAAATGAGCACCACACACCGTGGGTAATAATAAACAGCGCTCAGATACCTGAGGGTTCATAGCGCTATATAAATGCCAAATTATTATTATTATGTATATTCATGGCCAACAGCACAACAAAGATTCTTCTGTATTAACCAGTTTAGCCTCTCCACTAATATAGGCTCCCTTCTCAAAGGAAGGAGACACGTTGCCCATAATTCTGGTTATGGGAGATGTTAACACAGCTACCTTGAACCCTAGTAGCCAGACATTGAGGTTTGCCAATACAAGTAAAATCTGGGGTTTGCAGCACTTGATATAAAGAGACAGGCATGTTAGGTCAGCAGCTACTGACATTGGCTTATTACCCTTCAGTGAATGTTTCACTGCAGATACCCTGGGCAACTCGACCATTAGAACAGCAAAGTGAAGTGCCAACTTGATAACATCTTTTCAGTTCTGGGTTGGTAGGAGGCCATACACTGAACCTCCATCATTATCTTCCAGGGCTGTCTTCCCAAATACACCCCAAAGGCTCAACATTCTTGACTGGGGCGTATTTCTAGCCAAAGAGTCTGGCACTATTGGCTCACCAGCCCATACAGACAGAATGCTCTAATTGGCTACAATGCAAACCAAGGGATGTGAACACGATCAGAGCACTTGGCCAGCTGCCTAAGGTTATATGAAGGTCACTTGCTGAAAACTAATGCACTTGTGCCCTGCTGTACGCATGTATTGAGGTGGAGCCTCTAGCTCATTAAAACAAGTTCAAACCATGTAGCCACCCCTAAGGTCAACGTCCACACTGCACTACATATCGGGAATGTACAAAAATCTTTTTCTTTAGCCGTCCATTCCCATCAAAGCTAAGTGGACGACCAACACTGGTAAAACCGTCACTGATAAATATTGTCTGCAAGTGTACAAACCAATTGGGACTCTAACCTATCAAACATCCCCCAATGTCTCAACTCAAGCTGGGAGATGTTTGTGTGAATTGGATCTCTATAGAATAAGGGAATAAGTGACCAGCACACCAAATGGTAGTGATCTACTATATGAATAATATCTATGTGTTTAAATGCTGTTCAAGGATGCGGGGGAGATAATCGCAGCTCCTGCAATGAAAGCTGCATGAAACAATAATGAGAACAAGTGTCCTCCAGTAATGGACACTCCCGTCCCCTGCACCCCTATGGTAACAGGTTTGACGATACATTTTTTAGATGTCGAGATCATGCAGGTGGAGAACAAACTGACAACAATGGTCTATCACAAAGAAACTGATGTTACTAATGCATTACACTATTCAAGTTTTCATCCAAGGCATCTTAAAGATAACCTTCCCCTTAGCCAGTACATGAGAATAAGACGGAAAGTATCTGACGACAGGACACATGAAAGGGCATTGAACATGATTACTGAAAGATTTAAAGAAAGAGGTTACCCAGAGGCTTTCTTAACAAAGGCTATGGAGAGGAGCAACAAACTCAGTAGACCAAACCTATTACAACCAACAGAAAGGGGTAAAACTCCACACCTGATACACACTATGACATATTCTAGGCAAAGTGATCAAATTAAGAGGCTACCTAAAAAGAACTGGCAAATCACGAGATTGGATGCATTACTTGTGAGACTTTTTCCCACAACACTGAAGATAGCCTTTAAAAGAGGCAGACATTTTAGAAATAAGCCAGTCCAAGCAGAAAAACAAGTGAGGTCAGGTCATATGCTATTGAGTAAACCAAAATGTGGCACTTTCACATGTCTCCATTGAGGACATTGTAACAATGTTAAAAGAAAAGGGGACCACATAAGACATCCCTGTACTGGACAGAAGATCTCACCGAAGAACTTTGCAACTTGTGACTCCAAATCTGTTATTTATGGCCTCATTTGCCCTTGTGGTAAATTCTGTGTGGGCCAAACCATCAGAAAGATCAAGTATAGACTAAATGAACACAAGTCCAACATCAGAAATAACACTCAGAAGTCACCTGTGGCAAGGAATTTTGCAAACATGTGACACAACATTGTACAACTGAGATGTGTTGTTCTGGAAATGGTACGTATGTCCACAGGGGGTGGGAATGCTAACACCTTGCTGACAAAGAGGGAAATGTACTGGATTCATAAACCAGACGCTATGGAACCTACAGGACTAAATGAGGAATTCTCACTAACTCTTTTTTAAAATAAAATTGTATAAGATCTGGTGATGTTGTTTAACATGTAACTCTTACCTAATGTCTATTTACTAATACTTATTTTTAGGATTTGTGATACCTTGGTTATTGGACAATGTGTATATTATAACAGTGATTAAAACCTGCTCAGTTCATGAGATATTGTTAATAGTGGGACCTCGATGTACCATTGAAATTGAAATTGGACATTGCTCAGACATCAAGTTGACTTCCAATAGATTTTGACTCTTCTTGGGCTCTACTATTGACTGGATTAATGATTCCAAATGGGTGACCAGACTTGAGGCACCTTGTACTATTAATTGAAATGTGAGTTCTAACACATTTATCTTTTGAGAGGACAGACAGGAGGGCTGAGACATGTGGGGGAACTCATATTTGATATTTGCTATGCTACGATAGAAACAGGTTACCCTCACATTGAGGATTACTTGAACAGTCTTAAGATGTTGATTCCTTATGAATGCATTGATTCTTTCAGTGTCAATCCGAAAGAGTCCTTTGGAGAACTTCTGAGATGCCTGTAATATATACTGGCAGATTGAGCTCACATGCAACATCAATATTATTTTTTTTAATATAGCATATACCACACATTTATATTTTGAGGTGATTGGACATGACGCTCGCAATTCAAAGCGTCTCTGTTGATTATGCAAAATTGTTGTACAACGTCATCATGCCATAACATTACAAGCGTTGTTTTCCTATAAACGGCCATTTTGGAAACTTGTGTCTCTTGTTGCTATGGCTTGCAGATGCTTTTAGAACTTCTCAGTACGACGCGCCGGATGGTAAGTCACTTGCCAGTCTGGCATCCTTTAACATGTCTTACAATCTTTACTATGTCATACTTCAATGAACATTCAGCTGAATGGGCATTTGTTTATTGCAGGTCACGCAGAATGTCAATAGTTGACAGAAAACGTCCCCTTTTTAAGTCTGATAAGAACACTCCCGATAGCGCTGAGTAACCATTACATGAACGGCCATTTAACCCCTAAGAGATTGACATATGAGAATTTGACACATTGTTATTTGTTACTTTACAGGCATTTGACACCCATTAGGGACTCACTCTGAGTAGTCCTTCGATTACCAAAATCATTTTTTAAATCCCTTAAAACCGTGCCAGTTTCTGACACGGCTGCGGTATGTTCTTGCATATTTTTACATACTTATTCTATCAGCCTACAGCCCTTGTTAGCGATAGTCTTGAGACCTAAATAAATATTCTCTGACTCTCATTAGAATCTGGTTATTCCCACAAACCGGAGCATATAAACACAAGTGTGCACCTAAGAACACAATCATGCAGCCTGTTGTATCAAGGGCACTAAGGTAATGAAACTTGCTTCAACCTATCATACTATAGTGTGATGTAACACATAGCCAATGAGACACTTATTGAGTGAGATGTTCACATAAAGGTTGGAGTTATGTACAGGCACAACTGTCTTGAGACAAGGGGACTCACAACAGTGTTGGGAGATATTCTACATTGTTAGAGTGGCTAAGCAATACAGTCCTCAATGATAAGGGATGGCCTTCCTTTGTTTTTAAGCTGCATTGAATGAAGTGTTTTATTTAATGTGACTTTAGTAATATGTTGATTATATAAATTGCAGGTAACTTGGAAAATTCAATAAGTAGAAAGACGTGAAAGATACTGGCTCCTGTTGAAGGGCGATGCCCGAAACGCATTGAGCTGAACATTTCTGTATTTGTGAAATTTGATATATATGTGATTAAAATAACTGTGTTATGAAGAGGATATCAGAATCTGGTCTTTGAATGGATCCATGACAGTTTTCACAAGCTCCCTGATCCAATGTTCCTGAGATCTAGTGGGTAAGTCTCTTTGTTTCTGATGACCTGGGTTTGAATCCCAGCGGCAACGAAACCAGAGGGAAACCAATAATTAAAACACTGCAAGGGTGCAGATGGATTTCATGCATGCATGTAGACAGAGCAGTTTGTTGCTGTATCCGAAATCAGGGAACATCTGCCCAATGACCAGTGCTGAACACATACATATTTAAATTAAACACGCGTTCATAAAATCCAACATTTGTATCCGAGGGGCAGAGGTGTGCCCCGAAGAAGCTTTAACAATGTCTAACTCGCTGCCAGCATTATGTGTTGAAATCTTCACTGCCAGGAGGAGTTGGCTTAAAAATCTGTTTTGATCCCTTTAGATTGACAATAAAGCAGAATATGTGAATGCTTCTCCTCCTCCCAACCTGATTGCCTTCCATTTTCTTTTTGGAGAAGGGGCAAAAGAGATTAGAAAGTCAAAGCGTGCCTTTAAAATGCTGTTCGCATTGTTCTCCTCAACATTATGGTGAATTGCTCTGACGGTGGGCCGTATTAAAAGCGGGCAATGGTGTGCCTTCCCAAGGTAATGCTAAACTATCTAGGAATGAGGTTGCGGATCAATTCCAGCATAAATGATGCCCCCCTGAGTTGCAAGTATAAATGCAAAGAATAAACAACTAACAGCACAAGGGATCATCATCTACAAGAAATATTGCACATTTTCCCTTAGAGCAGTTACAACTTTCTACAAGAAAAAGGTGGCTCCTGCCTTAATCCATGGAGCAGACTGTGCACTGGGATGTCCTTGGACATTATGGCCAACCTTGGAGTACAGCTTTTGGAGAGGAGTTCTGCGGCTACCAAGGGGGGTGCAGAGAATCAGCCTGAGATATGAACTGGGGCTGATTTTTATTAACGCCAGAGTGACGGGGAATATGCTGTCTCTCTACAGAAAAAGGGTGACAGACGACATCCTTCCGACATTTAACATCTTGCGCCAAAACACGGCGGTATTATGAATGAACCCATATTGAAAGAATGGATTGAACGCTGTGAACAAACACTGTTGGAGCTTAACACAAACAGGGCTCTGCTATAGCTCAACCCAGAGGCCGTGAAAAAAGTGCTTTGGCTTCGAGATTGGACGGATACTTCAGATCAAAGAATCAAATACAAACTGGTTCCAAACATATGTAATGAGTCAAAAGCCATATATACATTACCGAAATATTTAGAAAAGTTTCCGAATAGTCATCATCGGAAGTTATATAGGAAATTTCGCTTTAATGTACTTCCGACAAAGGACATTTTAGAAATCCGAAAATGTAACCCATTTAAAGACAATGGGCCTCATTACACGGTAGGCGGTGAGCCATGGCGCTATTAGCGCCATGGCTCATGCCGGTAAAATACCGGCACCGCCTTGGCGGAAAGGGGATTTACCGCCCCATTCCAAGGTTGGAGGGGCGGTAAATCCCCTTTCCGCCATTGCCCTTCCCCATTCCCATTTTTGCCCCATAGGGCATAATGGGGATGGGGAAGGTGCTAATTACGCACCGTAAATTACGGTTGCCGTAATTAGCTCCGAGGTCCCTTAGCGGGTTGGATTTTAACGCCTGCAAGAAGCAGGCGTTAAATCCTCCAACCCGCAAAGGGACCTCGTAGTACGGCGGTAAGGGTTAACTGTCACCGTTGCCATTAACGGTGACCGTTAACCCTTACCGTCGTCCGTGTAATGAGTGCAGACTCTGCAATAAGGGAGCAGAAACACTAAAACATATAACCTTGTTCTGCCCTGCTCTAAGATCATTGAGAACAAGACATTTGGGAGTCATCATAGCAAAAAGACCATCATTAAGTGGAGCAGAATGGTGGAAACTATGCTGTAAAGGAATGAAGACTAAGTTAACATTCGCACTAACTACATACTTAGACCCAATATCCAAGCTTTTAGTGGTAACCACAAATAACTTGTCAAATAAAAGATGTGGTTAGCATAAAGGATTGGAAACGATTGTGAGAGTACATTTTGAACAAATAAACATCATGAATTGTTAATCAAAAGGTTAATTCTTTTTTAAAATTTTGTAACAAACTAATAAAAATAAAAACATTAAAATATATTGAGTGATTGTAAAAAGGGCTCTTAAAGAGGGCGGTGGGCTATTGCCGAGCTGGTGCAGCCTACGGCCGCTGCCAGCAACAATTTGAAAAAGAAAAAGCACTTATGAATCGACGCCCGCACCACACACAGACGGGCCTATACGGGAATATGGCAATGCCGCACCAAAAACACAAAATGGTAGTGTGGGCCAGTTTTTTCGGTCAAAGCCGGCCACTTTTCTGGTCCATGTGGCCCAGTTTGATAAGTCACTTCACCATGCGGCTAGTAGTTTTGACCAGTATTACTGAATAATTCCTTAAAATGCACAATTTGAATCACATTTTATGAAAAACCTCCACCTTTGGTAGTACTGAAACAGTCTGTCACAAAAGGAATGAATTGCCAATTGCAAGTGTGGGCCACTTTTTCATTGCTGCCCGAGACAGTTTTCTTCCCCAGTCCGACCCTGCCTCGCACTAGCATCTAATCATGAGAAGTCAGTCTCCGTTGATTACGCACTATTGTTGTACAACGTCATCACGCCATAACGTACAAGTGTCGCTTGTTATAAACAACCATTTTGGAAACTCGCGTCTCTTGTTGCTATGGGTTACAAATGCTTTCAGAGTATGATGGGCCGGACGGTAAATCGCTTGCCAGTCTAGCGTACTTTAACATATCTTGCTATCCTTACTATGCCATACTTTAGTGAACACTCAGCCTAATGGGTATTTGTTTATTGCAGACCTCGCAGAATGGCAATAGTTGACTGAAGACATCTGCTCTTTAAATCTGATAAGAACACTCCTGATAGCAGTGAGTTTCTGACACAGCTGCGGTATGTTCTTGCATCTTTTTACATACTTATTCTATGAACCAACAGCGTTTGTTCGCGATAGTCTTGAGACCTAATGACATATTCTCTGAGTCTCGTTAGAATCTAGGTATTCCCACGGGACCCGAGTTTATGAACAAAAGTGTGCCCCTAAGAACATTAGAACATTACTAGAGGACCCTTGTTCTTATGAATTGGATGACAGACAAATATTAGCTCTATGTGTACAAACACATAGCTATGGGTAATTCTTCATACACATGGAGTTATGTCTCTGGACATGCCTGCTGCTCCCTGGCCCCACCTCATCAAACCCTCCAATGTCTTTATTTCAGCCTAAACAAAGTTCTGTGGCACATTCATAGGTGTGTGGATGGCAAAGGAGCCTCCCATGTATCAAAATGTGCTACCCCTTAGAAAAAATGCCATCATCAATGCAGTCAAATTGTGCTATTCTATTAAATTCACCTACACCAAAAATATTCTGATTTTTCTGAAGGAAGGAATTTCGGATGCATCAGAGAACATAATATGAAAGCTACTGTTACATTGTCCTACCCTGTCAAACGTTCCTATCCCTCAGATTTTCACATTTTCCTGAAGATCGGAATTTCTGATGGTTAGCAGACAATGAAATGATTTCAACTGTAAAAAATATCCTACCATGTAAAATTGTCCTACTCCTGGATTTTATTTTACATTTTACTACAATGGGAATTTCTGATGCATTGGAGAACATAACATGACGGGCTACTGTTATATTTTCCTATCCTGTCAAATGTTGCTATTCTGCAGATTTTCGCATTTTCCTGCAGATAGAAATTTCTGATAGGTAGCAGAAAATGACTTCATTTCTACTGTAAAATGTTCCTACCGTGTAAAATTGGCCTATCAGTGGATTTTTTTACAGATAGGAATTTCTGATGGATGGCGGAAAATGACAAAACCTTTGCTGCCAGATTTTCCTGTCCTATCACATTTTTCTATTCCAGGAGCCTTTCTATTTTTCTGAAACTATGAATTTCTGATGGGCAGGAGAAAATGGCACTACCTTTGCTGTCAGGTTTTACTACCCCATCACATTTCCCTCATCTGTATTTATCACATATTCTTGCACATAGGAATTTCTGACATATGGGAGAAAATGACAAGACCTTGCTGTAGTATTTTCCTGTGCTGTGAAATAATCCTACCCATCTGATTTTCAAATATTTCTATAGGTAGGAATTTCTGATGGATTGAAGAAAATGGCACACTGTCAAATTGTCTTACTCTGCAATGTTCGTCTACCCCTTGACGTTTCACTACATTTCCGTGACGCTAGGATTTTCTGTTGGGTGGGAGAAATGGACATGACCATTCATGTCAAATTATCCTACACTGACAAATTTTCCCAGCTGCAGGATGGTTTGACAGATAGAAAAATGTAACATTACCAAAGCCGTTAAATGTTCTACCGATAGGTATTTACGACAGGTAGAGATTTCTATCACTACAACGCACCTCTCAGACTCCAGGGAAGGGTATGCATGAACATTTGCAATTTTCTTTAATTTTATTCAAAACACCATGGTGGATGGGGGGGGGACTGGGAGAGACCAGTTAACTTTGAGAGAGTGAAGATGGGTAGGGGGTGAGGTAGGAAAGGAAATTCAGGGGGAGAATGAACAAAAACAAACAGTGAGTTTGAGTTTATTTAGGGTGCAAAGTGTGACGGGGACTCAAACTGAGTGGTGAGAGGCATTCCCTCATACTACTAAAACAAGGGTGTAGGAGCCCCTCTACTGAGAATGAGCATGGGTCAAATATCCTGCTCTATGGGATTTTTCCTACTCAGGTGGGTCTGCAGTCACGTTTTAGCTCACTGCATCCTTCACAGAAGAGAACTACCCATTTGCATATCAGTCTGGACCCACCCATAAGGGCAGTACAGCACCAGAAGGCTAGGCAATTCTCCTCTGCTCAAGAGTACCATCATCAACCCCAGACACGTGTTTCCGCCTTGTTAGGCCTGCTCAGAAAGGTGAAGCTGAGCCTAAGGCACAGTGAACGAGGTGATCCATGTCTGGATTACCCTCAGTAACTTAGGGAGAAACCCCAAGTTTTACAAATTATACAAGGATGTCAGGGCCCCTCTACTGAGAACGAACATGGGTTAAATATCCTGTTTTGTGGAATTTCATCCACTCAGGGGGGGTCTACAGCCATGTTTTAGCTCACTGTACCCACACAGAAGAGAAATAGCCATTTGCATAACAGTCTGGCCCCACACACAAGGGCAGTCCAGCACCAAAATGCTTGGAAATTCTCCTCTGAAAAAGAGTACCATTAGCAACCCCAGCCACGTGTTTTGGCCTTGTTGGGCCTCTTCAGTGAGGTGAAGCTGAGCCTCTCTAAGGCATAGTGAGCAAGGGGTCCATGTCATGGGTAATTTAGGGCGAAATCCCTCACACTACCTCGGTGTCTGCAGACCTGCCTTGTCTTCACTGGCTCTCTCTTTGGTGGGTGCATTTTCCTGCCAGTTCAGAGCAGTAATTGAGGACATCACTATTAGATGGAGGTCAGCTAATCTTCGTTTGGCTACGAAGGGACAGGCTGTGACACTGTTCTAGTGCAGACTAGGCAGGATAGGCTCCAGATACAAGGACTAGCTCTAAGCTGCTTGCTTGACTACGCCATAGAGGCCCAATCGGTCAGATGGCCTGTGGTTGTGCTTGGGAGCATTAGGGACTCATGACACCATCTACCTGTTTCTGAAATGCAACTCCTAAACATGCTTTCAAATCGGTGCAAGCCAAAGTGCTACCATTCAAAAAAATATATGAATACGTACAGTGCTGGAAATGGAAATTATTAACTGTGGGATCCCACCAGAGAGGACTGGGGTGGGGTGATGGTTAGAGGGAGGAGGACACAGGAAATGTTCACCTCCTCAATAAATAAACATTTGTATTTTATGAGATTAAGAAATGATGAACAGATGGAAAATAACCCAAGTAAAGAGGAGTGCTTCCTACACTGTTGCAAACAAAGTATAAAAGGTGCACACCTTTTAAGCCTATAAAGCTGTACCTAAATGTTTTCTGCAAAGCACAAGCCTAACAAGCCTAACAAGTATATTCACAAGCTCCCTGGTCCAATGTTCCTGAGATCTAGTGGGTAAGTCTCTTGACTTTGGTTCTGGCGACCTGGGTTTGAATCCCAGTGGCAACAAAAGCAGAGGGAAGCATTCATTAAAACACTTCAAGGGTGCAAATGGATTTCAAGCATGCATGTAGAAGGGCAGTACTTTGCTGTATCCGAAATCAGGGAACATCCTGCCCAATGACCAGTGCTGAACACATACATATTTAAATTGAACACGCGTTCATAAAATCCAAAATTTGTGTCCGAAGGGCAGAGGTGTGCCCCAAAGAAGCTTTAACAATGTCTAACTCGCTCCCATCATATAAGCGGATCTTAATTGGAAAATGTAAGCATAATGTGTTGAAATCTTCACTGCCAGGAGGAGTTGGCTTCAAAACCTGTTTTGATCCCTTTAGATTGACAATAAAGCAGAATATTCGAATGCTTCTCCTTCTCCCAACCCGAGTGCCTTCCATTTTATTTTGGTGAAGAGCCAAAGGGGATTAGAAAGTCATTGCTTGCCTTTTCAATGCCGTTCACGCTGTTCTCCTCAACATTATGTTGAATTGCTCCGACAGTGGGCCGTATTAAAAGCGGGCAACGGTCTGCCGTCCCAAGGTAATGGTGTGATTGTATGGCATGGAGAAATGGAACGATGGCTCCTGGCTGAGACCAGGGCCTGGGAAGAAAGCGTGGCCAGATCAACCGACGAGTCCAGCAGAGCCTTAGAAGCATGGAAAGAGCTCACTAGACATATGTTTCTCCCCTCCGACGACAAGCCCCCCTGAGCCAACGGCTTAGAACGAACATGCCTACAAGACATACAGGAAGACCAGATGAGAGCCAATGAGAGACACTACGGGCCTCTGGGAAGCATCCCCCCCACACCCTGCAAACAACATGAATGCCCCCTCCCAAACACCCCTATCCCCCAGGGATGAGACAAGCTGATTCACGTGAACACTGTAAGGAGACAGTTGTTACTGTTTGTTAAAGTTAAAATTAAAATGTATTTTGATTATACAGGAATAAGGCACAACATGGAAATATGTAACAGATGTTATTGAAAATGCCAATAAACAAATTTTAAAATAAATGGTGTGATTGTAACAAGGGCTCTTAAAGAGGGCAGCGGGCTATTGAAAAAGACAGAGCACTGATGAGCGCACACTCGCACCACACAAGGACGGGCCTATAGGGGAATAGGGCAACCCCAAACCAAAAACACCAAATTCTAGCCTGGGCCAGATTTTTGGTCAAAGTGGGCCACTTTTCTGCCCCATCTGACCCAGTGTGATAAGTTACTTCACTGGGCGGCTAGTAGTTTTGACCAGTGCTACTGAATAATTCCTTAAAATGCACATTTTGCATCACATGTCATCAAAATCCTCCCCCTTAGGCACTACTAAATTGCCTGTCAATTGCAAATGTGGGCCACTTTTTCATTGGTGCCCGAGACAATGTTTTGCTCCAGTCCGAACCTGGCTCGCACTAGCGTCCAATCATGAGAAGGCAGTCTTCCTCAATCCAACATTGATTGCAGCAGAATAAAGAGGGAAAGAGGGCTCAAGGACAGGGCCTCTTTTACTTTCCATGGCAGCCATTCCAAGAAAGGAGCCGTCCCGGAGAGGATGCGTGGTGAGGGAGGAGGACACTAGTTCAGCAGGTAAGGTCTGATTTAACAAGCACTATGATTGGCTCCTGCAGACTACTAGGGGCCTCACTTTAGTTGGGCCCTAACATTAATGGAAGGTCTAAAAGCTTAGAGTAAGGCTTTGGTTCCTTCCATTATCTCACGGTTCACCTACATCAATTTATATGGCGGAGAGGAGGGGTGGAATGTAATTTGCTATACTCCAGCATTTGCGTCCAGTACGCATGTTCATTCTGGTGCACATGCTAGGGATCTCTCTGGGTCCTGCCTGCTTTTTGCACCATGCGTACATGACAGGTAGTGTTTACTTCATTTGCATGGGAGGGCAAAAGCGCATGGCAAAAGGCATCTTACACACTTGCATGCCACATTTTGCCCTGTCCTTTTGCACTCCGCTGTGCAAATGACGAACATGTGGCTGCAGAGAGCCGCTTATGGACGGGTAAGGGGATTGTGGTTGAGTGATGGGACTCAATGGCTGGTGTTTTGCTATATATAATCAGGCTGTTTCTAATAGGAAGTCAGCTCTGCGCTGCCTCGCACCCTGACCTAGTCTTACCACACCCCATCACAAAAAAAGAGCCAGTCTTAGAGTCACTGCTCTGTTTTTGAGCACAAACAAACACCAGAACTTGCTGCTCTACGCAAACATTAAAGCTCCCTTTTTGGCTGACCTTAATGTTTCAGTTCTTACGAAACCAGATTGCAGAGGATTTAGATATAAGCTGTATATCATTACAAGATTTGGTCTCTATATAAGCCTTGCGTGTGACATTGTTGCATTCATGTGAATTGCCCTCTGCCGTCTAAACCGCCACAATATGAATGTTAAGGTGAGTCTCTTGCTTTTTGCTGTAGCTGGGATAACCATTATGGCTCTGGTCTGGGTCAGTTTTCCTAGGGGAGATAGACCTGAAAACTGCACCTCACTAACTCGCGATGCCTTGGAGGAAGACCCTACTGGCCAACTCCAAAGCCTGGTGTTTTCTGACCTCAACCCTACGGAACTATCTCAGGTGGTGCAGTACCTCAAGGAGAACCTTGGCGTGGACTTGGCCGACGCGGCCGAAGCAAAGCCTTCTGACAATTGTGTTTACTTCTTAGATGTCCAGTATCCCAACAAGCAAGAAGCCCTGAATTACTTGGACAAAAGTGGACCCAGGCCAAAGAGGGAGGCGCTAGCAGTGGTTTTCTTCGGCAGCCAGCCAGTGCCCAATATCACAGAGTATGTAGTGGGCCCTCTGCCTGCCCCAACGTACCACTTGGATATCACGCTGCAAAAGTACAAAGGCCATCTCCCCTACTACCGCCGACCAGTGATTGAAAAAGAGCACAGGGATGTCTACAATTTAATCTTCCAGAAAGAGCTTGCCAAGGCACCGACATTTATAGAAGACACGTTTGGGTACAATGGGGCAAGCTGTACAGATCTTAACTCCTCCCCATTGGGTTTTCGATCTGGGGACCGCAGAACTTGGTTTGTCTTGTCCCAAAATATGACTGACAGTGAGACTTTCCTGTATCCGGCAGGCCTGGAAATTCTTGTAGATCATCAAAGTCTGAATACCTCAAACTGGAGGGTGGCAAAAGTGTTTTACAAGGGTGAATACTTCCAGGATATGGTGCACTTGGAAGAAGAGTATAAGGCGGGCAAAGTGAGTGTGCTAAAAGTTGGGCAACAACCCAAAGAGGACATTGCTTCATTGAAGCCCAAGCTGTTCGGCACTGCAAACGCCCCCTTCCAGTATGAACCTACTGGCCCACGCTACAGTGTAAAGGACAACCAAGTGCACTTCATGTCCTGGAGATTCTCCTTTGGGAAAAATGTCAATTCAGGATTGCGGCTTTTTGACATAAGGTTTAATGGGGATAGGATTATCTATGAGCTGAGCGTGCAGGAGGCCACTGCAATCTATGGTTCCAATGCTCCTAGCGGCATAGTGACCAGGTACATAGACAGCTGTTTTGCCATTGGAAGATGGTCTCGTGAGCTGGTTAGAGGGGTAGACTGCCCCTACTTGGCTTCCTACGTGGATACGCACCATATAATGGAATCCCAGACTCCCGAAACTGTCAAAAACTCGATATGCATTTTTGAGCAAAACTCTGGTGTTCCCTTGAGGCGCCACTATTCCAGTCACAAGTCTATGCGTTATGGAGGGTTATCTAGTACTGTTCTAGTCATCAGGGCCATCTCGACAATCAGCAACTATGACTACGTTTGGGACTTTATCTTCTATCAAAGTGGAGCGATCGAAGCCAAAGTCTCCTTAACGGGTTACATCAGTTCTTCCTTCCTCTACGGCGATGGTCTGGATTTCGGGTCTAGAGTTGGAGAACACATCTTGGGAACCCTCCATACCCATTCTATGAACTATAAAGTAGACTTCGACATCGCAGGCAAGTCCATCTCTTATTTATTTATTTATATTTATTTATTTATTTATTTATTATAATTATTTATTGTGCGCTAAAGCCACATGGGCGTCAAAGCGCAATACCATAGCATCCTAACGGACAAGGGAAAGTCAAAAGAGCAAGGCTGAAATTGAAGAGCAATGCGTAAGATTCAGAGCAGAAGCTATAAATCAGTCACTCATCAGGGGGTTGCTTTACGAAAATAATTCAGAGAATCGGAGAGTTTTAAATGTTTTCCTGAAGGATAACAGGGGAGATTCAGACCTCGTGGAGGTAGGAAGAGCGTTCCAAGATGCCGGTGCTAAGACCTGAAATGATGTTCCACCCGCACGGGGGCCTTTGGTGCTTTAGCAGAACACAAGATGTTGAGACCCCCGAGCGCAAGTCACGGGTTGGTTTGTACCACTTGAGACGCTCCTTGAGATATTCCAGCTCATTGCCATGAAGGCATTTGTGTGTTATCGGTAATGTTTTTCAATTGCGCTGGGATACCACCAACGCAAATAGCGTTACCGCTACTCGGTCCAGCGATATTAGCACGGCATCACGAGTAGCTGCAAGGCAGTAAATCCCTGGGGTGGGGGGGTGCTATTAGCGCTTGCGCCAATTGCGCTGGTGCTTTTAGCACCGAAAATGCCCTCTCCGCCGTCACATTCACCTCCAGCTCGAGTTGGAGGTGAATGTGGTCATACTCGTAATTGGGCCAACCCTTAAATGCAGCGGTTGTAGCTTTGCTGCCACATTTAAAGTCGTGATGAGGCCCATAGTTTTAAAATAATAGCCCCCGAAATTATATTTTTAATACATTCTTTTTTCTTGTAATCCATTGCCACTTTCACTTTTTAAACTTAAAAAAAAAGCTTTTTTCCATAACAGTAAGTTAAATTCTTTGATCAAGGAGGCAACATCCTGGAACTCCCAATCATATAACTTCAATCATTTAAAATATTATTCATTATCATTGTGTCTACTTATTTTCACTACCACTTTCTGGATTTTTTCTAATAGTCATATCTAATGTATTGTTCATAAAAATATTACTGAATAATGATAAGTGTAAACATTGGCATTGTATTTAATGTTTTGCTTCAGTGTGATATCTGATCATTGTTTTACTTATTTATTATGCCATCAAAGCTCTGTGGGCTTTGAGAGGGGCACTACTGCAAGAGATCTGAACCTCCGATAGACCACAGACTGACAGTGCATTAGAAGAAAGACAATAGTTTGCAAAATTAGCATAGATGATTAAAATGTTCATATTAATGTTATAACCTTTTTTTTTAAAAAACAATATTTTGTTTAGCAATTTTTATTAGGCTTTGTAATGGATAAATGCAGGATATAATCTTTTAATATATGTGTAACACATACTCATTCTATGTGTCATACAAAGTTCCATACCTGTGTAAATATTGACTCTTATATGGAATGTATTTTAATATCTGATCACTATCCTGTGATCACTTCTTTTGAGCTGCAGATTAAATAATTTCTTGTAATAGATGTAGGTTTCAAAATACCCTACTTTGTATTGAAAAAATGTGTTCAGTCCATGAAGGATTTTCAAAAACAATTTATTAAAATCAATAGGATGATACCTTGATAGTTAATTAATGGGATTGTTATGAAGATGCTCTCAGTGGTCACATAATAGCTTTTGTTTCAAAAATAAAATAGGATGACACATAATCCCATGTTAAAATAATTTCGGAAACCATCTAATGAAAAACGTAACCCTGATTTATTGAAACATATTCTAAAATAAAGAATTGATTTCAACAAAAAAAAACATGTGAGCATGCTGGTGGGTCCTTGCTAAAAGGCAAATTCAAACTATCTATTAAAAAGTAATGAAACTAGTAAGACAATGGCTTCTTATTTGAAAATCAAATAGGAACGAAACAGGACTCCCAAAATTAGAAATATATTTAGAGTTAGTTTAACTATGTAAAAGGATATTTTGCAAGTCTTCACTGACCTTTGTAAAGATGCACATTACAACACAACCAATTTCGA
The DNA here is from genome assembly GCF_040938575.1 of Ambystoma mexicanum. Taxonomy (NCBI): domain Eukaryota; kingdom Metazoa; phylum Chordata; class Amphibia; order Caudata; family Ambystomatidae; genus Ambystoma; species Ambystoma mexicanum. The sequence goes on from NC_090938.1 coordinate 507,623,387, forward strand.
ATCTATTTTTAGTATATTGCAGAGAATCACCTAAGCAGACTGTGATCTTATTTCACTGAATTCTCCCTTTAGCATAAGTGAAATGTATAAAGCCACCAAGTATCTAAAAAAGGGTAAAGTGCCTGGTCAAGATGAGTTTTCATACCATTTCAATGCATATTTTTCAGTGATTTATCGCCCAAATGACTCGATCTTTTTGCCTCCTTTGTTGAGAACAAAAATCTGCATGCTGTTTTACCGGAGGTATAGTGATTTCATTTCCTAAACATGGCAAAAACAGCAAACCATCCAAAACTGTCTACGCAATTTCTTTGATTAAATTTGATAATGACATGTTTGCAAAATACTGTGCCAATTGGATTGAATGTTGTCTGCCTGTTTCATTAACCCAGATAACATAGGCTATGTTAAGGTTCACGTCTCCTCGCCTAACACATTTCTCTGTTTCAATATAAATCATCTTCTCCATCAATCATATGATAGGTTTGTGGATATAGACTTAGATGCTGAGAAAAATTTTGTTTGAGCAGAATGGGATTTTCTTTTCAATTCTTTAAATTGGCATGGCATTGTTTCTAACTTCATTTCTCTGAATACGCTTCTTTAATCAAATCATAAAGAATCAATTTTTATAAATGTCCAATTCTCTCACCATTTTCCACTGTCAAGAGGCACAAGGCAAGCCTACCTGTTATCACTGATAATATGTGTTATTGGCATGCAGCCCTTCCTTGAAATGCTTAGACTAAACCCTGATATACCCAATGTCAAAGGTAATAGGGCAGACATTTAATTTGGATATGCAGACAAAGTATTGCATGTTCTTGTTGCATTTAGGTGCCATAATTGGATGTCTTCTGGATTCTATTGGTCTTCTTTCATGCTTCTCTTGATGTAAGCTAAGAAAGGACAAATCAGAAATCCTCTCTCTAAACACGTTTTTTATTATGGGTAAAATTGAAGATGTGTGAATGAAATGGTGCCCTACTAATGTTAAATATATCAGCATTAATATCTCTTCTTCTATTAAAAAGACTATTACATTTATTACACACACATTAATGTCTAGATTAGCAGATTGCACAGGCTCCTGACCTTCAGTATATGTAACTAGTTGTTGTTGTTTAGAAGCAGTCAGCCAGGATTCCAAGATGGCGGCCGAGCGGAGCGGACGTGTGTGAGCGTAGCTCCGTCCCCCGGCTCGGGCCGCAACATTAAGCACCTCACTTCGAGAGCCTACCGAGACACCCGAGAAGCGACTTCCCCCCCAGATAGGGAGGAAGGTGAAACAACCTCCCTCCGACAAGCAACGGAACGTGGGGAACACCAAAAGAGATCGAGCGCCGGCCCGGACCCTCCCCTCCCCCGCACGAAGCAAGGAATCGTCCCGCACCAAGGGGCACGACTCCCGCCGAAAGAACCAGCCCGGGCGGAACGAGGGGAACCAGCCGGGTCACAGCCAGACGGAGCGAAGCAAGCTCCCCAACTCCCCAACCGGCGCACCCCGCAAGCGCAAGATCAGCCCCAGATCCGACGCCGCACACAGCGGCGGGAAGCACACCGATAAGGACGAGACCAGACAGCGAGACCCACCCCCACATCAGGAATCGAGCGAGCCCAGCGAAGGGAGCGAGGTGCCCGCGGCGGCTGAGAGGCGGACGGCAGACCCTCGAGAGAGCCCCCGGAGCAACTAACGGATCAAAGGTACGAGGCGGGGGGAAGGCAGAGGGATAAGTGGGAAGGAGATATCCCCACAAAAGTCGTTGGCAAGAGGACCTCCCCCCATCCAGCGCAGAGAAAAAAGAAAGACACGTCGAGGCAGGGGGAAGACGGGGAGACAAATCCTCGTGCAACACCCAAAGTTGGAGGGAGATAGGGAACCTCCACGGCAGACCCTCCCCCCGCCCCCGGCACAAGGCAGAAAAGCGGGTTAGCAAAAGACAGCAGAAACACAACACAAACGCGAAAAGGGGAGACCATCAGGCAGGGTCTAACCCGGGTCCCGGCAAGTAACAAAAAGCCGAGAAAGAAAAACGAAGCAGAGACCACGGGGAAACACGAGAAAGCAGAACTCCACAAGCATCCATCACAAACGAATTACCACTAAGGAGAAGCCCGCTAAAGGAATCTCAGAAGCGAATCATAAGCCCCAGAAAACCCCACAGAAGAAACGACTCCACCGCCCACACTCAGGAGATCAAAAAAATCCAAGCGAAGAGGCCCAAACACATGTCAAAGCCCAGAACGAAGAGTGAATCACAAGCAACGGTGGCGGAAAAAGGCAAACCCAGACAAGACCAAGACCTGACCCAAATCTGGGGACTGGGACACTCGATACCCAAACGTCCAATCAAACAAAAACATAAAGGAGGCGACACACCGGAACAGGTAGAAAACGCAGATATGGCCACGAGGGACGATATGAAATCCTGGTTCAAGGAATTTCAGGAACAGTTCATCGCATCTACCCAGGCGCAATTTGACAACATGAAGGACGAAATGAAGCAAGCAGTACAGGAACTAAAAAAGGATATAGACAACCTCGGAGAGAGAACAGACAATCTGGAAAAGACGGTCCAGAACATGGATGAGGAGGCACTCCAACAAGCGGAAGCGCAAGACAGACTTGCCCGCTTAGCGCAGGAACTAGAATCCCAATGCGAGGATTTGGAGAACAGGTCTAGAAGATCGAACATCAGAATTAAAAACATGCCGGAAACAAAAGACGACAAAGACCTCCTAACGGCAGTACAACAAGTGTTCCAGGAAATCATACAGGAGGGATCAGAGGAAGATATCCAAATAGACAGGATACACAGAGTAGGGCCCCGCAGAACAAGCGAACCCGGATCCCGCCCAAGGGACGTACTTGTGGCCATGACAAGATACACACAGAAAGAACAAATTCTTAGGAAGGCCAGAACAATGGGGCAAATAAGAATGAACGGGAGGGAAATCCAGCTGTTCCAAGATCTAGCCCAATCAACGCTTAGAAAAAGAAGAGAAATGAGTCAAGTAACAAAAATCCTCTCAGAAAAACAAATACGATACAAATGGACATTCCCATTCGGCCTCCTATTCACTTGGGAAGAAAGACAACACCAAGTAACGAATTGCGAAGACGGCCTTAAGATCCTGGGAGACCAGGAACCAGAGACCACAAACGATAGTGAACCCCGAAGGCAAAGGAGACAACCGAAGGGCTGGCAAACGGAGAAACGGAAAACGAGACTCCAATCACGCAAACCAGAAAAATGCTGAGACATCAGAACCCCTCTACACGAGAGAGAACCACCCGGAGGGGAAGGCAATATCCGCAAAATTAAGACAGCCAGAGCAGGAGGCGACCACAAGCACGGCCGTGCCGGAGGACGGCCATGGAATCCACTCCACAAGCAGGGTTTAGGACTCCCTGCAAACCGCTACCCCTGAGAAGTTAGAGGGCATGGAGCAAAGGCACAACGCCAGAGCAACCATAGGGCCCAGTGCCCTCCTCAGGGACAAAGTTGGGGGGGGGGAGGTGGGAGAGGGAGAAAATAGAAGGGAAAGTTCAAAGGGGAAGGGACCCCAAAACCGGTATCAACGAACGCAGTCGAGTCCCACGAGGTGGAAATAATACGAAACAACAAACCAACCAAAAAGAATGGGGCTGAAAATCCTAACGTACAATGTCAGAGGACTGAACTCACCAGTGAAACGAAAGAAAATAGAACATTTCCTACACAAAGAAAAATTCGACATAATCACCCTCCAAGAAACTCACATACAGAAAAAAAAGAGAGGACAGTTCAGGCTAAGAGGCTACAAGCTAATCCTACAATCAAACAATGAAGGAAAAAAGAAAGGAGTACTCCTTGCCTTTGCAAACCACTTGCAAGTAAGGATCAAAGAGACACTAACAGATAAGGAAGGCCAATATATATTCACGAAGGCCCAGATACATAACCGCATACTTACAATAGCCACCCTGTACGCGCCTAACACAGGCCAGGAAGGCTTCATCAAAGACACAATAAACAACCTAGAACCCTTCGCAGAGGGAGAGATAATCCTGACCGGAGACTTCAACCTGGCATGGAACCGCATGGAAGATCGCTCGAACCCCAAAGGCACCCAGCAAGGATCCCCCAAGCAGGCGCTGAAGAAGGCAATGCAAAACCTAGCTCTAGAAGACATCTGGAGAAGACTCAAAGGAACGACAGAAGGATATACCTACCACTCGCATGTACATAATACAAGCTCCAGGATAGATTATATCTGGACAACGGGGACACTAGTAGGGGAAATACAAGACATCGAAAAAGGCCATATCTCGCTCTCAGATCATGCTCCGTTGTGGATCTCACTCCCAAAATTTGCGAAAAGATCGAACCTATGGAGATGGACATTACCTGCTGAAGTGATACAAGACCCAGTAGCGAAAGAAACCATCAGAGAGAAAATAGAGGAATACTTTGAGGACAACACCACCCCGGAAGTCACCCCAAGCACAACATGGGAAGCCTTCAAAGCGGTGACGAGGGGACACATAATAGCTATAAAAGCACAAAAAGACAGGATCACACACAAATGGGAAGAAGAACTCGAAGTAAAAATGGAAGAAACAAGAGAAGAAATGTCTAAGAACCCCTCCAGAAAGATCAAAAGGGCATACAGACACATACAGAGCCAAATAGACCTTATCAGAACTAAAAGAGCAGAAACACAGCTGTTATACACGAAACACTGGTATGCAATGAAATCCAATAAAGCGGACAAACTATTAGCAAGACAATTGAAAGGCAAAAGGCAGGAACAAACGGTGCAAACCATAAAAGACGAACAAGGAACAAAGAAAACACAAACAACAGACATTAAAGAAGTATTCCGAAACTACTATCAGAACCTATATTCCTCGCAACACCCGAACGAGCAAGAACAAGAGGCCTTCCTCGAGGACATCTCCCTGCCAACAATATCCCCGTCAGAGAAAGAAGCCCTGGATGCGCCAATAACGCCAAAAGAGGTGAGGAAGGCAATCAGAGACCTGCCAAAGAATAAAGCCCCGGGGCCGGACGGCTTCACCGCGGCATTTTACAAAACATATGCGGAAACCCTGATCCCACATCTGACCACCCTATTCAACACCTTCAGATTACAAAATAACATTACCCCTTCGATGAACGAAGCAAAGATTCTGGTCTTTCATAAAAAGGGGAAAGACCCAGAGAGCCCAAGCTCCTACCGCCCGATAGCCCTAATCAATATAGATGCCAAACTCTATACAAAGACACTAGCGAATCGGCTGGCGCCGCTACTCCCCACACTAATCCACCAGGAACAAGCCGGTTTCATCCCCACCAGAAAAACACACGACAACATAAGAAGGATTATACATCTCATAGAGAAGGCAGGCATCATGAAACTTCCATCAGCAATAATATCGTTAGATGCAGAAAAAGCATTTGACCGAGTCGAATGGACGATGCTGATGGCAACCCTCAAGAAAATGGGAATGGGGAATGAATTCATAAACATGATCCGAGCCATCTACAACACACCGACCGCTAGGATTGCAGTCAATCAGGAGCTCTCAAACCCCATCAGAATAGGAAGGGGTACGAAGCAGGGATGCCCCTTGTCGCCCCCTCTCTATGCAATATTCCTCGAACCACTATTGGAAAAAATCAGAGTAACGCCAGAAGTCAAGGGAATAGAAATGGGAGGTCTAAATCATAAAACAGCAGCTTACGCAGACGACATGATGATGACCATCACAGAACCCAGTACGACGCTCCCGCATCTTATCCAACTGATTGATGATTACGGAGAAATATCAGGCCTCAAAATAAACAAGCAGAAATCGTCGGTAATGACGTTGGCCGGAGACAAAGTGGAGACACGCAAGATAACGAAAGATCTAGGTCTCCAAATGGCAGAGGAAGGAGTGAGATACCTAGGAGTAACCCTTACACCCACGATAAGAGACCTATACCCCGGGAACTACACGAAACTCCTGGAACAAGTCAAATCAGACCTGAGCAGATGGAACCCTCTGAAAGTATCCTGGTGGGACAGAATAACGGTCACTAAGATGACGATTTTACCCAGACTGCTCTATTACTTCCAAGCACTCCCCATAAGAGTCCCAACATCATTTTTCAAGTCACTCACAAAACTAATCACTAAATACATATGGCAAAACAAGACACCAAGACTCTCACAACAAGCGCTTACCGCCCAAAAACCAGACGGAGGGATGGCGCTCCCACACTTCAGGAAATATTACGAAGCGGCCCAGCTGTGGGTGTTACACGAATGGATCACAGACACATCAGATAAATGGTGGATGGCTCAGGACAGGGCAGTGGCGAGATCCAACTTGCAACATCTATTATAGAAGAGACCCACACACAGGCATCAAAACATCGAGAGAAGCGAAATCCTGAGCACCACAATGGACATCTGGGACAGAGCCACCAAAAGAGAAACCCTCACGATTGACCCAGCTCCATTCATCCCAATGTTCGACAATCCAGACTTCCCCCCAGGGGTAGAAAAAGGCACATTCCAGAAATGGAGAAACGCAGAGTGCACGAAAGTGGGCGACATGTTTGAGGGAGGGCAGATAAGATCATTCACAGACTGCCAGGATATACTAGGCCTCACGGAGAAGGACAGATACCAGTACGAGCAAATCCACCACTGGCACATGTCACCCAGAATCACGAAGGCACTGACCAGAGATCCAACCCCGTTTGAGAGCTACATACTAACCCAAACGGGAGAAAAGAAATTTGTCTCCTCCCTTTACAAATTCATCAACGTCCAAGAAGAACACATCACATGGTACTACATGAAAAAATGAGAAATTACGCTAGGAAAACAAATCCCGAGAACGCAGTGGACATACCTGTGGTATATAATTCCCAAGTGGACGCGAGCAATTCAAACAAGGGAAGCATGGACTAAAGTGATGATCCAATGGCACTACACCCCGGAAAGGCTACATAAAATGTTCCCGACAACACAAAATAACTGCTGGAGGGGATGTGACTCAGTGGGCACCTGGAGACATATCTGGTGGGACAGTCGAGAGCTAAAACAGTTCTGGGTGGATGTCAAAAATAAGATGCAAGAAATATTCAAGGACACGGCCAACCTAGAAGAAGAGATTTGGATGTGCGGCATGTGGGCTCCCACAGACAAAACACTTAATAGGACACAAAAACGTCATTTTATGGGATTCCTCATAGCCGCCTGGCTGGCAATAGCACAACATTGGAAACAAAAGACCCCCCCAACCACGCAAGAATGGCTCCACAGGATATGGACATATGTGGCGATGGAAAGGATAACATATACCCTCCAAGGGGACAGACAGAGATTCGCTACAGACTGGGGAGACACCATAGAATTCCTGCAAAGTGACTACATGCTCCAATGGTGCCCACATAACATCCGAATCTTAGACATGTTTACAAGCTGAATCAGAAACACACATGGGACTCGAAGGACCGCAGAGACACTAATACCGGAGGGGAGGGAGGGGGGTGGGAAAGGGAAGTTTGGGACTATGTTGAGTCGCAAAGTTAATGTTTAAGAAATGCCAATAAAAATATATTTAAAAAAAAAAAAAAAAGAAGCAGTCAGCCAATCAATCAATCACATAACTTTAGTCAGATTTAAAGTAAAGCCAACCAGAGTATTTGAGTACTGAGTATTGAGTACAAACAATTTTGATAAAACACACAACAATATATATGGAATGATTATAATATTTCAAGTTTGTGTTGTTATAGTTGAGGACCAACCCACTCTATTTCTGGTATTGTTCTTCAATAAAATGGAGTTGCATTTCTATAGAGGGGTTAAATCATGAATTGCTCTGAGGGAACTTTAATGTAACAAAAATAATGTGGTGGTCAAATTCATGATTTTCAAATTGTATTGTGTCACCTTTATTTTTAAACAATCACATGCTTGGTTCCTATCTGAGGACATTTCTAACCCCTTTGGTGTGTCTCACAATTGAAAAAGGAATGATGTCCCCAACCTTTATAATACCAATGTACTCCTCATAAACAATTGTAAAAGATAATGTGGTGTTTTAAAACTATTACACTAAAGGATGTTTTATCCTCCTGTTAAGACTTTTCTCCAATTATTACATTTGGTACAACAAACATATTAAAATGAATGGGAAATTATTCCTCTAGAAACCTTGGGTAAATTAAGGTATTTGAACAAAACAGGACATTATGGTTCCTAATAGAGGCTCTAATGTGGCAACTGTTTGTTCAAAAAGTATATATTTTTCAAGTATCCCAAATAACCCATGATACAAAAAATATCGATAAACATATAGAAATTCTGAAAAATCACAGAATCATGAATTATTTAACATGGAAGATGTATTTTACACAATATGAAATGATTCACAATAATTGTACATGGTAACATAGACAACATATTTTTTTCTTTTTCATATACATTAAAAACATTACTTGTGCAAATACATTAACAATTCAGTAGTATTTAACAAAAACATGTAAGAAGACTGACCACCCTACATCATGTATATTCACCACGAGACTTGACACACAATGTAAATTCAGAGAATCAAAGGTAGACTGAGGCTAGTTCATGTGTATCCCCATTCAATACAACCCAATGCCATCAATATGATGGAAATAGTAGCCGTGCCACCAATTAAGTTGCATTCCACAAACTCGACCCTACATGTTTCTGTCCCTTTTCCTCTCAATGTGGGACATTCCTCAAGGGTCTGCTTCAATTCGTCTCCTATTGTGGTATGGCCATTGGGTGATTCAAAAAGGCTCAAATTGCTGGAGTTAGGAGTCTAATCAAAATAGACACTACATTATATTACATCTTGTCGACATTTCTTGACGTGCATGATTTGTATTCCCTATGTGGTCAAAAGGAAACATGACAGTGTTACTAAATAGATCCCTCACCAATTTAAATGCTTAAATAAATTAATAACTACACATTGTTGCATACTAAGCTATGGAGTACTTGTTTCATTAGACAGTAGATACTTCTACCAGAAATAGATTTCTGGTTGTAGACCATTCCAAAAGTGATTTCCTTCACTTGAGGACCTGTAACACACAAGTGGGAGCAGAGACAAATAATCCCAAAGTGTTATCAAAGATGCCAAAATAGGGCTAGAAACTCTCCTTATGTTTTTTTAAAAAAACAACTCCATTTTGTTTTGTGTACCTCAATAGACATCCCACGTACCTTCGACAAGCATAGTCTTCTTGGGCCTCCCTATGTCATACAGACTGTGTCTGATTTCAGTTTCCTTTGTACTTGATGGAATCTAAAGGGACTGAAATTATTTTACAGTTTATGAATGGAGAAATAAAGATGTCCTTGTCTAGATACTATTATGAAGGTATGTATAAAAATCCTCATTCTTTGACACTTAAGGGCTATTGGGCAATCAAATGTCCTCTGTGGACCCTAATACGTTATGTGAACACACAAAAAGATAGAGAGAACAAAAAAGTTTAATTTGACTTGAGAAACTAGGTGCCTGTTCCTACAAAATACTCTAGCTGTCCCTTGAAGTGGATGCACTATCCTAGCAAGCAGTGGTGGGCTGTCTATCTAGGTGAGGGATAGAAAGGGAAAACTGGCCCTCTCTTACTTTAAATCTGATTTGTATGACAACAAAACACTGAAATGCTAAAAATGTGTGTCTGGACTAGTAAACAGTTCAAAATGTATTATTTACTGTCCAAGCCCCTTGTTTAAAAACTCTAGTCAAGGACAACAATTGTATAACTTGCTAGAGATAAGAACTTCGTACAGATGTATTGCCTGTGCAGATATCTTCTTATGAATTATTTGCTTTTTTTGTGTACGTTTCTCCAAATTAATTTCCAAAAACTGTCAAAAGAATAGAGTAAGTGAAAGATTATTTTCTTTTTCAATCAATGTATATTTTCATTCTTCTTGGGCATGTGCAGTTATCTTAGGCGCATCCTCACTAGTCGACTGGCTTCAGTGGAACTTATCTGCATGTGCCACCTTCTTCAGGTAGGACAATTCTGGGATGCTTCCAAACCTCCGGGTTTCTCATTCTTTTACCAGAACGATCAACAGCTATGATAGCTTTGTGCTGTTCTAATTATAATTCTCATCCCACTATCTGTAGGGACATTAAAAAGAGACACATACGAGTGCTCTAGTAAACTCAGTTCTTTGCGGTCATACGGATATCGAGATTTTCTTGAAGTACGTCGTGATATTATGTTTAGCTCAACATTTTTGCTTACACTCATCGATAAAAGCACCTCTAGTGTGGTACTAGTCGTAGCTTGTTAGGCTGGAAAATAGGCTCAACTATCACAGAGTGTGGTCAATAGTTGTATTATGTACTTCGATTGCTTGTCTTTGTTTCCTTTGGGAAAACAAAGGATACTTTTCAAGTAATTGTGTAGGGTGTCATATTTCTCCTATAGACAATGCTGGATCCTTTATTTAGCCATGCTCCATGATAGACTGCTTGGTGTACCTCTGTGCATAGACATGCAGTGGTAAACTGCATTGTGTAACTCTATTTATCAGTCATACTGGATTCACTGTGCCGATGTGCATTGATCACATCTTGTAATTGAATAATAAATCGGCCTATATTTCTAGCTTCATGTGTCTGTTAGGAAGTACACAAGCTTGGATACTCGGGTATTTCCAATTACAAACAGGCGGCATTGCATGTTCCCCATTCTCCTGTAATGACAACGTGCATGCTCTAAAACTCAAACATCATTGCTTTTTCCCTGTTCTCCTGCGTTATTAAAGTGTGTAATGATACACACTTATCACCAGTCTTATTAGGCAAATCTAGAGTAGATGCATTACACTTTAGCTTTCTGTGTCTGCTGGGAAATCGACTGGGTGCTCCTGTGTTACTACTTATACACCAATATCATTGCATTTTCCTTAACCATAAGGAATACCACATCCATATCACGGGTCTTATTAAACCGTCAGTTCCTACTGAAGTCTCTGTTTTAACTCAGTGAGTGCTTACCTCGAAGGTGTGTTTGTTGTTGTCTCCATGTCGGTAATTGGCGCGTGTACGATTGGACTGGTTGTTCACTGAGTCACATTAACTTCAGTGTATTGCACACACGTGCGCCCGTGGCCATGGCAACGGACACCACACGGATGATGCGGGCAATTCTGGCAGCCATTTTAGGATAGTTTCTCATCGTATTTGGCTATATTATATGTCTGGGTTCTAGCAATGTTATCCTGATCTTGATAGCGTCTACATATACTCTTCAGTTTGTTGTGAACTGTATTTCCAGTCTCGTTCACGTAGTTTACTAATCATTGTTACCTGATCTAGAGTGTGTTCTTGTTATCAAACGTATTCTGGGCTCATATCAATGGGACTATCTTCATAGAGAATGCTTTCAAAACTTTAGAGTCTGAGTGCTGCAAGCGCCCTCTTACTCTGTAGGGGCCGTTAGTTGTGTAGTGGGCCAGACTTGTTCTATAACATAAAGTCTATCCACATCTCTAAAGACAAGCCATCAATTGTAGCTCCAGGTGCAATTCCAGTCACTTAACAATCTGTAAATGGGCTCTGTGATGTTGATGTAGCACCCATGTGCTAACACATGGTGAAAATATCCATATGTGTTCATCAAGAGGAACCTACATAGTGTCTCTCTAAAGTGAACATGTATGTAGTGCTACAGAATGCTAGTTGTTGCCACAGGATGCTCTCATTCATCCCATTGTGTCTGTTTTCAGTACTAGTACCCAGGTCTGTTCTCTGAGTAGAAGCAGTCTGCCAATGTTTCATCTTCTCACTGGGAGTTTTATCTGTTCTGTAATAGTCCATCTTAGATTGTTTTCGGGGTGTGATTTCTCCATGAAGTGTGTGATCATCGGGCAGTTACTTTTCCAGTACTGATGCATGACTTGTGCGCAACTTTCCTCGCTGTCATCCCTACATATCTGAGTCCACAGGGGCAGGTGATAATGTAGATCACTTTCTTGGTATTACAATTAGTAAAGGATCTTTGTTCCCACAGTGTCTTAAGACCTATGTTTATTGTCTGACTATGAGTCATTTGTGGGCAAACAGAACAGGTACCGCAGGGTGCATGGCCTAACACCGGGGGTAGTGCCGATAGTGTACTTTGACTCTGTTACTCTGTGGTTGAGCGGCCTGGTAACTGCTCACCAGGACAAACCTAAGATTCATGCGTCGTCTTTATCGTGAACCTAGGCCAATTGATGTTATTGGTGCTGACATTATAGTCAATGAATATATTTTTTGATTTTATTTGCCTGGGGAGAATTACTTAACACTGCTATAATACTGCCCCACATCCGTACGTGGGTGTTGTTGTAAGGTAACCTCTCGCAGGATATTCTGTGCCCTTTTGCAGGCCCACCTGACTGTTTTTTTAGGGTATCCCCTTGAAAATAGTTTCTCACTCAGTTCTTGAGATTGCTGTACATAGTCTTGATGGTTAGAGCAGTTACGTGAATATCTGAGAAACTGTGGTGTTTTTGCTTTGTGTTTTGGGAAAATGTAAATGTGTGTTTTGTACTTTTAACCAATCAAAGAAGTTGGTTCATTGCCTGTCAAGATGACAAAAATGTCATCAATATAACTACACCAAATCTCAAGATGTTGGATATACGGATTATAGGCATATATACAATCCTCCTCGAAAGCGTTCACGTAAAGATTGGCTAAACTGAGGGCAAAGTAGCCCCCATGGCTGTGCCCAAGGCTTGTTGATGAAACAAGGCCTTCAAATAGAAAACATTTCTTGTTAGGGCAATCTCTGTGAGTTGTAGGATCAATTGAATAGAGACTTCTGGTGGTGGTATACATGTTCGTGGGGAGTTGGGTGTCAGGAAATCTGCCTCCTTATTGATTATCTATCCACCCTCCTCTGCCACTGCTATGATTGGCTTAATCAAATCTTGTAGAGTTTTTCTAGGGTCATTTGCAAGAGGGACATAGCTTTTCCTGTCATTAATGAGGACCTTCACTATTATCACATGAGCTCTCCACACCCTCCAAGTCCAGTTCTATCCCCTCCTCCTCACCTGAACCCTGAGGTGTTTCTTGAGTCTTCTTTTCCTTCTTCCTTCTGATGGCTCCTTTTTTTTGTAGAGATAAGGCCTGCTCCAAGAGGTAGCCACCGTGGTAGCTGATAGACCACAGCGCACCACTGGCTGCTCTCTCGGAACAAGCCCTCAGAAGGGGAAAAAAGACGGAAGGCTAAAAAAAAAAACCTATAGAGATCCTCAGTTTTGGAGTGGGTCCTGTTCTGCCGTGGACTGTAGGGAACTGAAGACTGCACTGGTAGCAGTTCTGACAGCAGGTGTATATGTGATCAGACTGGCAGAGGGCTGAACTCTGGAGGAGCAATGGAAGCACATGGAAGCCAGAAGGGATCAGCAAGGAGGAGTAGAACGGGACAAGGAAGGACAGGGGGAACACGGCTAAGTAAGGATGAAGCAGCTCGGGAGGAACAGAGCAAGGGGCGGAATGGAGAAGCACACAAACCGGGCACACAGGGCAGCGTAAAACCAGGACACGGAAATCCACTGTTGCAATGCAACGGCCGCTGGCAACAACAGGAAGTTCAATCCTCCGGCGGCCGCACGTCGCAACCACTAGACCGAGGACGAGCGCTGGGCTTCCGAACATAATGGAACGCTCAATGGCGTCTAAGCCGCCAGCGATTCCACAAGCATTGGGAAGCCCAGCGCGTGACAACTATGTTGCTGTGATCTTCTATATTCATCACTATAACCGCCCGCCTTTGTCAGTCGGTTTCACTATGATCCTACTGTTCATGACTAGTGTCTTTAAGACAGTTCTTTCTTGTCTACTGCAATTATTAAAAGTTGGTTTGAGATTTTGTTCCAATTTCTCTACTGCTTTGAAAAGTGCTTTCGCAAAGGTGTAAGATTCTGTTGTCAACCCACTCGCTGGTGGGTTGAAGTGTTATGCCGGCCTTTCATGCCATTTTTTTCTGTTCATTCTGCTTCCCCTAAATTAGCTTAGATAATTCGTCACTAGTGGTAAAGGGGTCATATGTTGCCGTAGGGACAAATAGTAGACCTTTTTGTAGTACCTGTAGTTCAGAGTTGTCTAGATCATGTGTAAACAAATTGACTACTAATAACTCTGTGGAGGGAAACAACCTCTCCCTCTGCTGCTCCTGGTCACTCATGGGGAGTTGGTCTGCAACCTGCCCCTTCCCTGTGTGCCCTGTCATAAAATGGAAGCCCTGATGAATTTTGGTTATTTGTCTGGATGACTGTATTGTCTTGGAAGTGAATGGCACATTCTGGGTTCCTACATGCGTTATTTAGTTGTCCGATGTCGGATGTGCTTGCTTTATTCTCATCTTCCAAGCTGTTGCTTGAGAAACTCCAATTCCCGACAGTGGGCTGTTTCCTGAATTTTTTGTTATTCTGCTGCCTATATCCTCCCTGATAGTTGGTCAGTATCTGTTCCTGTTGTTGCGTATCCGTATTATAAGTGTCTGTTGTGTATGGGTATACTCGTTTGGGTATTTCATTAGTTAGATTAAAGTCTTTAAACTCCTTAAAGGCTACAAGGATGCAGGCAAAGCCAGGCCAGTGCAGGGGGAGGGGCCCAGAAGGGCAAGTGCAGGTTGACGTTGGGTCAAGGGAGACCAAGAGCAGGGGTACACTGGACTAGGGGGGCCTGGTGCTCTGTAAGACTCTGAAGAAACCAATCAGCCAATCATTGGCAGACAGGACATTAGCTGGGGAGGGGGAGAGGGAAGGAAGAAGAGAAAAGTAAGGTCTTGAGAAGTGAAGAGGGAATCGGGGTCCTGGTACCACCTCTCCTCCCCAGCAAGTTCACGACGAGACGAAAGTCCAGAAATGCTCGCAGCCACCCAGCTTATTTTGGACGAATCCCAAACGCACCAATGATTGACAAGTATACCGAGAGGTAGCCTCTCAGTCAGCCATAAGAACTAAATGCAACACAGATCTTTCCATGTGTGGGAGAAGAGCCCATGATCGCGAACAGAGACACCTACATGGACAGCCTGGACTAAGCACCAAGAAGCAATGTTACTGACATTATTAGTGAAACCACGATATTGCAGTGTTAAACATGAAGCACACGTGCAGTCCGCACTGCACCACACAAACACAAACTCAAAGCCATGAACAACATGAGCGCACAGTTCTATAGCTAGAGGACAGATACATATACATACTTTATGGTATACATAATGCTTTATTATTTTGTCATTAGCCAAATGCAGCAACGCAGAACCACAAGGCACAAGAGATCCTGAGCAAGCTTGCAGATGATTAACGCGAATAACCCTATGGAACTGCAGGAATATATATGGAACCTGGCAGAACTAAGTGTGACTAACCTATGGGGAATGTAGTATAACATGTACACTGTAGAAACTACATTATAAGGTTTAGGAAAATTACGGCAGGCCTCAAATGACTGAGCAGGAGATGAGCTGAGACAGAGAGCAAGGCGCATGAGACAGGGCCCACAGGCAAGGTCAAGAGATATGAAGACACACTCTAATCCCCAGACGACAAATGGACCAGCTGCAGAAAAACAGAATAAATACTCACAATTGTGTGGTCTCTAAACACAGTTCCATGTCATTTCATCGCGGGAGGTTTTTTCGCGGGTTTTTTACTGCTGATTTCTTTTCGCAAAAAATCATTGCATTTTTAATTTTTTGGGGGGTTACCCCCCAAACCCCTCATCCCCTTTATTTTTTTTATATCCCCGTACACCCACACCCAATTTATATAATTTTTTAACCCCCCCAAAAAATTTGATGATTTTTTGGTGAATAAAATCTGCTGTAAAAAACCCATGAAAAACATCTGGCGATGAAATGACGTCATATCCTAAGCACATGGTACAGCCGAATGACACATTCTGATAGATGCCCAGTAAAAAAAAAATACCATGACTGGGACCCCTAGCACCTTGCACACACACAATTAATGTGTGCCTTTGAGGTGCTCTGGGCCTCAGGGGGTGTGCATGGCAATTTTTCCTTGGCATCTATGCCCAGTAATAAATGCCATGGATGTACCCTGGGACCCCAGCTCTGGACACGCATCTGCCCCATGGGCCTCCGCTGCACCTCGCAATCACTCATAATCACATTTATCACTAATGTGATTAGGTCTGAGTGAAAGGTGCTGGTGCACCATGGAGCAGGCATGGCATTTTTTACTGGGCACGGTTGATAAAACAAGCATTGTAAGTTTTATTATGCAGCTAAACTGCCATTTTAATGCAGCCAGTCTAGCCAGTTCTTATTGTGGTAGGACATTTTATATTGGGCAGCAAGCATGATCAGTGGTATTATTCTTTCTGTGGCATGACATGTTGCATTGGGCGTCTTTGGTAAAGCAAGCACGATAAGTGTTAATATGTAGCTAGGCTATCATTTCAATGCAGTCAGTCTAGCCATTTCTTATCGTGGTATGACATTTAGCAAGCATGATAAGTGTTATTACGAAGCAAGACTGGCATTTTTTATGCAACCAGTTTAGCCATTTCTTACTGAGGCATGACATTTTGTATTGGGCATCTTTGATAAAGCAAGCAGGATCAGTGGTATTATTTTTTGTGTGGCATGACCTTTTGTATTAGGGATCTTGGATAAAACAAGCATAAGTGTTATTACGTAGCTAGAATGGCATTTCAATGCAGCCAGTCTAGTCATTTCCTATTGTGGTATGACATTTTGTATTGGGCTTCTTTGGTAAGGCAAACATGATAAGTCTTATTATGAAGCAAGACTGGCACTTTTTTGCAACCCGTCTAGCCATTTATTATTGCGGTATGACATTTTGTATTGGGTTCCTTTGATAAAGCAAGCATGATACGTGTTATTATGTAGCTGGACTGGCATTTTAGTGCAGCCAATTTGGACATGTTTTCATACTTTGGCATGCATTTTTAATGGTAAAGTCAATTGGAGTATGCTCTTACATGGGGATATTGCCATGTATTGGCAGAACAAACACGGACATGTATTCTTAAAGTATCATTACTGCTATTATCCACAAAGCAAACAGGAGTATGTTCATATATGGGACTACTAGGGTATAATGGTGCAGTCAGCATGGAAATGTATGGGCACAGCCAGTGTGAGAATATTGTATACTGGCTCATATTTTGCAAAAAGGCATCATGAAAATGTGTTAGAGAAATGTTCCTGCCCACTGTTGGTAACTTGCATCTATTGTATTTTTTCATGAGTTACCCTACAAAACCAATTGCAAACTGTTTGCTTTCTCCCCAATTTTTCTAAAAAGTGCTCTCTAAAATTCACCATTTTAACCTATTATTTTTAATAAAATCTCGGGGGAGAACCCTCCTGAACTCCCTTTTTGTTGGTGTGGGTTTCCTCACTATGCTTGGTCACTGTGGCATAGCTGGGACATTAATTTACACCCCTCCAGTTAAAAATTTCACCACCCACCACTGCGTAGGGCTCTGGCAGGGAGGTATTTAGGGAGAGAGAGTTGAATGTAGCGGGGTCCCATGCACCAGAAAGCCTTGTGGATGATGCAGAGGGACTTGAACTTGATCCTTGCTGCAACTGGGAGCCAGTGGAGAGATTTTAGGGCTGGAGAAATGTCGTCCCTGGGCTTGAGGATAAGTCTTGCAGTCCTGTTCTGGATAAGTTGAAGGGGGCAAAGGAAGGAGTTAGGCAGATTGAGGAAGAGGCTGTTGCAGTAGTCAGCCTGGAGAAGATAAGAGCTCTGGAGACATTGAGTTTCTGGGGGAAGGTGATTAGCCAGTCCCTTGTGCATTTGTTTGCTATGACAGACCAGTCTTTTTGGAACTGCAAATTCTTTAGAAATATTCTACATTCGATGTGTATAATTAATCCATTTTGAGATGCATGTGCCCTCAGATATTCAGTCATGAGAGCTCCATGTTCTTCTGTCCTTATCAGTCTCTTCAAAACCTCTATTTTGTTCCACTCATGTCTTTCTGTGCAAGTTTGTGGGATGTAACGTTGCCTAGTAGGGAGGGAACCGTGAGGATCCCCTCTACAGGTTCCTCTGAAAACTTCAAGATAGAGTTATGTCAGAAACAAACTATGTACTCTGTGTACTTTTATCCGTTTGGCCTCCTCCTGGTACAAAAATGTTAAAAAGGCCACCAGCGTGAACTGGCAGAACACTTTGACACTTAAGGCCTATTGGGTAAACATTATTTCCTCTCTGGATCCCAATACGTAATGTGAACACCCAAAAAGAGAGAGGCGAGAAAACCCGTTTAATTTGACCTGAGAACCTAGGTACCTGTCCTTACAAAAGACTCTAGCTGTCCCTTGGAGTGGATGCCTTAAACTCATAATCCCAGGAAAATGGGTCTTGTGGATTGAAAAAAGCGCCACAGTTTAAATTTGTTTCTTATCTACGTCTTGTCATGTGTTCATAGCGATCGCGTGGTAAAACCACGCTGCAAGCAGTAACAAGGTTTCTGTCAGGAAAGGAAGAAGGAGATGGATATGGCAGGGGAAATGTGCACAAAATACACAGTAAACAACCTTGAATCTAACAATGTGCATTCAATACCCAAGACTCGTGTATACCACTATATGAAAAAGGAATGTAGGGTAAGCACTTAGAACCTCCTTATGACTGAAAGGAAAGTCGGCAAACTCCTTACCCACTATGCTATTACAGATACTGACAGCGCTAAGCCCACGTAGAGGGCAAGCAGGGACAGAATCTGTGAGCTGACACTCTAGACGGTACTGAATAAAGAATTTGGAAACAGTACTCACAAGGACCGGAATGACCACAGGAATGCCAGTACTCACGAAGACCGGAAAGACCACTTGGATGTCCGTATTCACGAGGACCGGAAAGACCACTCAAAAGTCAGTACTAACCCACAACCCTGTAAATCAAACAAGAACCCAGAAGGCAGTAAAGGCAAAGAGTGAGGATAACTAAATACCTAAACCCAAGTCAAGAGGCAAGAAGGAATAGTACAGTGTGGAAAACAAAAGATAATCGCACAGGAGCTAGTTACAACAGCTTCCCACACCTAATAATAAAATAGGAAATAAATGCAAAAGTGTAAAGGAAAACATGGCATGGATCCCAATAGAAGGTAAGGATCAGGAGCAGTGAAAACGATATCAAAAGGGAAACCTTCCCACCCATCCAAGGTGAAAAGGCAGGAAACAAAACCTGTAAAGGAAAGATTAATGCAACAAGTCTTTCAGTAGCAAAGGACAATTTCTAGGAAACAGTGAACACAGGCAATTGGGCTGCAGCAAAAGGAAAGCTCAGAGAAAGGCTGCCTGCAGACAGAGACAGGGAGAAAGGGATTTCCAGAAGGCAGAAATCAATTAGGCATACAAATACGAATTCCAGGACAAGGAACAAGAAACACTAACTAGAAACTGGGCACAAAAACTAGGAACCAGGAACAAGGGACCAGTCACGACAGGAACGCTGCAACAATGACCAGCGCTGGACTGAAGCAAACTGAGGCTTTTAAAGCTGCTTAACGAGCACACCCCTCAGGCGTGCCGCCTGCTGCACCTGCAGCCACAGGTGTTGCCTATCCTCCACCCAGCCTTGTCCTGCAAGGGAGGAGGTGAAGCAGTGAGCCAGGCATTCTGGGAAGCATAGTCATTTGATTAAAGTAGCAGTAGCATGCTGGCTGCCAAAAAACTGGAATGGATCCGGAAGGGAAGTAATTTGGGAAATAAGGTTTTAACGCTCCCAATTCATCAGGACACTGTAGCATAAGGTTCGGAGGAAATGTCCAGTAGGGAATAAACCCCAAACTATGCCCCCATGTGGCGGGAACGGGAGCGAAGGGAGCGAGCCGTGACAGTATACCCCCTCCCACGGCCGACTCCAGGTGACCGTCACCCACACAAAACATCTTCCTTCCACGACAGGAGCGCTTTGTCTTTGGAGGCAGCACTGATGGAAACGATGACCCGCGGGCAAAAGTAGAAGGACTGGAATGCATAGAATCAGGCCGCAGTCTATAAGAGTCATAGGCAGGAATTCGGTGAGGAAGAGACTCATGGGTCGAAGAAAGGCATGAAGGACTTGCAGGACCCGAAGCAGAGTTGGAAGGTCCAGGAAGCTTAGTCACTGGAAGAGGATATGCATACATCTTTGAGGAGAGAGGCAGGCTGGTGCAACATGCCTTAGACAACGGTAGAAGTTCTGTTAGCCTCACTGCCGAGAGTGGACACACAGGAGGTGAGGAAACAGCAGGTTTCAGGAAATGTTTATGTTCGGAAGAGGAAGGTGGCGGCTGAGGTAGAGGTTCGGATACTCTGTCATCCATCTGGGTAAAGGTTTGTGGTTGAAAGTGACAAAGATTCGCCTGCATATGTTCCATGCCTTGGAGGTCTGGAGATCCAATGGGTTGTACGAGGCTGGCACTCCCGTTGACAGTCATGTAGCCACCTTGTTGCATGTGGGATACAACCGCAGGAACGTTTGGCATACTGATAGGAGTGTTAGACGCAGTACTCGGAACATCAGGCATACTAGCAGCGGGAGCAAAAACAGGCACATCTTGAACTGCAGCAGACATTCCCCTCCTTTGGCTACTAGCACCCAACTGGCGCTGCAGCTGGAGGGCCGTGCCCGTCACTTCCCTCAGGCTCATGTGGGATCCGGCAACAAAAGGGTTGTCAAGCGGTTGATCCAAACCGGACTCCAAACGCGGACCGTCCAGCCCGCTATCCTGGTCGGCTACTCGTTCGGTGACTGGGCCGTGGCGGATGGCATCCGTTTCTCTCTCATAATACTCCAGGCAAGTCCAGCGGCCTCGCATGTAAGGCCCTCCCGAGTCGTGATCCGGCTTGATGTTTCTGAAGAGAGAGCTGGCAGAAGTCTCAGGCTCAGATGTTGCATATTCGTGAGGCGCTGATGCTACAGTCAAGTAGTTGGGAGAATTGGTTTGTGTACAAGGCAGACATTCTGGTGATCCCCCTGAAGCATAAGATGGGCAAGATGGACGTTCATCAGTAAATGGTTGGGATTCAGGAGGGATCTCTGGAGCAGAAGAATATGCAGCAGGATCTGACAGTGTAGACAGGTACACCTCCGATATTGGCAGCGAGGCTGAGCAGGATACAGGTCTCTCATGAACTGAAGCCAATCTAGCAGTAGGCTCTGGGACCGAAGGCATGCACTTAGAATGTACTACCGAAGGCTCCATGGCTGAAGGATAATCTGCTGGATGAGTCACTGTAGCCGAAGACAGACATGCCAGAGGAAATTCTGAGGCTGAGGGCATGCAAACTGGAGCTATCTTGTTAGCTGAAGACAAACTTGTCAAGGTCTTTGGCTCTGACTGCGTACATGGTGAAGGCTCTTGGGTGACTGGCAGACATAGCAATTTTTTATTGATCGAAGATACGTGTGCCAACGATGACTGCAGAGCTGTGGACAGGATTATTGAAGAGTCAATGGTAGTAGGAGGACAGTCTGAAGTCCCAGAAGTCGACAGACACACTTGTGGTTCAGGAATGGAAAGCCCCTTTAAGGCAGTTGACCCCTTGGCACCAGTAACCAAAGTCTGAGCTGTACCCCTGCCGTCCCTCTCCTTAGTGGATGACACAGAGTCTCTTCCTTTGTAGAAGTCAAAATCAACCAGAGGAATCACCATAGTAAAGTCTCTGTTAATCAGGATTTCGTCGATTGACCATTCCTCTGTCTTAGCTTCTGAAAGTGGCTGATTAACAATCAACAGTTCAGGGATCGCCTGCCGGGTTTTTGGTTCAGTAATCTGTGGAATGAGTCCATCAAAACATGAATTCTGCACTGTCTTTGACTGCTCGTAGTGACCGAAATTGGCAGGAGGAAGAGCAAACACAGAGGTAGCATCGTTTTCCACATCAGCTTGAATGTCAACTTCAGTCTCAGCAGCTAGATCAAGGGCAGAACCTAAGCCTACAGTTGTGACTGATTCTGTGTATGCCACCATTGTGGATTGTGTTTGGAAATCAGAAGCATGTGTGTGTTCAAGCTCAGAGTTATGACAAACTGCTACACAGGAAGCCTCAGGTAAAGGAGTGGCTTGTGAATCTTCAGCTAACAGCAATTCCAGACAAACGGTAGGACAGTTGTCAGAACCTGTGCCCTGAATAAGCGCTGTGCTTGAAAAAAGACTTTCACTCCCAATAGATCTTACATATTGACAAGTATCATGATTTACAAAAGTCTCCGCACTCAGGGACTGAACAGTATTCACTTCATCAACGGATAAAGTTGGAGGTGTATTCAGAAAAGACTGTAACATCTTATTCTCCTCTTTTACGGAAATGTATTCTTGTTTTAACTCCTCAAATTCTGCTTTTAGCATGTCCCGCCTTAACTGTACATCCCTATCAGTAGGCACAGGGGAAGGCACGGTGGCATCAGGGCTGGATCCTGCCCTAGCCATCTGGAAGTGCACTGATTGTATATTGTCATCTACTGCTTGCAGGTCTTGTGATCTATACTCTCTCTTACCGACGTGGTCTGTGTTTCTTTTAAGCAGACTATTGGCATCAGACCCCTTGGCATTAGAGACCACAGTAAGAACCTGTGCAGAGGAGTAAGCTGTAGACTGAGGGCAGAAAACAGAAGATATGCAAGGAACCCCTCCATTCTTCATGCTTGAATCATGAAACTGTTCAATCTGAGGTAAAGCACAATCGGAGTCATGGGGTTCAATAACAGAGGTACTTGTGTGTATAAAGTCTAGCAGTGTGTTGTTTTCCACTGCTAAGGCTTGTGCGGACATAGACTCTGGATCAGAATTAAAGACAGAGCTAGGATCAGGCAATGTACGATGGGCCACCCAGTGGGAAAAATACTGTGCACGTAAATACCCATTCGTGTCAAGGAGTTCATTTAAGTCAGGAGCAGAGATTCGATTTTCACGGGCAATTGTAAGGGAAGCTTTCTGTATAAACTTGTTAGAGGCCTTGCTACCTTTCCTTCGTAATCTGGCCATGTTCAAACGGGAACAACGGCTGGTCATTCTGTCAGGAAAGGAAGAAGGCGATGGATATGGCAGGGGAAATGTGCACAAAATACACAGTAAACAACCTTGAATCTAACAATGTGCATTCAATATCCAAGACTCGTGTATACCACTATATGAAAAAGGAATGTAGGGTAAGCACTTAGAACCTCCTTATGACTGAAAGGAAAGTCGGCAAACTCCTTACCCACTATGCTATTACAGATACTGACAGCGCTAAGCCCACGTAGAGGGCAAGCAGGGACAGAATCTGTGAGCTGACACTCTAGACGGTACTGAATAAAGAATTTGGAAACAGTACTCACAAGGACCGGAATGACCACATGAATGCCAGTACTCACGAAGACCGGAAAAACCACTTGGATGTCCGTATTCACGAGGACCGGAAAGACCACTCAAAAGTCAGTACTAGCCCACAACCCTGTAAATCAAACAAGAACCCAGAAGGCAGTAAAGGCAAAGAGTGAGGATAACTAAATACCTAAACCCAAGTCAAGAGGCAAGAAGGAATAGTACAGTGTGGAAAACAAAAGATAATCACACAGGAGCTAGTTACAACAGCTTCCCACACCTAATAATAAAATAGGAAATAAATGCAAAAGTGTAAAGGAAAACATGGCATGGATCCCAATAGAAGGTAAGGATCAGGAGCAGTGAAAACGATATCAAAAGGGAAACCTTCCCACCCATCCAAGGTGAAAAGGCAGGAAACAAAACCTGTAAAGGAAAGATTAATGCAACAAGTCTTTCAGTAGCAAAGGACAATTTCTAGGAAACAGTGAACACAGGCAATTGGGCTGCAGCAAAAGGAAAGCTCAGAGAAAGGCTGCCTGCAGACAGAGAAAGGGAGAAAGGGATTTCCAGAAGGCAGAAATCAATTAGGCATACAAATACGAATTCCAGGACAAGGAACAAGAAACACTAACTAGAAACTGGGCACAAAAACTAGGAACAAGGGACCAGTCACGACAGGAACGCTGCAACAATGACCAGCGCTGGACTGAAGCAAACTGAGGCTTTTAAAGCTGCTTAACGAGCACACCCCTCAGGCGTGCCGCCTGCTGCACCTGCAGCCACAGGTGTTGCCTATCCTCCACCCAGCCTTGTCCTGCAAGGGAGGAGGTGAAGCAGTGAGCCAGGCATTCTGGGAAGCATAGTCATTTGATTAAAGTAGCAGTAGCATGCTGACTGCCAAAAACCTGGAATGGATCCGGAAGGGAAGTAATTTGGGAAATAAGGTTTTAGCGCTCCCAATTCATCAGGACACTGTAGCATAAGGTTCGGAGGAAATGTCCAGTAGGGAATAAACCCCAAACTATGCCCCCAAGTGGCGGGAACGGGAGCGAAGGGAGCGAGCCGTGACAGTTTCCACCTAAATTATGTAATCAAGTAGCCATGTCACATGATTCATGTCAACCACTTGATGGAGAGCGACGTCATCATGCTCAAAACCTACCGCGTACAATACTCTCGCTCAGCAAACTCTACCTAATCCACATGGCCTGTGGACATACGTCATTCTACAAAGCTTGTGAAAGAGCAATGGGCGTAGCAACGCTCCAAGCGCCCAATACATCAATCAACAATAGCGTGTCCCACAAAATGAAGCACCAATATTTGACCAATTTAACCATTAGTTTGAAACTATACATTTAATCATACCCTCTTATCATACCTTCAATTGCCCAAACTTGCACTCACAACACCACAACTCCATACTCTGAGCACTCGCTTACACAGAGTTTCCCTGTTTAAAATACACACCATTTATTTTATTATTTATTTGAATTTTTTCATTTGTACAGCACCCAGACTTTGAGGTATCACTCTGCTTGTACAGCAATTGTGAGAGCAAACAGTCAATAAACAGTAAAATAGCAGTAGAAGGTAAGCATAGTTGAGTTCAGTTACACATATTTGTAAAAAAGCCAGGTTTCTGATATGGTCGGGGAGAGTGTGCCAGAGGGTGGGGGCAGTTAACCAGATGCTGGTGCCCCCTGCTTGCTTAAGGTGAATCTGGGTGTGAGTAAGGGGCAGCTGAATGAGGACCGGAGGCATCGGGTCACTGGTTTAGTCACAATCCACGGATGAAATAGGAAGAGGCGTTCTGGTGGA
This sequence comes from Ambystoma mexicanum, assembly GCF_040938575.1. NCBI lineage: Eukaryota > Metazoa > Chordata > Amphibia > Caudata > Ambystomatidae > Ambystoma > Ambystoma mexicanum. Next base: position 507,648,570 of record NC_090938.1, read on the forward strand.
GACATCAGTGTGATAGGACAACTGATTTAAAGTCAATTCGTGCTTTTACAGGTAGCCAATGAACTTCCCTTCTTACTGCGGTGATCTGGTCGGCGAGTTTAAGGCCTGGAGCAGCTCTCAGTGCCTTATTTTGTAGGAGTTGGAGCTTTGTCATGTTCTTGGGAGATCTGCCGGAAAACTGCACGTTCCAGTAGGCAAGCTTGCTAACAATGATAGCCTGCGTGAGCGTGAGACAGTTGGAGGGTGAGATACAGTTCCTGCTCAAAGAGATGAGCTTGGCCGTGTAGGCTGTGCATGAGGATGAGGCCAGCGCATTTATGATTTATGTGGCGGGACATGTTAAGTTCTGCATCAAGATAAACATACAGTGACTTGACGTGCTTGGAGACCTGGATGAAGGTTCCCTCAATGGTGAAGCAGGAGTAGGTCAAGGGAATGAAGACAGTGAGGGGAGCCCACAGTGAGTAACTCAGTCTTTTCGTCATTGAGGCATACGTTGTGGGCTGCCATCCAATTCTGTATAACATTGTATGACTGGTTGATCACTTCTTTGTCCTGGGTGTAGTTCCCTGTGATTGGCAAAAGGTCTTGTGTGTCATCTGCAAAGTTTGTGTATGGGATTCCCAGGGCATCAAGTTGATCAAAAGGTGTTTTGGTGTAAGTATTGTACATTGCAGGGAGATGCAAAAACCTTGAGGGATGCCGCCTGGCACGGGGATGGGGTCTGCCGAGTAGTCACCTATGAAGACCTTGGATGTGCGCTCACTGAGGAATGATTTGATCCAGTGGACCGCGTGGTGCGAGAAGTGAACGTTTGTGAGGAGATGTTGGCAAAGGACATTGTGCACTACGAGATCAAATGCTGCTGATAGGTCTAGGAGGAGAAGAATAGCCAAGTTTCCTGCATCACGGGTAAGGTCTAGTTGGATTTTAAGGTCCAGGAGGGCAGTTTTGGTGCTGTGTTTCAGTTTAAATCCAGATTGTCTGGTGCCTAGTAGCTGGTGTTGTTCGAGGTAATTTTGAATTTGTGAATACGCAATGTGGTCAAGTATTTTGAGCAGGAAACGGGCAGCAGTGATCGGTCGGTAGTTGGCGGGGAGGGGAGGATTGAGGAATTTCTTTTTGAGGAGGGGCCAGACCCGTGCTGTTTTGAGACAGATCAATACGTTGTTGGATAGGAAGGAGGCATTGACAAAGTCTGCTAGGGGGAGAGCCAGAGTGGCTGCGCAAAGTTTAATTATGTGGGCCGGGCAGGCATCGCCTCTGCAGTTCAAGGTGTGAGGTGTTGGACCGTGGTGGTGATGTCTTCCATAGAGATGGCCGTAAAATGGAATATGGACAGGGGTGGTTGTGGGGGTAGGGAGGAGTAAGGCGGCTGGGTTGCGGAAGGGGGTTTGAAGAGGAGGAGTTTCTGCTTGGAAAGGATTTTGTCTTGTAGTTTGTCAATTTTAATGCAAGGGCTGCTTGAATAGTGGAGCACCAAGCTTTTCCAACATGGATAAGAGAGGCGGTGGGGCTGTGTGTTCAAGTTCTTTGAGTATGGAGAATAGCTCTCGGAAGGTGAGCTCCATTCCATCTACAACACACTCTACTATCTCTCTTATAACCCCTTTTTCCAGGCAATACCTTCCAGCAGGCTAGAGGCCTGTGTTCCGTGGGAGAAACTTAATGCTCCTATCTCGGACAAAGTTTACTCGCTTTGAGACCACTACAGTGGAGAACTGGCGCAGTATAAAAAAACTATAATGATAAGAATAATAATTGCATCCAGTGCTCAAGATGAAATTTTAAAGTGGTAGTATTTTGGGAGAAAAATTATTTCTTTGGGAGTAAAAAGGTAAGTCTCATTCCCAATGAGAGTATTTAACAAACCAGTATATATCTTTTGGATCGGGTAGTAAAAATAGAAGTGTGTCTTCCTGTGCCACTATGTGTACTACTGCTCAAACATATCCATGGAGCTGCCTGGATGAATGCAGGGCACAGAGGCTATGTGTCTGAGCTCCATTTTTGGGGGAGCATTTTTACTCCCTGTTTTTATCTTTAGGGAGTATTTGCTTATATTTAGGGAGTAAAAGTGACCTATACATCCCTTATCTGTAAGGCTGCTTGCGTTGCTTCACTGCCTGCTCAGACATATTCGTCTCCATATATAATTTTCTCTTTTGTCCCAAATCCAACATGTCCTTTCCTCATGGTTAATTATCTCTATAAAATACTGCATCCTAATCTCAGTTATACAATAATCGTATTCATGTAAATTGCATGCTTAATATTACAACATTATTGTTCCTAAATGGTTACATTTATTTGTTTACATATTACCAAATTGCTTATAGTCATGTCGCAGTATGTATCACGTAAGTCAATGTTATTTCATAGTTTAAGACTTTCTGAATGTATCTTTAATATTTAGAATAGGCTTTATGTTTTGTTATCATTGTGTTACTAAATACGTCTATGCTACCTTTAAACTATTTTTCCTTTTTTGAATAACCTCTTCTTTCTTGTATTTAAACGCTGAACCTGTCCGCATGCTATTCCAAATGGATAACATGTTCCTTTTTCTACTGACCATAGTAAACTAACTTTGGCAAAGTGAACAGTTTTGACTTTTGTGTAGCCATGGGATCGGCATTTGCCAGTGCTGTAATGGCACTTCCTCTGGAACATGGCTTTATTACTTGGGTGTATAATAGCATGTCCTTGATGATGCCTGTTGAAAACCTATTAACAAGCCAACACGGCAGGTTTTGTCAATGTTTGTTTTTTAAAGGACTTCAGCGCAAGGAACAGAATCATGTGGATGCAGACACACATGGTTAATGCATGTGTTGCACTAGTAGCACATTTACAGCTGCAACTAAGCCATTACCTCCCACAGACTGCTTAGAAATAACACTGGCAGGAGAAAGTTCTGTGTTACTCCTTGATAGCCCACTGCTCAAATAGATCCGAGAAGGGTGTGTTTTGGGCGGGGACGGGCAGGTAGTGGGTGGGAACGGCCGTAGTGATTATCATGGCCATTGACAGTCAATGGGTGGGTAAAGAACCAAACACCCACAAGCTGTGTGCCCTTGCTCACATGGCCTGTCCCTGCAAGCTGTACTCTAGTGCAACATTCTTAGGTTATACCTGGCGCTTATACCAGCAAATGTAAAACCCAGGCGAGCAATGTGTTATTGTTTAAATATTAATTAACAGGCAGTGGCAACAGTACAGTGGGAGAGGACAGAAACCTGCCCTGTCCATATCACTATACCCCTGCCCTGTCCATATCACTATACCCACCATGATCAATTAAGTGCCAGGCTATTATGCAAGTCTATGCAAAAAGACTCGCCCTTGGCACTTAAGGGGTTAAGCCAAACCCTTAGCTGCTCTGCTCGGTATTTATAGCGCTGTGAAGATTTGCATCTCTTTGTGAAGCAAAATATCCTCTGAATTCAGGTGAAAGATGGATTCAATGGGCGGAAGGGAGGCCTGATACATAGCCAGCCTCCTGGTCTCTGTGGAGTCGAAAGCTCAATAGGTTAACGCGCCTACTGCAGTCATCTACGTGTCACCTGCAGCCCACACATCCATTTCTTGGTGAGATACTGGTACAGGTTTGCTTGCAATGCTGGGGCCTGGAGTTACATTACCTCATGGCACATTCAGAGGGTGCCTTGCTTGATTCCCAGCACATGTGATTTATCAGCAGTGACCCCTGTGTGTTACCTTTTTCCCCTCTGTTTTTTAAGGTCACTTGGGGACGGGACATGGAGTTCGTTTATGTATGGGTTTTACCCATGCCAGATAGCCCAAAGCAAACACGCACGTGCTTGGAGGGAAGTTGGCTATTGTGTGATATCACTTGAGGCTGAACCCTGAGGCGTCGCTCGCGGGTGGGGGGGGATTGTGAGGGGGCTATAGCCCCAGGTATTTTGGTTGCAGCCCCAGATAGAAGCTCATGGGCTACAGCCGAAAGGCTAGCTAGCCCCGAGTCTCGACAGTCCCGACATTAGCGTAGCCCCGGATCTTTTTCAGGCCTAACAACACCTCTGGCTGGCCCCATTCCTGCCAGGGCATGCACTTAGCCTTCTTAGGTGACTGCACCAAAGAGGCGTCATTGAGCAGGGGGTTGCGGCGTGTTTGTGAGATATAGGGCGGTCCAGCTGTACTTGTAATGCAACTGCTACAAATGCTATATGACAACCACCGAGAAAATGGGATTAAAGAAAGCAAAAAAATTGAACGAATGAATTAACAAAATCTAGATTTGTACACAATGTGGTCATGAGAGGGACAGAGGTGGATCTCAAAGCAGCTTCAACAATGCCAGACCTGCTGCCACACTGGGCATGGGCCCCTCATTCATACCCACCATCTTCCCCTGCTCAGGAAGGCACCCACAATCAGACCTGCCAACATTTGTTGAAGGAAAACAGGAGGGTGACATCATCGACACTCCACCCTTTTTTGACAAGACTCCACCGATCCTCCCGCCCACATTTTTTGCAAAAATAAGCCCAAGCCCAACATCAATGACGTCAATATGAGCGGGATTTGTGCTAGCTTCCTGTTTGTATGACAATCACGTGGAAGTGTGGGTGGAGTTGATCAGGCAGCACGAAATCCCAGGGTCTCCATGCTCTTCCCGAGACCCGTAGAAGAGCGTAAAAACCTGCAGTCTCCGGGATAAACCTGGAGACTAGGCGGTCCGCCCACCACCTGCCAACTGTAAATCAAGTTATGCAGCAGTTTGTTTTCAAGAGGCGCTGTGCTATGTCAGGCAGGATGATATCCCCTCCCAACCCCGGTGACACGGTACAGAAAAAAAAATAATCTCCTGTGGGGACTCCTCGCGAGATCGCGGCAGCGCGTGATCTCGCGAATGTAACGCGCGCGAAGAGCGCAAAGACAGAAGAAGGGACAGAACTCGGCGGGAAGCTGACCAAGCCAGTCAGCCCCAGTGCTCCTCCTGGAAAGGAGCTTAAGATTGTGACTGGGCCCATCTGAAAGAGGCCTCAAGCAGCAGAGCGTAATACCAAGGCTGAGGACAGCCTCCTGGGTGCTCTTGCTGGTTAAGTTGTGTCAGATCCCATGACACTTTGTATGAAGTGGCGTTAACTGAATAATTAGACTGCGCAACTGTGAGTATGGACCCCAATCCTGTCCAGGACTATACTTACCCCTCCCACCTTGTTATTGTTGCCAGGTGTCTCAATAAACACCCACTCCACCCATAGAGTGTCCTGTCATCCTTCCAGGCCACCACACCTCCCCTCCCATGTCTGGCAGCGCAGGCCCATCAGATACTGCACGGCAGGTCTAATTGGGACCTCACAAATACAACCTTTCACTCTCTTTGTTTTTCGGAGCATGCAACGTGGACACTATTCGTAAGCAATGCTTCATTTCAATAGCCATTGTTTTGGGCAAGCTGTTCATTTAGGGGTCGCCAGAGGACACAAGTGCGACCTCTGAGGTCTCCCTTGCGATCTCTGTGGTCTCCCTTGCGACCTCTAAAAAAAATAATTTCTTTTTTTGGGGAATGCAAGCTCCTGGGCTGTGGGCTGTGGCCAGCACCATGACCAGGAGTGCCACAAGTCTAACACTTTCAGCACTGACCCTAAATTCCAAATAATGTGTCTTTCTGGAATTCTATGTAATAATTGCTAGACTCCTTAAAGGTTTATTTCAAGCACACTTCAGTCACTGATTTAGCCTGTTCTTAAACGCCTCAACTCAGACTTTCATCTTTCTGAGGTCGATAAATGAGTACCAACACAGGTTGGGTGATATTGGACGTATATTTTTTCTATATAAAGCGCTTAAGTGTAAGTGCTATATAATAACACATTATTATCGTTTGGCCTTGGACGTCTGCTTGCATTCATAGTAATTTGGTAATATGGGCCTATACACACTGATCTTAATGATACATATCGCGATCCATTCTTGTATGAAATGTACATCACATTATAGTGATATCGTAACCATATTTTTCGTAGTGTACAATGCTATGTGATGCCACTTCCTGTTTTGTCAATGGGTGAAAGGTCGTGTTCCATCGCTTTCCGCGATATCACTTCAGGGTGGGGACAAAGGACATCACTTCCTGTGATGTCATCAGGGGGGTCAAGGGTCGTGTGATGTCACTTCCGCTACCCCAGGCATTTTGGTGAAATGACGTCCCTGAGAAATAGGTGCATTCTTTTCAGAAAATACACAAACAGCACCAGTTAGCGACCTACATCTTTTTCCATATGCTTTTAAAAAAAACATATATAACCATAATTACAAACAGGAACAAGAAAATGGTGCACAACAGCGTGACACTACCGCCCTCTGCACACTTTAGTGCTATAAATACAGCTAAATACACCATTTTAAAGACAGTTATATACAAAACATAGACTCTATAGTTCATAAACAAACGATGGAGGACCAACACCCTAGTTCAGAATATAAACTTCGCTATATAGTAATCGCTAAGGGGTGCACGGGACGGAAGTGTCCTGTTCTAGGACACCATTTGCTTGTTCTAGTATTTACGCGACTCCGTTTCAGGGTTGTGGTACATCACACACACCCAAGCTTCCGTATGATCTTTAAGAAAGATTTTTGGATTTACTGTGTGAATATTTGGGGTGTACTGTTACATATAATCATAATTACAAACAGGCCCGCACTCCATCTGACAGCGGAGTCGTTGGGCGCAATGCTCTGTGACTGGGTTTCCTGCGTCACTGGCACAGATACACTCTAACATTTTCTAACCGGAAGCCCGCCCTGAGCTCCAGCACATTCCCAAATACAGCGCCACAGCGCCTCAGAACAAAGAGACGGTCCGGGGACGCTGCTCTTGTCTAGCAGCACTAAGAAAACAATCCTTTTTTGGACTCCGAGCGCTCTTTTTGGCTCACGCTGTTGCTGCCTTTGCCACTTGACATACTTTTATGAAATCCAGTCGCAGGGGATACGGAATATGAGCCAGATACGATTTGGAACTCCGCTCTGAGAGCCTACTTTATTTAGCTCTGCCGTCTGAGTTACAACATGAATCTCAAGGCTGTTCTCGTGCTTTTTGCCCTGGCTTTGGCCACAATCATAGCTCTGGTCTGCGTGCTTTTGTCTGGGGCGGCCAAGGCTAAAAACTGCAGTGCGCAAAGCCAGGATAACTTGGAGAAAGACCCTACTGGCCAACCGCAAAGTCATGTGTTCTCTGACCTCAGCCCTATGGAATTATCTCAGGTGGTGCAGTACCTAAAGGAGAACCTTGGCGTGGACTTGGTTGATGCGGCCGAAGCAAGCCCTTCCGATAATTGTATTTACTTCTTGGATGTCCAGTATCCCAAAAAGCAAGAAGCCCTGAATTACTTGGACAAAAGTGGACCCAGGCCAAAGAGGGAGGCACTAGCAGTGGTTTTTTTCGGCAACCAGCAAGTGCCCAATATCACAGAGTACGTAGTAGGACCTCTGCCTGCCCCAACGTACCACTTGGATATCACGCTGCAGAAGCACAAAAGTCAGCACGCCTACTCCCGCAGATCGGTGATCGGGAATGAGTACATTGAGATGTACTCATTCGTCTACCAAAAAGAGTTTAGGAAGGCGCCAACTTTCATGACAGAGACTTTTGGCTATGACGGTACAAACTTTGGCGCCCTGGCCATAGTCTCCCCAGGTTTACAGTCTGGGGACCGCAGCACGTGGTTAGTCCTGTTCCAGAATGTGAGCGGCAGTGCGTTTTTCCTGCATCCCGTGGGTTTGGAAGTCCTGGTGGACCACAAGAGTCTAGATATCTCCAAGTGGAGGGTGTTGAAAGTATTTTACAGGGGTGAGTACTTCAATGATATGCATCAGCTAGAGGAGGAGTACAAGGCGGGCAAAGTAAGCGTGGTAAGAATGCGGCATCTACCTGCAGAGGACATTGCTTCCATGAAGCCAAGGAGACTTGGCACAGCCAACACACCCTTCCAGTATGAACCTACAGGCCCCCGCTACAGTGTCAAAGACAACCAAGTGACCTTCATGTCATGGAGATTCGCATTTGGGAAAAGTGTCAACTCAGGATTGCGGCTTTTCGATGTAAGGTTTAATGGGGATAGGATTGCCTATGAACTGAGCTCTCAGGAGGCCATTTCAATATATGGTTCCAACGCGCCTGGCGGCATGGCAACCAGGTACATAGACAGCAGTTATGGCATTGGAAGAACGTCTCATGAGCTGGTCAGGGGGGTGGACTGCCCCTATTTTGCTACCTACGTCGACACACACCATTTGATTGATTCCCAGACTCCCGAAACGGTCAAAAACTCAATATGCATTTTTGAGCAAAACTCTGGTAGTCCTTTGAGACGGCACTATTCCAACTTGCACTCCATGTACTACGGTGGACTACCTAGTACCATTCTCGTCATCAGGGCCATCTCCACACTCATTAACTATGACTACGTTTGGGACTTCATCTTTTACCAAAATGGAGCGATCGAAGCCAAAATCTCTGCCACAGGCTACATCAGTTCTTCCTTCCTCTACGGCGATGGTCTAGATTTTGGATCTAGAGTCGGAGAACACACCTTGGGAACACTCCACAGCCATTTTATCAACTATAAAGTAGATTTGGATGTTGGAGGTATGTTCATATCTGGTTTAACATGTTCTCTTTTCTTCTGGTTGCAAATGACGACGAGTTTCAGTTTTGATCTGGAAATTTGGCCGTGGGAAATGCTGTGGGCTATGACATTGTTTGAACAATTCAATTTCACGGTACAGTCATGATTTGAAAGTATTCTGCAAGTTCTGATCATTTCCCTTTCTGGTCTACTCAGAGTACATCAGGTGATGAATGGTCCGTCCAATGTTCGGCTTTTGTCAGCATTGCGTATCCTCTTGTAACACCATTCTGCAGAGTGTTCACCATGATCCACTGATTTGACCCGGGTTTGATTTAATTCCCAGAGGTTTGATCATTGATGGTGTACCACCTACTGAACCCACTGAACCGTTTGGGATAGTTCCAGATGATCCAAAATGAGACTCTGTTCATGTTTTGACCTCCCCCACTTCTGTGGTATATTGCAGCAGGCCGGTTTTACCAAAGCCAAGTTTCCCAGCCTGGCTTTGTCACTGTGGGAATACCTCATTGTCTCCTGCCTCCCCCTTCGCTCCCCCTCTTGTATCCAAGAGATCAGGGCACCCCCCAACCCCCCAGCTCCAAGGTACTCCTGTCCAACATGTTGCCCGCTCCAAATAGGATACAGGGAACACCTCTGCAACCCTCAGTCCACCCCGACATGTACCCTGCCATGTCCCACCCCTTCCTTCAAACCTGGTCCCCCTGATCACCTCTTCCTGTTCCGTGCTGCAGCCAATTCCTTTTCCTGCACAGTGCATGCACGATTGGTGCATGCTGTAATCCTGCCATGCCACCATTCGGCAAAGGCGGCCTGCTGTGGATGTGTTTATGCCAAAGTGGTGCTATCTGCATAGTCAATCATTATTTCTACTCTGCTAGTCATCTCCACTGGCGTCGCCAGGAATCAAATTTAGGAGGGGCACAGAGGGGGCCAAAGACAAAAGTAGGGGGGGCACAGACAAATGTAGGGGGAGAACATGGTCACTGCTCATCTTAGGTGGGGGGGCACAAGGGGGGGGACAGGGTTTCACAGGGGGGGCCCTGCCCCCCCCAGCCCCCCTCCTAGCGACGCCACTGGTCATCTCTATGGTATACACTGAACCTGTGCTCTGTGGCTGCAGAGTTGATCACACTGTTCAAATATCTAAGAGCAGGTTGAGGCGTTGCTAAATGGTGGCGCAGGGAGGGCTTTAGCCTCTGGTCTTTTGGTTGTAGCCCCAGATAGAAGCTCAGGAGCTTAAATCAAAAGGCTAGCTAGCCCCGAGTCCCGACGTCCTGGCATTAGCGTAGCCGCAGATCATTTCCAGACCTAGCAACACCCCTGACTGAGCAGGGCAGGCTTTGCCAACTTGGTTACCTTTTCACCCGGGTTCTGCTTACATTGTGGTAACATTATCAAAGGGTTATTTTTATTGTCCAGCTTTCGGCGCAGAGTTGATGCTACTTGCAGAATTTGCAAAGAGGTTCATGCCATTAACACAACTAATGATGTTTTGTGCCATTCTGAGCAGATCATTAACAGTGCTTTGCATGTTTATGGGGGCCATTTGTGGAAATGGGCAGACTGTATAGGTGCGGCCGGACTATGTAGGACTCCCTTGGCCCCTGATACGGAAGCAGGGCCCAAACTCTAGTTTGTGTGTGAGTGTGGATAACTTACCTGTGTGGTCAGATTACCAGACTTACATCAAGAAAAAACAATGACTTGTCTTTGGTGTTGGAGTGGAGAGCAGCAGGAAGCAGGTCAACACTGTGTTGGATGGCAGATCCAACACAAAGTGTTGGATTAGCCAAGGGTGGTAAATGAGGAAAAGCCAGGATATTCACAATTGTTCCTTCACACAAATTCCCATCACAAAGTACCATCATATCCCACCACCTTCTCCAAGCCGTACAGGGGTCGCCCATCATGAAAATGGCAAGAAAAACAAGGGTTGGCTCTGCCAACAGGTTGGGCATTTGTGTGAGCAAGGGAAAGGGACTTGCCAGGCACAGCCGTTGTGGTATTAACAGGCCATTGATGGTAGCAGGTGAGAAAATGGCGCAAGTACCTGTGCATTTAATAGCAGTGCCTGGCAAATTCCCAATAGATACACACAAGCCAAAACTGTTGGCCTTGTTAATGCTTGTTTTTAACAGGACTTCAGTGAAGAATGTGTATGGTGCTACAGCACGAGTGAATGAAGGCAGACCTGGTTAAGACATTTTTCTTACACAAGTAGTGGGTTTACAACTCCAATTTAGTCATTAGCTCTTAGAAGACTGCTTTGAAGAAACACTGGCCGGCAGTTCAAGGGCAACGTTGTATGGTAATTCTTGATTAAAGCGAGCTCAAAGAGTGCCCATGAGGAGGTGTTTTGGGCAGGGAGTGGCGGGAACTGGGTGGGATAGTGCATAGGGAATATTGTGGCCATGGGCAATCAGTGGGTGGGCAAATAACCAAACCACACCTACAAGCTGTGTGTCCCGCCTCATATGCCATCTCTCCCGATCCGTACTGTAATGCAATAGTTTCAAACTAAAGAGGGTAGGTAGCAATGTGTGGAACTGATGGCCTGAATTGATCTGCCAGTATCTATGAAGAGACGGATAGGCAGTAGGAAGCGTTACTGAGAATAGGGTTGCAGGGGGCTGCTGAGTACATGAGTCCCTGTTGGTGGTATGATGGGCTGCTGGTTGGGAGGGAGTGCTTCTGGCACCAGGTGTGTGGAGGGCTGTCTGGAAGGGAGTATTATTGGCAGCAGGTATATCGGTGCCGCTGTGTGGAATCATGTGTCACTATCAATGGGTACGTTGGGGGCTTCTTGGTGGAAGGATGTATTTCAGTCACTAAGCATGGAGGCAGCTTATGGTTGTGTGGGAGTGCTGCTGGGACTGAGTGTGTGGAGGCCTGAGTCGGAGTGGGAGTGCCGTTGGCAGTAGGTTTGGAGTGATGGAAAGGAATGATGCAGGCAGTTGGCACATAGGAGGCAGCCGGGAGGAAAACACTATAGTTTGTTTTTTTATTTGTAGTGCGCACCAGACCCAAGGGTATCAGGGCATTGGGTACGAAGGGATCAGAGTGATTATGATTATAATTGTTCTTTTATGACGTGCTTAATACCAGAGATTGGTGTCTAAACGCGGGATCGAGATTTGAAACTGTGCTGTGCTGCATTGTCTTGCTTCCAAGACAAATGCGTTGCCCCAGAGCTATCCCCCTAAGCATTATTGCTCAGAGTAGCCTTTTGCATACCTGTCAACTCACCCGCTTTCCGCTGGTGGCACACTGCGATAGAGTTAGTTGTCTCACCCGCCAATCCCCTTGCCAGCCAGTACGTGTCAATGGAGGGGACACCCGCAAAATGAAATCATCTGGTTTCACCTGCATTTTCCTTCCTTCTTTTTATTCCTTATTTTCATTTTCATAAACATACAGCAAATAATCCTTTATTAATTAATTCCTATGTAATTACAATATCTTAAATTCTATCTAATGCCTAAATCAATAAAAAACATTCTTCAACAAACAAGTTATTCCTCCAGCCTATCTTACCACAATTATTATAACCAAAAATCCCCCCCTCCCCCGAATCACCTTACCCACCCTAAATCTTTAGTAGCAGAATGAACAGGGCTAATAAAAATCCAGGAATTTCCCCCCAAATCTTTAAAAATTAAACTAGCTTTTTTTTCTCGACCATCTATTACTTTTTCCATCTCTGCCAATTTCAACATTTCATCTGTCCAAACCCCCACCTCTGGTGACAACCTTGTCTTCCAATGTCTCTGTATCAGTTTCTTTGCAACAAAAGCCCCTCTAAATAACCATTTCTGTTGTGAAGTACATAGATCCTCCAGGAGTTCATCATCCCCTAAAATCAAGGTACTGAAATTATAATCTAAGACTTGACCTAACACATTCCCAAAGATTTCACTGATTTTCCTCAGAGAAATCACTCACTCGCACACACTCCCAAAGCATGCGTTCCAATGTTCCACTCCTATGAACACATCCCCAACAGTCATTCATATCCAACAGTCCTTTCTTTTGTAGTCGTTCAGGAGTCCAATACACTCTATGCAGAATTTTTATCTGACGTGATCTCTCACCCAAACTGATTGAACACAGGCAAACAATCTTGCACATAGTCTCCCATCGCTCTCTCGTAATCTCACACTGTAATCTCCTGCTTCAATCATCCAACAATGATCCGCTGCTCTTCGATCTAGAAACAATCAGCTTATAATATCTACTTGCAAATCCACCTCCACCTTGCTTATTACTAATGAATAAGGCTACGAAATCCGTACCCTTCTCAGAATCTACTTCACCAATAACTTTTTTTAATATCCTGTAATCAATCGTAATGAAATTTTGTATTTCCCACCTGTCCTTCACTTCATTTACGGTTAGCCAATTTCCATCCTGTCTCAGATCCCCAACCCAATTAATTCCACCCAAAAACCAATCCGGCCAAAAACTGTTTTTCCTTTTTCCTTTGTTTTTGGGTTGTACCATATAGAGGTGTCCAGGCTCTTAAATGCGTTCTCCCCTAATAGATTCAGCAGCTCCTTCCATGAATTCCTCAGAAATTGAGTGGTGGGGTTTACCTTACTTCCAGGTCTGGATGTAGTAGACAGAATTGCCCTTGGCGTCAGCGGTCCTAGTAGACAAGCTTCTGCCTTGGCCCACTCATTCGGTTCCTTCTGCATTTTCCCTCCTAGAGGTTGACAGGCATGCATTTGGCTGCAGCCAGTTGTCAGGGAGATGTGCTGGTTATAGGAGTAGGTAAAAGCAGTCTGTATGGCTGTCAGAAACTGTTGCTGCTAGTAAGAAAGGGAGTAGCCTAAGGGAGAAATCTGGCGGGGACCAAGCAGGAATGCTGTAGTGTGTGGAAAAGCCGGGCAAACAAATAGATGGTTCAAAAACCTATGTTCAACAGGTAGAGACTCTTTCCTGAGAGCCTACCCGGCTACTGTTCTAAGGGCATAGGTGTGTCCAGGGAGTGGCCTGGGCTGGCACGTGCTACACCTAGAATCTGATTGGCCACCCCAGGTGCCACCCCATTATCCTAGACTATGATCATGAAACTTTAAACACAGGAATTTAAGACACCAAAGCTATTAATTAAAGTAGATATGGGTAGTGGAGTAAAAGAATGCTAATCAGAGGTGTGTGTGTGCGAGTGTGTGCGCTCGTACTTCATGCCACCCCTGCATAACTCAGTGCCCCCCTTGGGCCACCCCAGTCAAAAGAGTCTAGGCATGCCATTGGCTAAGGATCTTCTGAATCTCTGGGCAAATCCGCCGAGCTTCCTTTGGTGGTTTCCTTTTCAAAACACTAGCCGCCCCCAGAAGTCAACTCCCCTCCCTACCACGCAGAGTTGATTTAGAACTCCTCCCATTCCCATAGGCTGGACAGTCATCTTCGCAAACCCACATCACAGGCTTGTCCCAAAACCTGGTGCCCTTGCAGCTTTCATCGTGCTTCGCTAACCTTTTCATCAATGCCTGTCACCGCTAGTGTGAAGCAAACCATCCAAAATGAATATCACAGTACATGGTCACCATGCTTTGACAGCCCTTCAACTACACATCCTGGTCTCTTGACCCTAACGATGTCACTACATGTGATATCTGGCACACGTTCTTAGTCCTACCTCTCATAATAATCCTTGGCTTTGACTTTTTTCACATCTACCCTCATTCTTAAGGCATCTCTCTCCAGTGGCAGGTACCCAATCCCTTTGCCTTCTTCTAGCAGTTACTTTTGCCTTGCTTTACCACCTATGCTACTCAAAAAGGGAAAACAAGGAAATACTCTGGTGCACCCAAAGAACGTTTTTTACAGAAACACAGTCCTTCAGAATTCTACTGAGCCATTGGCCAGCCATTGATATACCATTACAGGGAAGTGTTTGAGATCATCCTCTTTCAAAATCCTGCACTTTGTTTTGGTCAAACCATCATAGCTCCATTATATGCTATCACATTTTCTGGAATCCTTTTCCTGGAGAATGTGTCTTTCATGTATGTTATCATCTTTAACATGCAAAAATCTAACTTGGAGCCAATAAAAGATTTCCTCTATCATAAAAACAGCAAACCGTGTTTTGCAAATTCCAAAATTTTACATTTGCTTTTTTGTTTAGTCAATGTTGCTACCTGTTTCTAGGCACAGCAGGTGGGTTACTACCTGAAACCCTGAGTTATCTCTTCGATCCCAGTTAATACTATCTCCTCAACTTGGCAGTGGGGGCCAGCATGTATGGGCTCTTGGGCGCCGCTCTCTTGTCTGAGTTGCAGGCAGCACAGTCATATTATTTGCATGGGGGTCTGTGCTGCCTGCCACTAAGCATGGGCACGTACCCCTGCGTCATTTTTAAAGATATATTCACATGGGCTCCACAAAATGCACCAAGCCCAATAATGAGAGGCCAGTGGGTTGTAGAAAGGTCTACCCCACCACCTTTCTTAATTGCACTACTAGAATAGGAATGCGTTGACTGACAAGAAAGGAGTCCTCCTCTCCACTCACATCCACGTGTTCTGCGAGTGGCAGGCCTCCGGCCGGTGTCATGGACAGTGGCATTGTGTTGAAGGTGCGAGGCAAGTGAAAATGTGTTGTGTATGTTGTGTAATTTGTCCGTATGTATGCGTGCATGCAAGTGGCATGTCTGAGTGCGTGTGTGGAAATGTGTGAATGTTTGTTTTTATGTATGGGTGAATAATTGCTGTATGAATGCGCGGGTGAATTAGACAGTTCTGTGAAAGTGTGAATGTGCGGGTAAATGAGACTGTATGTTGTGTAATGATTGAATGCCTATGTGAATAAGTATGTGTTGTGTGAATGATTGAATGCCGGGTGAATCAGAGACTTTATGTTATGTAAATGTGTGAATGCCTGGGTCAATGAGAGAGTATATATTGTATGAATGATTGAATGCCGGGTGAATGAGAGACTGTATGTTGTGTGAATGTATGAATCCCTGGGTGAACGAGACAGTGTATGTTGTGTGAATGTATGAATGCCTGGGTCAATGGGAGAGTGTATGTTGTGTGAATGTATGAATGCATGGGCGAATGAGAGAGTGTTTGTTATGTGAATGAGAGCATGTGTGTGCCTGCCCTGTACAGAGTGTATGAAGGGGAGTGGGCCTCTATTGGGGGTGGGTGGTTGCTACTGGCAGCTTTGACATTAATACTGGGCATCAACGGTACAACGAACATGATGAGTGCTATAACATAGCTAGGCTATTGAGGCGTTCACACAATCCGTTTGGCTGTGGGTGATAAGCACAGAAGAATTTGTGTTGGATGCCCAGCAACGTTGTGATATGCTTGAATATCTTGTTGGCGAAGTGAGGGCAATTGTCAGCCTGCAGAACCTCAGACACTCCCCATTGTGGGAACACTTCCCAGACCAGACATTTTGCTGCTTGGAGGGCTTGAGGATAAGAACAGGGACCTGCCCCAATCCACCAAGAGAATGGGCATGCAACCACTATCATGTAGCGGTATCCTTGCCATACTTGGATCATGTCAACATAGTCAACATGGAGGTGTTGAAATGGACCAACTGGGTCCATCCTCCCTGAGTCTCATCACTGCCGTCCCTGTATGTCTGACCTCATATGTCTGGTCAATTGTTGATGAACCTTCAAAGTAAACCACGTCTCCCCCCTCAAGTGCATCCTCCTGTACCTTGTGAGTGTTACTAAATCCCTGTATGTTCTCAGTGCAGTAATGTGCATAGTCACCTTCTTGTAAGACGTCAGCGATAAAGGTCATCGTACTGACAAGTCTGCACCTCACTAACTTGAGTCAACGGTTTGATAGTAGCACCCCGTACTCTGATGCTCTTGTCAGTGTGCTCTTAGGTCTTTCCAGTATTGCAAAGAGGGCATGCTCCATGTAAAGAGTGGTGCTGCACCTCATTGTAATACTCGCTAACTTGTCCACTGCGAATGCGGCTGCAGCTAAAGCTTGTTCGCACAGATAATGTCCTCTCATTACAGGGTCTAACTTCCCACTGTAGTATGCTAGTGGCTTGGGCCCCAAGCTTGTCTTCTGGGTCAGTACTGCTGTCATCAATACCCCATCGGAGTGTGAGAACAAAAATAATTCCTTTATATAGTCTGGGATCCCTAACAGTGGAGCTGTGCACATCGCTTCCTTCAGCTCATTGAATGCCTCTGTCATTTCTGTTGTCATTCGTATTATATCAGCCCCTTTTTGTGCTTCCTTCAGAGCACTCATCAGAGGCCCGGTGTAAGTGCTGTAGTCAAAGACCCATGCCCTACAGTAATTGAATAACCCTAAAAACTGTCCATCTCTCTGGCTGTTATGGATTTTGCTGTCCTATATATTGCCTCCGCCCTTTCTGGAGTCACCTGTTGACCATTTTGGGAGATCATATGTCCAATGTATAGCACTTCCTATTGACAGTACTGTAGTTTGGCCTTTTCCACCACCTTGTATTCCTTGTCAGCTAACACTGTCAGCATGTGCACTGAGCCTTTTCTACATTGTTCTTCAGTTGTGCTACAAATCAATATGTCATCTACGTACTGTATGACCGTGCTCACCACCTGTATGTTGCCTAGATCCACCTGGAGGACCCTATTGAATATGGAGGGTGACTCACAGTACCCTTGAGGAAGTCTTGTATGTTTCTATACAGAAAGGAAGTCAAGTCTTGAGTCTGGGTGTAGTGGTATAGAGAAGAACGCATTCTTCAAGTCTATGACCTGAAACAGGCAGCTTATGCTGGAATGTTGCACAAAATTGTCACAGGATTTGGAACTAAAGGATATTCTGCTTCTACAATATGATTAAGAGGGTGCAAGATGTGAGCTTAACGGCACCCTTGTTTCCGGACCGGCAAAGCTCTAATGAGGCCCATTGATCGGGTAGAAGTGCCTCGCAACTCTTCTGTTTTCCGGTAATGCCGTTTTCCTGCCAAATTTCCCTTAAACCTCTTGCTGTAGAAATGTTCCAGTGCCAGAACCGCCCAGAGTGGTTGGTGAAGTAGGTTATACCTCAGAGCTTCTCCCCCGTTAGAGACTTTCCCCTATCACTTCTCTGCCCTACCCTGTATTCCTGGCGGCGAGACAGCATGGATCAGGAAAAGGAGTCCCCTTTTATCCAGCAAGCATGGAAGGCGGTAAACCATTAAGTCTACACTGTGACAGGTTGCAATACCAATAACTCTTGGTCCAAGGGAGGGACTAGTTTCAAGTCCAGAAACAAAATTTAAAGCATAGAAAAATCAATTTAACAGCCTCGCTTGAAGCGTTAGGCGAGCATGTGCATTGATTCACTGAGTCGCCTGCATTCTGGGTGTTTTTTTGTTGCCCTGAACTACTTACATATTTGGGGAGATTCAATCGGAAAAGTTCTTGGTCACCCAATGGTAGAAATTAGAGCACTGCAAATGAGGGCAGGGTCCTTCTATCTCTCATAGGGCTTGATAACATGCTCCACTTTTCTACTTGTGCTTAGCCGGCCCCTGCTGGGTAGTGGGAGATCTGAACTATAATAATAATAATAATAATTCTTCTTATTATTTTTCTATTTAAAGGTAGTTTAAACTATTATTTAAATGCTGGGTGGGGGGGAGTGGCTTGTGGGAGAAGAGGGGAATATAGTGGTGATTTTAGGAGCTACAGGGGGCTATGTTTCTCCCCCCAAAAAAGATCCACAAATATTCGTGGGAAGCAGTACTTTTAGCTCTGTGTCCCGCACATATTTGTGGGGCACGTTTGTGGAAGATCGTCTGCCTTTACTTGCTTGTGATGTACCTGAGTGTGGGGGCTGTCCTGGTGTTATATTCTTGGGGGCAAGGGGGGCAAGCAGGGCAAAATAATTTTTGGTTGCTTTCTTAGTCCAGTTTCCTTTTCAACCACATCTTTCCCTTTTCAACCCCTCTAAGATAGGTTGTGTGATTGGGAGCATAGCATGGGCCAGACTATCCTTGGCTGTCCCCTTCACTCTAGCTGGACATCCAATTATGCGTATGAACCCCATCTTCTTGGTGTTTTTTCACCAGGTGTTAGATGTCTGGGTGAGGAACCTCTGCACTAGAGGCCTTAGTTACTGGCAGCGGGGCTCAGTGGATTTTGTGTCCTTCATCACTGGGTTTAGACCTCTGGCTGGGGGACAAGGGCAAAAGGCATATATGTTTATTAGAAGAGTCTTAAAGGATGACATGACAGATGATCTGCATTGAGTGGATCATACCCCAGATTGCAAGGGTTGGCACACTGCAGACTGTATATCCTATGCAGGGACGTAGGCAGGAAGGGCAGAAAAGGGAGAGCTTGGGAAGATCATTTTACCCCACTGTTGTTGTGAGGAAACCAGATTTAGGAGGACTGCCCATGTTGGCTGAGGGTGAAGAACCCATGCTGTCTGTTGGGAACTGCTGGTAAGGAGAGGGGGTGTTGTGAGTGTCTAGGCTTCGGTTTATCTCGCATTAATCGAGCACATTTGGTGAAGGAATATCTCCTGCACCCTGCCCAACCACCACAACATCTGCATGCCTTACGACATAGGAGGGGATCGGTGGCGACATGTGGCGTCTTTGGTGCAAACAGACAAAATGTTCTAGTTCAGTTGGTGGAGGTTTCTTGATCATATTTAAAATCATGCTTGCACTTTTAGTTTTTTTGGAAAGATTTGGAAGGCGTCAGCCCTGTTGGATATTGAGGCGTCGGGTGTGTACAAAGACCTATACTGTGCCAAGGAATGTGCGGTTCTAATTAAATGTAAGTCAGACCTGGATATGGTTCATATGCTGCATAGAAGGTCGTCTGTGCCATAAGGGTCAGAGCGGTGCAACGGGTACATCATAAAAAGGCTCTCTTAATTCATTTGATTGCATTTCTCAGTTATCCCTACATTTTTGGGGTTTTGTGTCTGGAGAGACAGAATTTGGACCTCTCGTTAGTAATTATGGGTCAGTTTTTTAGGGCAATTTCTTTCCTTAGGTGGATATAAAACTCCGTGGATTTTGGGAATCGAAAACAAGACTAGTTGTGTGGCTTCAGCTACACCCTTATTCAGAGGCTATTGCAAGCCAGTATAATTGGTACGTGGATATTATTTCAGGAACCCATTCTGTCTCTCCTAATTGGGAGTTGGATGGGGGAGTTGGATGGTGCAATTAAGTCTTGGGCCGTATTTATCCAGTTGACCTCCTATCAATAATTTCTACTGGATCCAGTTGGAAGCATATGGGCTTTTGGCCATCTCTAGGATTGCAAGGGAGATATCCTAATTGAGTCTAGTGGCATCTTCGAGCTGGTTGTGTCTTTATGTGTCTACTTGTTCCAGTTTGCATTGTTATCAAACAGGTATGAATCCATATGCTGTAACTGGATCCAGTACAGATTATCTTTCACTGGTCAACTGAAATCTCCCAAATATTGTATTGGCTTCCATACCAGCTTGGACTGCTGATTCTCCCAGTCACATTATAAATTGATGTGATAGCCTGAGCTGTATCCCACCAATGGATGTGCTCTGGCTGTTTGGACATTAAGACATCCTCCCCCCACTCATAAATCACATCCATCAATTTGAACCGTGAAGAAAAAATCAATTGCCCTGTGCTTCAGTGGAGAGGGTACTGAATACTATAGTATTTTTTGTGTTTGTTATACTTATTGAACTGGAAAGCAAGCACTTCCATCACAAACACCGCACCCGAGGACGACAAAAGAGCTGTCCGTTTCCTGGGTGCTTTACATCAGGTCACATTAATAATTGAGCAGGTTAGGTAGTGGTCTACGTGGTGGAGGGGGACAAGCCCATTGATAATATACACTGACAACATACCTTTTGTAGATTATATGGATCCAGATTTTATTTGCAATGTACACACTTATTTGCATTTGAGTGCAATGCAGGGGGAGGGGCGGGCAGATCGATTTGAATACCCCTCCACCCACTCCCGCGATATAACAGTGTTCCTCTGTTCCGTTGATGTAGAAAAGGAAGTTTTGTAAGTGGGAGGCTAGCAGCCGGGCTGTGGAAAGAAAGCACTAAAGTCACTGTCTCAGATGATGTGGTCCCCACTCCTCACTATCCTGCCTCTTCTGAAGTGCACACAAAACATCTCATATACTTAAATGCTAAGGATCTCTGTATGATGGGGGCATGGCATGCATATGCGAGTGTTATCACACAGCTCTAAAGACCTTGACGAATATGGTTCCACAAGGAAATAGCCCTTATGGAGAGGGAGTGAGAGCACCAAGATAGACATAGGACTACAGTTTCAGGGGACATAAGCACAAAAGAAGGACTTAACATACGAATAAGACTCCATCGAAACCATGGTCCTACTTGTACATTTGTGGCTTTTCCCGGCGCAATGCGCGGGGTGTATTGCAGGCACAGAGCTCTCATTGAAATAGAATCCATGAATAAAGGGGAGGATATGAGCGAGGCACAGTGGGAGAACGGTGGTGGTGCGATTTTGGGATTTGTTAATCGGTTCCTGGCAAAAACTGGGACGGTAGCCACCACCCCTCAAATCCTGGGATGAGTTTTTAAACAAATACCCAGATATTCCTGGCAAAACCATGATGTCTGGTCACCCTAGAGAGAGGGAGAGAGAAAGAGCAAGAGACAGAGCACACACTTGAGAGGGAGAAAGAAAGAAAAGGGAGACGGTGGACAGAGTGATGGAGCACCCACACAGACAGATCAGGCAGAGAGCACAGGGAGGCAGAAGCACAATCTCAACAAACAGAGCGGACAGATTTTATAGGGAGCAACAGTACAGCGAGACAGAGTACATGTAAGGCCAGAGCACACATTAAGGCAAAGAGCATAGACAGACATAGCACACCGAGACACAAAGCGCACGGAGAGATGGCACAAAGAGAGACAGAGCGCACCGAGAGGCAAAGAAGACAGCGAGAGGCGGAATGCAAAGAGTCAGAGCACACTAAAATAGCACTAGTTTAGCATGTGTTAATTTGAAAAGCAACTATACTGCGTTTATCACCACCATAGAGGTCTTACACTGCTGAAGATTGTCCGTAAAGGTGGCATATTGTGCCCACACTGGGGTGAACCAGACCCTTGGTCTGTGGAAGAAATAGAAAGAATGAGCAGAAGTGCGAGAAAAGGAGAGGACAGAGAAGGACAGCGGCGGACAAATGATAAGAGACAATCGAGTTGTAAGAGAGGGGGTATGGCTTTAACAGTGGGGGAATGCGTGTGTAATCATTGCTGATGGATCACCGCAGAGGCTCGGGAGGATAGCTCAGGGGCAACATGCTCGCCTTGGAAGCAAGACAACGTGGAGCAACACAGGTTCGATCCCTGGGTACGTGCTTAGAAACCTCTGGGTATTAAGCGCTTTATAAATAACCAATCATAAGAGAGACAGGCGATAAAACCACGTATTCAGAGTATTCAGGTGGTGGATACTAGTGCACTGTTCAGTGCTGCGAGGGATTGTGTGATGGACGCTGGATGTGCTCAAGCGTGTCCTTGAAGTAAGGAGGCAGATACGGGTTAGGACATATCCCCCTTTTCTCCCCAGCCACAACTAGTATAGAACTTAAATACAGGGGGCCTGATTACTCAAAAAGTACTGCCTGTGGGCAATTGCCACCACACTAGCTACCCACGGGTTTTCGGGCGCCCTATAAATAAACAAACAAACAAACTAAGGTTACCGCTCCACAGGCCATTACTGACAGCCGTAATGAAATCACACATGACCGCTGATGATATGACATTACCATTGGGTATAAATACCAATCCGGGAATATAGTGCAGTGTTCAATGCAGTTGATGGAACACATATTTCAATGCTTTTCCATCAGCTACACAAATACCTCTGAGTGGTAAAAACTTCTGGTGGTAATTAATCCCGTTCCTAAAAGTAAAGGCAGTAATTTCAGGGGCTGGCTTGTGATCCCTTATGGGCAAACCACACCTACATCATTGCGCGTGTGTACTGCTGACACGTGACATTCTTCAGGCGTCAACAGCTATTTTTGAAATCTTCCCTTTTTAAAATCAGCTAAGATCTAGTCTTGTTTTGGGCAGCATTTTTTGTTCCATAATGGGGATTGCTAGTGGTGACACAATTGAGCTGGCTTTATTTTTACTGCTGGTCGTTACTTCCTTCTTCTGATATTTACCACCAGTGGTAACCCGGCAGTATCAGTTTATCCAGGCAGAACGTATTTTGCCCCTTTTGTAATGGGAATTTCATTATAGCCTCCCAGCGACAGTGGTATTCCTACCACCCCTCATGTATATGGGTCAGAAACTCTTTAAAAGGACCATTTCACACTGATACCTTACATTCTGTGCTTCTACCAGTGCAGCAGGCAGGTGACATGCTGCACACACATTGGTTTGTCCCTCGACACTGAACCCACATCCCAGGCCATTGCATGACTGCGATTTGAAGAAGATAGGACTGCGAACTGCCCTCTTCAAGCCCAGGGCTGAGTCCAATCCCTCAGGATCAGTAGTGTTGTAGATGTGACATCACAGGAAGTATTATTAGATGACCTTCATGTGGAGCAGCATCATAAACAGGAAGTGGATACAGCACCTTAAACCGTTCAACATGTGTGTGGAGTCAATACTTAATCCCAAACGCAGGCGAAGGTCAGCCTTTGGAGTCACAAATTGAGCAGACGGTCACTGCAGTACCCCCACGTGAACTCTTAGGGATGCCCAGTGAATGTCCTTGCCCCTGTCATGAGGATCCGCTTGAAGCCCAAATCCAAGTGCAACTCTTGGTATGATTCCAACATCGCCGCCCTTAAACGTGAGTGTAGCGTGGCATAGAGGAAAGTGGAGGGCCTTGGGCGCACCACCTGAGAAACTGGCCTGCCGCCTTCTCCAAAGGCAGTACAGACTCTCTTTCCTCTCTAAGAAGAGAGCCTACATCCAAGCCTGCATCTCTGTGGCATCTAACAACGCGGCTGAACTTGTCAAATCTGCTAAGAGATGGCCAATCCTGCTGCAGTCTCTACCTCTCCTGTTCCCTCCCAGGCCTTCTGCATGGCCTTGGCGTCTCATTTCACTACTAAGCCTCTTTCTAAATCTTCCTGCCTCTACTCTACAACCTTTACAACTTATCCAGAAAAGGACTGCAGGACTTGTCCTTGGCCTCAAGGCCAGAGATCGTATCTCTCCAGCTCTGAAATCTCTTCTCTGGCTCCCTGTGGCTGGAAGGATCAAGTTCAAGACCCTTTGCATCAACCACAAGGCTTTCTGGGGCCTGGGACCGCTCTGCCTCCAACGTTCTCTTTGAAAACATCTTCCTTCTCGAGCTCTACGCTCATCCACCATCAACTCTCTGAGGGTCAGACGCTTCTCCAAGCAGAGAGTTGGGGGCAAATCTATCTCCTCGGCTGGGGCCTCCCTCTGGAACAGCCTCCCTGCCCCTCTCAAACTTGAGCAGAACCACCTCCGGTTCTGGAAGCAACTCAAGACCTTCCTTTTTGCTTCTGCTTTCTCACTTCCTCTCCCCTGCTGATGCACCTGACTGCTCCACGCTCTGGTCACATGGTCACCATCTGAACTCTGGCCCAGGCTCCTGCATGTCCAGTTGCCCTTGCACTGCCTCCGGGCTCCCCAGCACTTCAGGGTCTGTATCTGCAACCCTACAGTCCCTTCTCTCTGCACTTATGAGCCACCCGCTGGCCGCACTCTTGAGTTAACTGCACTTTCCCCTTCCCTCTTCCGAGCACTTGGGAGATGATGACACAAGACCTAGCAAGATCGTTATTTTGTCCTCCCTTGTTTCCCCCTCCGTGTCTTGTCGTGCCTAGAAACACTTGTGTACACGCACGTTATAAATGCCACATCATATCAGTGCAGGGAATGAGCCACAAACATTTTGAGTTTACTGGCTCTAGGGTAGCAAAATCATTCAGTTTATACAGTATTTCAGAAAGTTTGCTTGAGGTAAATACCTAAATACATAAATGTGTATGGTCGGTAAAAACATGCCACATGCTTTTGAAAATATTGCCATGGTCATAATGGGCCTCTTACCCCTAATCAGTGAGGAATAAAGTGATTTGCTCAAGGGTCACACCAGCGGTAACACAATCTTTTCAAAATGGCACCCTGTGTGATGTAAGAATGCTGGTACTAGAAATCAAGACATCTGGCTCCATGGTAAATGGCATGAAGAGGGACCCTTCCCCCCACACCATTACTCCTAGATGTGGTTCTACAGACCCTCAGCATTGAGCAGCTTTTAAAACAATGGCATGCCCTTAAGATGTGACCAACCCCTAGAAAAGAGCTTGTAAACTTTTGTGTGTGGCTTTCATCTTCTTAAGTGGAGAGACTTGTTATTAAATTTTACTTTCTGAGTTGCAACCCTATCCACTGGAGGGCCTGACTGTGGATCTATGTATTTTGGGTAATTTCCAAAGACTGATGTTCCTGCTCCCCAATGCCCATCCACCAAATCTTTCCCTCCGCTCCTCACTTCTAATGGCGCTTTGTCTGATTCTGCACTGCCACGTCGACTCTTTCGCCGGCAGCTACCGCCGGCAGCTACCGTCCCATAATACTCATATACTCATTCCTTTCCCCAATAATGCAGGGGCCATCCCCATAATCACTGGCACCCCTAGACACCATACTGCCTCTTGCCCCTGACCCATCTCATCATGGGTTCTGTCTTTGAACCCCCATACCATCCATTCAGCTTCTGAGCAAATCTCTGCCTACTTCCTGTTTTCTGTTCCAGCTCCTTGCACACCTGGACATACCGGGCCTGCCATTCTGGCCTGGACTAGAAAGACAGTCCAGCCACATGTGCTACCGTCCTAGAGAGGGATAATGAATAGCCCTGGTGCACATTTTCGGCATCACTGTACACCGCTGCTCATGTCATGGCATTGGGCACTTTCTTGTTCGTACTGCCTGTCATTCTCTGTTCTAAAATCGTACATCAGTCATTCAGTGAGTGAGGATTTGTTTTTTTTTCTTTTATTATTTATAATGCGCGCTAGACCTGGGGGTATCAGGGCACGGAAAGGTAGCAAGGAAATTTGCAGCTTAGGTTACACAGCTGTACAATATGCAATATATACAGAAGAAAGACATTACCGTTTAGGAAGAAATAATGTTGTTGAAAGGTGGTGTACAGAGGAGCAGGGTTTCACTGATGGGCCCATAGATCAGTGCGCACCCTCTAGTACTTATAAAACACGATAGCTGCACCATGTGAGGACTGGGGGTGCAGGATTCACTTACTCCAACACGACTCAATAATTGGACTCAGTAGTTTGGCAAAGGGAAAACTGTTTAATGACAGGTTCATCAAACAGAGAAACAAATGGAAATCAGCAGCATTGCGATCACCTGTCTCGCTCCAACTTCCTCGAACTTCAGTTGAACAGCAATTCTTATAGGCAATGTTCGTCATCATTGACGTCTTATTCTACAAAACTCGACATGCAATATAATTGGTTAGGAAAGGTAACTTAAGTAAAGGTGCTATATCTGTATATGATAATATAGCATGCGGATTGGATAATTCTTATCGGGTGGGCGTCTACACCCTTCCCACTACATCACACGTGATTGACGTCACTACAAGTACGACGTCCTATTGGTTCTACTTTCTATAGGACTCCAGATAACTTGGTCCTTTGTGATTAGGCAGGTTACACCCCTAGACATAAATCCCCATTTTAATTAGCAGCATGCAGCATGGACACCAATGTGCCTGGTGTCCCAAGTTTCACCCTGCCTCCCTTCCATCGATCAGTATTTTAGGGCTATGTGCTAATTAGTTGGCTGGGTATGGCCTCAAAACTGTAGCCTCTTATCAGGAAATGTTATGGCATACTCGTGTGCTGGATGACATCAGGTGGTGGTACCTCTTCGTGCCTGGCTGGTCACATGTCTGTTCAGCATGAATCTGCTTCAGTTTCCAGCTTTTAGGGTATTTAATTCTGTTTTGGCCTCGCAGCCTGCATGGGCCCCCCTTATCTTGACCTTCATGGGGCAGGCTGATATGCTCTGAAGTTTGAGTCTTGTTAGCTGACACTCTCCTCTCTTTCTCTGGTTGACCTCGATTTCCCCGGCATGAGCCGCTCTTTCTTGAGTTTCGATTCCGCTGTCACGACCCTCGCCCAAAACCCCCTTTGGCAAACCCATTGGCCAGGTGGAGTCAGGACTCGGGCCTCTAGAGCCTGGCATCCTCTTCAAAAGCCCTCATGGGGCCAGTCCTGGCGCCTATGGTGCCAGGCTCATACACCATGAATAAACAATGTGCTTGGGAACTACTTTATTATTGTCAGCCAACATGGAGGCATCCACAGAGCTTGGTTCCTAAGAACCAAGCTATGCGGTCTAGTGTTTTGGGTGTGGTAGCCTAGGGACTACTTTTCCTGGACTATTTTATTGGGGCTATTTAAACCACACCGAGCAAGACAACACGCTTCGCGTTACTTTGCAGCTTGCAACGTGACGCTCACCGTGTCCAGCTATTCCCTCGAACCTCGGAGAAGCAGAACCTGCAAGGAGACAAAAGGAACATCATTAGCAGCAGCATCTCACCTGCAGTCTTCATCTTTAAACACTCGCAGCTACTGAGAACAGCTTCCTGGAATCTGCACGCCTCCCGGACAGAACGACCTGAAAGAGGAAGATAGAGGCAACATTAAAGAAAGGAGTAGAGACATTTACAAATTATGAACTGCTCAAAAGGCTTACCTGGCTGGTCGCCTCTCGGCTGGCACCACTCCGGACATTCCACTCACGCTGAAGAACACCGTGACCTACAAGGAAGGAAAACACAGGTTAGCAAAGGCAAGACTTTGCAGCGCTGCGCATAGCGCTTACTTACCACATCATAGTGCTCTTAATGCGCCAACATTTACCATCGGGGCTCAACCAAGCCAGTTCACCGCGCTGAACCTCTGCATACCTAAGGGAGAAAAAAGAGACATTTTATACACAGAAAGGCATGAAGGATAGCAACAAAACTAAAGAACAGCAATAAGACCTACCTGAACAATATCAAACGGGCCGGCGTCAGCGAAGTAACTGGACCGCACTCGCCCATGAAAGACAACGCGCCCCTGCAAAGAAGGCAGGACGGAGAGTTCGCCTAATTCTACCACAAGGTGAGGAGAGGGCGCCAGAGGAACTGAAATCATACGGGGGTGGAGGGAGGATACTTACCCCAGTCGGTCAGTCTTGAACACAGTCCTCCTGTATTTTCAGGCAGAACCTTCCCCGCAGACCACATCAGGGCAAAGCTGAGAAGCATACCAGCGAGTAACCCGGCTGGGTGGCGTCCCTGTGGATACCAGGTGAGCGTAACATCCGCTCCTTCTCTTGACTCTGGCTGGGTTCTGAAACTCGGCCTGTCAGGCCCCTGGTAATCTGGGTACATTTCTGCTTTTACTAAATGGAGTCGCACTTGTATAATGTGCCTTATTGAGGTAGATATATGGTTGGTGCTTGCCGCTCTAATCTTCTACTAAGCATTGCAAGCAGCATCGATATCTTTAGCTTCTTGCGTTCCAAGCCTATTTACACACGTTTAACTGGTTGGTTGCTTCCATTTTGTCTCATAGCAACGTTTCCTCACGTTTTAACATCGTCTCTTTCCTGAGTCCATTACATATATTTTCACAACTGCTTGCATTGGTGTGCTATCTTCGATAGCCATTTTTTTTTTAATTCGCGAGTCTGTTCAGGCTCTTATGTCATTTCCACTGGCCTTCCATTAAGGCTCTTTGGGTCTCTTCATGGACCGTCTGTAGGTACTCTTCATTTCGTCTCAGCGGCTGGTATGGCTGTCTGATAGGGTACCGTGCTGCCCAGGCTTGTCTGATTATGGGTGCTTCAACAGGTATGGATCTTCTGATGTATACTGGGCAGAGTCCCAGTGCAGCTCTTTGTTGGTTCATTTGCTCCTCATACGCCACATACCATGGTGAGTACACTCCTGGTACCCCGAAATGAGGGGATGCAGTGCAGGCCATGTCTGGGACCTCCTCTGCACTCCCCCCTCTGGTCGGTTCACCGACCACTTCTGCAACCTCTTTTGCATTTATTTCTTTTGATTCTTCGGTGTCATGTTCATCGTCTTCAGGGTTTGTACATGATGGTGTGAATGTGTGAGCCTTTGGAGTCCATATTGTTATCACTCCTTTCAAACTCCCTGCTGTTTTCACATGTTCGTCTTTGTTCCATGTCATTAGCTGGCATTGTCCATTTGGGCTGCAGTAGATCCATTTTCCTTCATACTTTCTTCGTTTTTTAGGATATGTGAACTTTGTTCCTTCTGGCGCAAATTTGCTGGCCCTCACAAAGTCTCTTATTTCTTCATCAGTCAGGTCTCTGGGCTTCCACCCTTGCTCAACATCAACCATTATTTTCATCCCTATGGCTTTCTTCGCAGTTTTCTGGCACTATGCGATGATTATCTTGATAACACAGACTCCTAGCAGTACCATTGCTAATAGGTCTCCCAGAAAATTGAATATATCTGCCATCCATTGTGGGACCCACAAGAATAGGTCTCCAAACCAGCTGTCATCGTCCACTTCATCACTTTCATCGATCATCTGTTTTTTTAGGTTTGTCAACATACTTATGGCCTCTGTTAAGGTTCAGTTTTCTTCATCGTGTGATGGTACAACTGTGCAACATGATTCTCTGATTTTTGCACAAACACCTCCATCCATTGCTGTGATCATGTTAAGCACATATCTGTTTTGGAGGGTCATCAGTCTGATTGCTCTCACCTCTTCTTTGATCGTGTTGAATCCTTTTATAGTGGTATTGGTGGTCTGCAATAACTCCCATCTGGTTATCTGCAACCATTTAGCATTCACTCCAATTTTGATGTGTGGCAAGAGCATCGTGGTGAACACTGTTGAGGTGAGGCTGAACAGCCTGTGTTGGTATGGGATTGCCTGGAATGCCTCTTCTGATTTGGTAGAAAAGTAATTTTCTCTCTTCATTCTGGACATCAGTTCCACAGACCTCCTTCTCCTTAGATGAGCATCTGCTTTCGGGAAACTGTCCAACTTCAGGTCATTCTTAGGGATCACCAGCGCGGGAACATGGACGTTCACTATCGTGCATATACCTCCCCAGTTTTTCTGCAGTCTTATGTATGCCTTGGATCCACATGCCCAGTAATGGTCCATTATGACTGTATTTCCTTGTGTCATTCCTGGGGCTTCAAAGATTCGTCCGCAGTTTACATTCTCTCCCTTCTTCCTCGTGCCATTACTTCTGAAGCTTAGTTTTGGGGGCTTTCCAGTGGTACTATCTGCAGGGGTCCTCCTCTGTCTTCGACCCATGTTAGCAGCTTTACCAGTTTTGGCCATAGAGGTTTGCATAACCTCTGCAAATTCTCTACTGCTTCTCTGTAGGCTCCAAGGGCCATTCAATCTCGGCAGATGACTACTCCTTCTTCCCATCCATCTGGGGAAACCACTGTTCCCCAAATCTGTATTTGGCCTCTGTTTTATAGATTTGAGCCTCTTCTACAGTTTTTCCTTGAACGTTCAATCTTGGCTTTATTTCCCATTTTATCTCTGATCCTTTGACGC
The DNA here is from genome assembly GCF_040938575.1 of Ambystoma mexicanum. Taxonomy (NCBI): domain Eukaryota; kingdom Metazoa; phylum Chordata; class Amphibia; order Caudata; family Ambystomatidae; genus Ambystoma; species Ambystoma mexicanum. The sequence goes on from NC_090938.1 coordinate 507,678,768, forward strand.
TAGGGTTCTCGTACCTGATCACGTGATTCCTTGTGTGCGCCCTGTTTCTTGTTTTAATGTCCTGGACATAGCCATCTTCGTCCGGGTAATCATTTTCATTGGCCCATATCAGCGAGGCGTCTCTTCCCATAAATTGTCCTCTGGTGTTGCACATTGCTACGTGTGACATACAGTGTGCTGAAAGGACATCAATTTCTACAGCTACAAAGATCTTTGATTTTCCCATGCTGTAAGGTAGAAGCGCACAGACGAAGCATTCTCCTTCTGACTTGCTTCGTCCTACTTCCTTCATGTGCTGGTACCATATGTTGTTTCCGAGATGGGCTGTGCTGTCCAGGTAATCGTTAAGTTCATTGTTATCTTCATATGGGCTTCTCTTTATTCTCCGTGTTTTTCTGTAAATTGCTATGACTATATCCTTAAAAGCGTCTGTGCTGCTTTTCCACCTTGGCATCTTGGTGGAGCAGGGTCCTTTGGCTGCATCGCTGTGGTAGGAAAAGGTTTTCCGTTTCTCTTCCTATCCTCTTGTAATTTTTCATTGAGGTTCTCTGGCCGCCATTGGCTCACCAACTCCTCAACGTGGGGCTGTGTCGTAGATCTGGTGCTTTTTAGCAGTGTTCGAGCTGGCGTGCTTGTCGTTATAGTCTCTGCAGTTCTATTCTTTAGCTCCTTGTGTAGTTTCTTTGCTCTGACTATAAATGGGAACAAATAATCTATCAGCATTTGTGTTTTCTCTGTGAGTTCCTTTGTGGCTACATCTGTTCTTTCGAGGGATTTTGCTAAGCTCTCTCTCTTGGGTTTCTCACTTGACTTTTCTTGGTTACTTCCACTATTTTCTGGAACTGTTTGTTCGGCAGGCTGTCTCCCATTCTCTGCTGCCTTCGTTGGAGGCCCTGTAGCCATTGACATTTGCCCTTGTCTGTGTGCATCCTGTGTGTGGGTGCGTGCAGTGGTCAGTGCTGCGTTTTCATTCATTACGTGCTGACCCTGCCTCCAGCTTTTCTCTTCATTTGTTACCTCAAATGTGTCTAAATCACTGCTAATTACATTTAATTTTAGTTCGTCAATTTTACCATTAGGTTTTCTTGGGACTCGAATGACTATATAGGGTCTGGGTGCTTTTGTGGGCCCCAGATGTTCATTATCTGGTGGGTGCACTGAGATTGGGACACTTTGTGCACCAATAAGGAACGCAGTTCTGATTGTTAACGAAAGAAAAACAATAATAATAACTATACATATGCACATTATCGTTTGGAAAGACAATTTGCAGCATTTTCTTCCAGGAAAGTGGGGGCGCCCTTCTGTTGGGCGTAAAACTAAGTTACTGTTCTGGGCCCTCATTTCTAATGGGTTAATAGTCTGTTATTTATTCCTTCTCTTGTTCTGATCTCGTAGTTCGAGAGTTCATTACAATTAAAGTGACGTGTGCTTTCCAAATGTCCCCCCTCTTGTGGGTGATGACGGTAGTCTCAGGATATGCAGTACAGTTCCTGTGCTAGACTATGGAAAAGGGTTAGGCTAGCAACTTTGGTACATCACATTCATAATGCATATCTATAGTAGGTGAGGTCCCAGTGCACTCCTCGAATTTGCTTTGGTCCTGAGGACATGCTGGAACCTGTCCAATGTGAAGGAATGAAAAGATGGAACTGCTAAAAATCACACAAAAATAAAATGTTGTAACAATCAAAATAAAAATAAAAATAAAAATAAAAGCGAACATGAAAAATAAAAAAATAAAAATTAAAAAAGTAAAAATAAAAATAAAAATAAAAATAAGGAAAAGTAGGGGAAAAAGTACAAAGAAAAATAGGATGGTGTAGTTCTTGTCTTTGCTCTCCTCGATCTGTCCTGTGACTGAAAATTGAAGACCTGTGTCTCTGTCCTCAGTTTGTTCCACTGAGGAAAGTCTTACTGGAATCTCCTAAGGTATTCTCGCTGGAAATTAGAGAGCTCCACCTGGAGCATTATGCCGTGGAGGAGTGTGCCCATGTGTGGGGCGTTGGCCGGATCTCTAAGGAAGGTGATGACGTCAACATCTGCAGACCTCCCCACCATCTCCGGATAGTCTGTGACCAGTCTAAGTAGGACATTGTGTGCCAGCCGGGTGTCCTCGGGAGATAGGGACATTTGTCCTGTTTTGCTGTGTCCTGGTCATGGGATATTCTTTTGATTTGCACAGTCTCTGCACCTTCCTGTTGCGTAGACTACCACAAGGTGATTTAGTTTAGTCCACAGCTGATTCAATTTAGCTAGATTTCTTGGGTCTCCGATGAAAGTGTGTGTGTCGGTTGTTCTCCCGACAAGTCCTGGGTATTTCTCAATTACTTGAAATACCAAATTAAATGTGAGTTCATCAATGTCTACTGGCATTGGAAGCATTTGTGTCCTCCTCGCTGTGCTCGGGTAGCTCGGCAAAGGCTTCTGTGATGACAGTCAGCAGTCGCCTCATTTTGTTTTTGTTAGCTGGATCTTGAATAAAGTCTGTGACACTGGCTTCTCTCCCTATGAGTGACAGATAAGATACCACCACATGTTGAAAATATGTGAGTACATCCCACTTGAGACTTCTGCGAACAAAGTCTCAATACTGGTTGCTGCAGGGTACTGTTTTACACTTTCAGAAAATATTTTGTTTGCAGTCTATCAGAGCCTTGATTCTTTGTACTACTTGGGCCTGATGTGCTTCTCCAAAAGTTCATTTTATCAATGTTGTTGTGGCTTTGGATGTGCTTTTCTTTACCCTACAACTGGGATGCACAGAGTGTTCATTTTCTGTCCTTTATTATCTTTCACTGGTTTGAGAAAATGTCTTGTTTATAAGCCATAATTTAAATCAGTGTTCCTTTTGCCTTTATTATGCTGCTCATGCCTACTTCTTCCTTGCCATGGATCTTGTCTGCATGTGCTGAGGTTCTTCCCCGTTGTCTGTGGTTTCTTCGCAGTTGGATGCAGTAGGAGGGCTCTCCCCTATATAAGGTTTAATATAATTTATGAAGATCCATGCCCTTCTGCCCTGGAGCTTGATGGCGGAAGGGGTGCAGTCCTCTATGATGAAAGGGCCATTGAATCGTAGCTCATCCCACCTCTTCCTGGTAAAGTTCCTGACGAGCACATTGTCACCAGGGAAGACGAGGGGCACATGTAGACTTTGCGCGGAGTCTGCTTCAGCACTTCCTGATGTGTTTTGTGCTGCACTGTCCCCTTTTTGCCGTCGCTGCAGCTGGCCTGAAATGACAGAGCGCTGGATGTCATACATTTAAGGTACTCCTGCATCTCTGTTCCCAGAACCTCTCTAGTCGGCTGGGTATCACATTTAGCTCTATCTCGGGCGGTGAGAGGGGTCCTCATCCTTCTGCCTGTAACTATCTCGTGCGGCGTCAGATGGTCGGTGCCAGATTGGTTCCGAAGTGGTAGACAGTGCAACCATCCCTTTCTTAATGTGAGCTTCAATTGGCTATCCTCTCCTTTAACAGGCCGTTGAGCCGCTCACATATCCCATTCCCCTCCGGGTGTTACGCCGATGAGAACTTGTGCTTTATACCAAGCAATAAGCTGATATGTTCGAAGACTGCATCAACAAAGTGAGCCCCGTTGTCTGATCTCATTACCTCACACACCCCCATCTAGGGAACACTTCCCTCACTAGAAATTTGGCAGCATAGGTAGCATCTGGGTGTGTACAGGGACCTGATTCTATCCATCTAGAGAATGGACACACCACCACAATTAAATACCTGTACCTGTTACACACTTGAATCATGTCGATGTAGTTGATATGCAAGTGCTGGAATGGGCCATTTGGCTAGGGGATAACTCCTCTCATTACTTTTAATGTGTGCCCAGTGGTGAATTGCTGGCAGATTATGCAGTTCACCATGAAGAATGCAACATGCTCTGCTAAATTCGGTGTAAACCAGTCTTCTGCAAGCTTTGCAGTGATATTTTCTTTAGACATGTGTATAGGGTAGTGTAGTTGTTCCAATGCTACCTTCAGCAGGGACACAGGCATTACTAATTTACCAGTGCTGTCTTGCCTCCACAACCCGTCAGAGGGGTTTAAGGAACACCCTTGATGCTTCCACAAATTTTTCTCCTCCTGAGGTGCATCCCCTTGGAGTTCCATTAGCTGAGTCTGGCCCATGTTACTATAGGCCTCAGGTGTGGCTCGCGCTACCATCATCCTATCATGGGTACGTGCCACCTCCGCGTCCATGATTGTTTCATTTTTGGACGCCATGCTCTTGGCTTCCGTGTCCGCTTCATGGTTTCCACGTGACATGAAATCTGTCCCCTTGGTGTGGGCGGCGCATTTCACGACTGCTATGACCACTGGGAGCTGTAGTGTTTTCATCAACTTGTCCAATAAGGCTGCTTGTTGCACTGGTGTGCCGTCTGCTCGGAGGTAGGCCTTCCTTTTCCAGCGTGCTAAGCCTGCGTGCATGGTAGATGTCACATAGGCAGAGTCACTGTACAACGTTACTTCCTGGTCTGCATGATTCTCAATGGCGAGTATCAGTGCCACTAGTTCTGCAGCTTGAGCTGAATAGTGAGATGGTATTCGCGCACTGACGAGTACCTGAAACTCCCCATTCGCCAGGTGTTTCACTATGGCCACGCCCGTGTACCTTTGTCCGTCCTCTTAGTCGATTCTTGATGAACTTTCAATGAACACGATTTCACCACCCGCCAAGGCGTTTCCTTTACCCTGGGGATTTCATCATAGAATTCCTCATAAATCGCACAGTCATGTATAGGTTCTCCTTCTGTGACTGGCTCAGCTATGAACGCAGCAGGGTTTACAGTTTTACATCCAACTATTTTGATCAATGGGTTGGAGATAATCACCTCATAGGCAGATGCTCTCTGTGATGTCAGCGTGTCCTTTGGCTTCTCTAGTATGGCGAATAACGAGTGCTCGACGTACAATGTCATGGAGCACCCCATCACAAAAGATGGAGCTTTTTCAATGGCGAACGCGGCAGCAGCAAGATTTTGTTCGCATGGGAAGTGGCCCTTCATGACCGGGTCCAGACTCCCGCTGTAATATTACAAGGGGCTTGTAACCCAGCAAGGTTCGCTGCGCGAGCACTGGCGTCATAAAATTGCCATCAGAGTGTGAGAACAGGTACAATTCCTCTGCATAATTAGGAATCCCGAGAGCTGGGGCTTTACAAATTGCCCCCTTAAGTTCTGCAAACCCCTTTTCCATTGCCTCAGTCCATTCGATTTTTTCCCTTGTCGCCTGGGCCTTCCTTAGGGCCTGAAGCAAGGGCTTGGTGTATGAGCTGTAGTCGAAGACCCATGCTCTGACATAGTGGCAAAGGCCTAAGAAGCTTTGCATTTGTTTTATTGTGAGTGGTTTAGCCGTGTTCATGATAGCTTCATGCCCTTTCTGTGGTTACCTTTTTCCCTTTGTGTGAGATTAGCTGGCCTATGTACAGCACCTCTCGCTGACAGTATTGTAACTTTTCCTTATCAACTTTATATCCTTTCTCAGCCAGGATTGTCAGTAGCTGGACAGAGTCGCACCTGCATTGTTCCTCAGTGATGCTGCAGATCAGAATGTCATCCACATACTGGAAAACAACACTGTCTACTGCAATATTGTTTAGGTCCATCTGCAGGACTCTGTTGAAAATGGATGGAGACTCACAGTACCCCTGTGGCAACCTTGTACTTTTCAGGCGCATTTGTCTGAAAGTAAATGAAGTCAGGTCTTGAGAGTCACGGTGCAAGGGGATTGAGAAAAACGCATTTTTCAAGTCTATCACCTTGAAATATTTCGCTTCAGTGGGTATGTATGTTGTATAGAATGGTGGATGGATTAGGGACTAGAGGGAACTTGGCTTCGACTATATCGTTTAATGCTCTTAAATCTTGGATTAAACACCAAGACCCTCCCTTTGATTTCTTGACAGGGTAAATCACTGTGTTGCAAGGTGATTCTGATGTCACTAGAATTCCCTGCTCCATCATGGCGGAAATTGTCTTCGCGATTCCTTCATCTGCCTCTCTGGACATGGGATATTGTCGTGCTCATGGTAGAATTGCTCCTGGTTTCAGTTTAATTTTTACTTCACCTGCCCCCCTTAGGAGGCCTATGTCATAGGGCCCTGTAGTCCATACCGCGGCAGGCACTTGGGACATGTCGTCATCAAAGTATTCTGGATGTATCAGCACCAACATCATTCTCTGTGGCACCTCCCGTCTGATCATTTTGACCCAAAATGTGAGGCTTACTTCCACCCTCATCTCTTCTAGGTCAGGGTGATCTTCGAACAGATCATCATCGGTGACGTCAGTCACTCGATATCCTTCTTCAATGGCGATAATCGCACACCATTGTCTGCCTTCGTCATCATATCCTTCGACCAATACCACTTTCCCTTGCACTGTGGCATATTTTATCATTAAGGGAAATACTTGTCCCTCCTCTTCGTGAATAGGTATTCTGGGTCTGAATAGAAACTCACCAGGTGTCCTCATAGTTCTATCTGTGAGGCCTGGCAATCCCGCCATGAGTACTCGCACCCCATATGCGAAGACTTCTGACTCTAACGGTATAGCTCTCATCGCTATGCACCCTGAGTGTGCTCTGATCATTTCGCACACGTTCGAATAATGCATTCCTGTAGTGGAGCACACTATACTGTTCTCGGTAAATGAGATTGTCATATTCGACTTAGCTATTAAGTCCCGACCCAGGATGTTTACTGGGGTCTGACATGAATATAATAAGGGTACATTAATTTTGCGCTCTCCCACAGAGACTGGGAGTGCGTCTGTAAAGGGAACTCTACTGTGAGCTCCTGTGAAACTCTGAGTATCTATGGCCTCGCCGGACAAGGAAAACTTGCCTTCTCATATGCAAGAGCGTGTCGCACCCATGTCAACTAAGAAGGAATATTATTTACCCCCTATGACGGCATCCACCCTAGGTTCCCTATTAGGGTCTGGTGTCACTGATAGGATAGAACACAGAGTGTCCCATGAGCTGTCCTATTTCATATATAAGTTCGGCCAACTGTATACTTGTTGATTTCCCCCAGCCCCAGGGTTGATTCCCCCTCCGGCGCTAGTGCCCTGTGACATTTGCGGTGGTGCCGGATGGGATTGTCCCTGCGGTACATTCCCCATGTGCTGGGGTTGAACCACTTGCTGTGCACCTTGCTGCAAGCCTGGCGCCTGCTGCTGCAATGTGTGATTTTGTGCACTGCCCTGCTGCGGGACGGCAGGCTGATTCACCATGCCTGCCCCCATCCCTTGGCTATTTTGCCACATGCTTTGGCTTCTGCACACGTGCGCCACATGTCCTGTCATTCCACACAGCCAACACACTGGCGGTGGTCGGGCCATCTGTCCATCTGGCGTAGCTGGACTGCCCATCTGCGCGTTCTGAAAGCCACTTTGATTATTTTGAAAACCTCCCTGGTTACCTCGAAACCCACCCTGATTACTCTGCCATCCTCTTCCCCCAAAACCCCTTCCCCGCGGGTAAAATCCTGCGCTACCTTGGTTATCCTGCACTGGGTTAATCGCCTGCTGTGCGCCTGGTTCAGCTGGGCTTGTCAGCATGGCTCCCTCGAGAGCAGAGAGTTTCTTTTGCACCAGCTTCGCCTCCTCACCCTTACGGGTTGCTTCCTTTTTCCGATTCTTTTCTTGCAGCAATCTACAGTAATGTGCAATTGTCAACTGTATTTCAGCCCATGGTTTAGCTTTCTTGAGCTGTTTTTGCACTGGCTCAGGCAACCCTTGGCATAATATATGGTAGAATACAGGGATAGATTTCGTCCAAGACTCATGCGTTTCGAGCACCCACGCGTCTTGAAAATTCCGGTTATAAATCAACGGATCCTCTGACTCTTTCATTTTCCGAGTTATTATAGCCCCCATATCAGATGTGTCTGGATATAACGTTCGCAGCGCTTTCCAGACTGCTGCTCTACAGTTATTAAATGGTGCTCCGTCATGGGAGGTGTTAGTTCTTGGGTAGCTTGCCCGTTTCCATACATCATCTGCCCTTTCACCAAGTATGGCAATTAAGAGGCCCTTAATGTCCCCTATAGCTAAGGTGACACCCCCCGTCATTTTCTCTAACTCATGTATCCACTTCCCGGCTCCCGATGTCAGCATTGGAAGCTTATTTTTTAAGTTCTCTCGGTCCATGTGTGGCCATGGACTATATTGTGGTCTTGCTCCCCCCTTTTCTAATAGCGGGAATTGGAATATGTAGTCTTCCTTTTCTTTCCCCATAGCTCTCCGGTCTGTCACTGGAGTGGCATTTCCGCATTGCTGTCTCCCTGGCAATGCCCTTAATCTATCAGCATAGGCAGGTGCCGACACCCCCCTCTGACCGTGGGGTGTTTCTTCTTGTCGGCCGGACTGCGTGGCAGCCTTCGGTGTTTTACTTGTGGACCCGCTAGCGTCTGACCATCGTACCCCTCGGCCCCCTGGGAACCGTTTTTCGCACCGTCTCCCTTCCTCTTGTGCCTTATCCTCCATTTCCCCTCCGGAGTCAGACTCCGAATACTCCCAGTTCACACAACTCCTTGCATCTTCTTCATTCTGCCCAATCTCCAGCCTGTCTAGGGATAGTCCCCTGCTCCCACTACTCCGAGTGACCTCCTCATATAGCTGAGTGCTCTCCAAGTGCTCATCTTCCCTTCCCCCATTGGATATCTGTTCTAGCCCCATCTCATTGTACATTTTATCAATCGTTTCCCCGATGCTTCTGGTGTCAAAGTCATCTTCAATATTTGTCCCACTTATACCTTGCACCGAGGTGCTCTCAGGAAAGAATTCTTCTATATCTTCCCATTCTACAACAGGATTGGGTTTTTTAACTTCCCGCTCCAAATATTCAAGATCTCGTGCCCTCTGTCTGCGCTTACATTCTGCTTCTTCATCTATTTCCTTAAGCTTCCTCGCTTCTTCTCTAGCCTTGTCTACTTCCCTCATACTTTATTTTCTACATTCCTTTGCCTTTCTAATTTTCTCCTCTTCTCGTCTCTTCGCTCGCTTCTTACGCACCCTTTGCTCTTCTTCCATCCTTTGCTTAGTCTGTCTGTACTTGTTGTAGGCTGCCTCTTGTTTGCAATCGAGCTGCTTCTCTTGCTCTTCGCGATATAGTTGTTCTCGTTTTAGCCTATCCTTCCATCTTGTCCTTTCATCCCTTACTTTCATCTCTTTCTCTCTCTCTCTCTCCTTTGTGTCTCATCAGACCTCTCTCTTGGCCTTATGTCATCACTTCCTTTTCCATCCAACTTCAGTAATATCTGACCTCCCATCCATTCGTACTTCGCAAATGCTATCTCATCAACTCTACCTTCATTTCCCTTTCATTTATTTCCCTCTTTCTCCTTATCAGGAGGTGCACAACTCCGTGCCCGATCTCTTCCTTCATCTTCGCGTCTCTCCTTGTCCCTTGAGACCGTGGAGGCGGTATTGTTTTCCTGTTCCTTTCCCATATTGTCGTCACTACTGTACGTAGGCGACTCATATGCGGGGTTGCTATACCCCGTGGCTGCCTTAAGTTCTCTTAGCGGGTAAAGCCCCTCTGATTTACTCCCTTCAATGACTGGCTCAGGTGGGGCTGGTGGTGCGGTAGGCGTCTCACCCCCCTCCGTACATACATTTAGTATCCAGTCTGTGGGTGGTTCTTCCACCTTCGTTTCTTCAAACATTTTCCATAATTCTAGAACAGCAAGACGTTTCTCTAGCTTCTTGCATGTATATGTGGCGTGTAGGAAAGTCGTCATATGCTGTAAAACAGCCTTAGAAAGGGACCCATTCTGTGGCCAAGGCATAAACATCTTGTGGGCGGTACCCTTAACCCACTCTGTGCTATACCTTTTGAGTTTTGGTGCATGCTTGGGTAGCTGCTTGCACAAATGTGCAAGTGGAGTAACTTCCTCCATTCTTGATTTTGGCACCAACAATATGTACACAGTTTTTTATCCTCCCAATAGTATGAGTAAGCACCAACTACGCAAGCTCCAATCCAATCTTTCCCCACCAAAATTTTATAATATCAATTTGCTCAGAAAACTATCAATTTGTTGGCGATTCCCTTTTAGTTACAGAATCGCGTAAAGCCAAATTACATTTCACACAATCAATAATACAATTATTTTACATTTGACCTACAACAGACACCAGCTGGTTATACAGATACCTGCCTTCTAATCAATACCCTGTCATGGAGTTTAAACAAACTCCTTTGATGCGTCTTTAACCCTCAACGTAGTCTAATTGTCCCTTATTATATGGGCTATGAGTTCACGTTTCTTCTGACCGCTGTATTAAAGTGCAGGAACAAGGCGAATCCTTAAATTTTTATCTCAGGTGCCCCCAGGTAATCCTTCATTTTTATCTCAGGTGTCCCCCTGGTAATCCTTCGTTTTTATCTCAGGTGTCCCCCTGGCAATCCTTTGTTTTTATCTCAGGTGTCCCCCTGGTACCCCTTGTTTTTCTCTCGGGTGTCCCCCCGGTATCCACTCGTTATCTCTTATGCTCGGGTCGTTACCCCCTATATATATATACAGTCTTCTCTACAGTCTTGACTATTTTAATTTTTTCTCCGCCACCCACCGTTACCTTTCCCTTACTGGCTCTAATGCCTACACGACATTTGCCAAAGTAACAAGTTTGTTGTTTCACTCACCGATCACATCTTTTCCTCTCTGGAGCTTCGGGATCACCCCCCCTTCCTCTTCCAGCCTTTTAAGGGTTTTTTGTCCAATTGGCTGCCCGTGGGAATGAGAAGGGTTATGCTTGGTAAGCAGGTTCCATCAGACCCACTGCAGTTTTTCGAAGTTTTACTCTATCATTGTCCACAGGAAGCTTCTCAGTCTACTCAGCCGGAATGGCGAAAGGACTTGTGATATTGCCGAAGGCCCAGAGTTACTTTGTGCCGTCGGTCTAAAGGTGTCTTGGTATTATATAATCAATAATTAATGGCCAAAACCATCCTCATGCTATCAAGTGTACAGAGGAGCAGGGTTTCACTGACAGGCCCATAGATCAGTGCGCACCCTCTAGTACTTATAAAACAAGATAGCTGCTTATAAAACAAGATAGCTGCACCATGTGAGGACTGGGGGTGCAGGATTCACTTACTCCAACACGACTCAATAATGAGGACTCAGTAGTTTGGCAAAGGGAAGTCCATTTAATGACAGGTTAATCAAACTGAAAACAATTGGAAATCAGCAGCATTGCGATCACCTGTCGCGCTCCAACTTCCTCGAACTTCAGTTGAACAGCAATTCTTATAGGCAATATTCGTCATCATTGATGTCTAATTCTACAAAACTCAACATGCTATATAATTGGTTAGGAAAGGTAACTTAAGTATAGGTGCTATATATGTATTTGATATACAAGTACGACGTCCTATTGGTTCTACTTTCTATAGGACTCCAGATAACTCGGTCCTTTGTGATTGGGTAGGTTACACCCCTAGACATAAATCCCCATTTTAATTAGCAGCATGCAGCATGGACATCCATGTGCCTGGTGTCCCAAGTTTCACCCTGCCTCCCTTCCATCAATCAATATCTTAGGGCTATGTGTCAATTAGTTGGCTGGGTTTGGCCTCGAAACTGTAGCCTCTTATCAGGAAAAGTTATGGCATCCTCGGTTCCTGGATGACATCAGGTGGTGGTACCTCTTCGTGCCTGGCTGGTCACATGTCTGTTCACCGTGAATCTGCTTCAGTATCCAGCTTTTAGTGTATTTAATTCTGTTTCGGCCTCGTTGCCTGCATGGGTCCCCCTTATCTTGACCTTCATGGGGCAGGCTGGTATGCTCTGAAGTTTTAGTCTTCTTTGCTGACACTCTCCTCCCTTTCTCTGGTTGACCTCGATTTCCCTGGCATGAGCCGCTCTTTGTTGAGTTTCGATTCCGCTCCTTCTCTTGACTCTGGCTGGGTTCTGAAACTCGGCCTGTCAGGCCCCTGGCAACCTGGGTACATTTCTGCTTTTACAAAATGGAGTCGCACTTGTATAATGTGCCTTATTGAGGTAGATATATGGTTGGCGCTTGCCGCTCTAATCTTCTACTAAGCATTACAAGCATTATCGATATCTTTAGCTTCTTGCGTTCCAAGCCTATTTACACACGTTTAACTGGTTGGTTGCTTCCATTTTGTCTCGTAGCAACGTTTCCTCACATTTTGACATTGTCTCTTTCCTGCGTCCATTACATATATTTTCATACCTGCTCGCATTGGCGTGCTATCTTCGATAGCCATTTTTGTTCATGCGCGAGTCTGTTCAGGCTCTTATGTCATTTCCCCTGGCCTTCCACTAAGGCTCTTTGGGTCTCTTCATGGACCGTCTGTAGGTACTCTTCATTTCGTCTCAGCGGCTGGTATGGCTGTCTGATAGGGTACCGTGCTGCCCAGGGTTGTCTGGTTATGGGCGCTTCAACAGGTATGGATCTTTTGATGTATACTGGGCAGAGTCCCGGTGCAGCTCTTTGTTGGTTCATTTGCTCCTCATACGTCACATACCTTGGCGAGTACACTCCTGGTACCCCGAAATGAGGGGTTGGGGTGCAGGCCATGTCTGGGACCTCCTCTACAGTGGCAAAAGTCTACCTGCAGCTAATCGCTTTCAGGCACAAATCAGTTTATGATAGTAAAGATCAGTGGTGGCTGGTGAATTGACTTTTATTGGTTGGGTGTAAACATTTCCCAGGTATAGTCATACATGTCCGTGAGTGGTGAAGGAGCCTGAACCAACCAAGGAGGCATCGGAGCTCACTCCCTGAGAAAATATTTAAAATAATGGTTAAAAGGATGCATTTTAAAGCACACTTTCCGTGAAATAAGGGGTGACAACCTATAAAATGTACATTCGGTTTTGTAAGGTAACATTTGAAAAAATGTCCAACGAATGCCAAAATACCAACCGCACAAAGAGGCTTTTTTTTCGGGAGCATTGTCCAACATATTTTCATGATGCTTTTGCTCACAATAAATGGCAGAATGTTTTCAGTGTAAACAAATATTTTCATGCTGGCTGCACCAATATATGCCAGCATTCCCATATAAGAACACATTCGTATTTCCTTTGCCAATAATGCCAATAATACTGTAAATAACATATCCATGCCGTCTCTGCCAATATATGCCAGTATCCCCACATATGAGCATACTCATTTTGGCTCTGCCAATTATGCAGTAGAAAATGCCATGCCACTGAAAGAAAACCTGTCCACACTGGCTGCATCAATGTAGGCCAGTATGGGTATGCAAGAACACTCACTGTGTTGACCTTTCCCCACAATACCAGTAAAAAATGGTATACCCACTGTAAGAAGGCTTGTGCACACTACCAGCACCAATGAACCTGCCCCTACATAAGAATACTCATCATCATATTGGCTTTGCCATTAATACTAGTATAAACACTATGCCCAACGTAAGAAATGAACCCCTCCTCCACCTAAGACCACTCATCATCATCTTGACTTTTCACTGCACATAAGAATATTCATCATGGTGGTTTTGCATAAAATACTAGTAAAAAAAGAGGCCCTGCAACTATCAGAAAACATGTTGATATTGGCCGCACCAATGTAGGCCATTATGGCCACATGAGAACATACTCCTGCTGGCTTTGCTCATAATGCCAGTATAAAATGCCTTGCCACTGTAAGAAAGCATGGTCGTACTGGCTGAATCAATGAAGACTCTTCTGGCCATGTAAGAACACTGATAATGGTGGCTTGTTAAAAAAATGTCATGGCACAGTAAGAAAACTTGTAATTGTAGTGCACCAGTGACCCTAGTTCCCCTAGCACAGGCCTACTCCGGCTGCATGCATGCACATACGTTCATACAAATGTTCATACAACATAAACACGATCTCATTCACACATGCTCTCATACAGTATACTCACACTATGTCCTTCACACTCGCTCCGTGAAACATACACAACAGCTGATTCACACACGCACCCATAAAACATATACTTAATTCCCATTTCACATTTTATGCTCATCTTTAAACACACTCGCATTCATACATACCCCGCCATACATAACTGCATGTCTTTTGAGAGAGCTATGGAGAAACTCCATAATGCTCCATGGTAATGCTTCTTGAAGTCGCGTGTATTGAGGTGTCTGAATCAGACTCATGATGGATGCTGAAAGTGGTGCCAGCGTCCTGGAGGATCACCGGTTCTGGTGACCACATCTGATTTATGCTCTTGTGTCTTAGAATGACCGGCATCAGGACACAATCATCTAGATCCAAGATTTTCTTTAACAAACCATTACAATCTGGCACGTTATTAATTTGGTTTACTTGAAGTAAACCATCATTGGAGCTCTCAGAATGCATGTGACTGGAAGCATGATGTTCGGGTGTCATGGCGTCATCTGGATAGCCTAGGGTGAAGGGTACATTCAATAGCCCTGGAGCCTGGAGTTATTAGATGCCCACATGCCAGGAGGATCAGCATGCCCCCGTACTGTGCTTTCACATCTCCATCAATTGCCTGGTGGAACTTGCCCTGTTGGGTCATTTCAATTGAACAAAATGGAAACAAGTAAAACTATGGTAAATACAAAGCTCAGGAGTGGAGTAGCTATCCCCCAGGACATGAATCTGCTGAAAACCCTACATGGAGTGCTGCTGGGGCCTTGGCCATAAGTAATTGGTTCCCACGTATATTAACGTATTAGTAATCTGAGGCATTTATCATGTGAGAGGGGAGGGACAAGCAATGGTGCGAAAAGCAAAGGAGATTACTGACGCGTAGGGAAAGTGACTAGCTTTAAGGAGAAACGAAGCAGATGTTCGGTGCTGGATTAGGCAGATAGAATTTCCAGGCCCTCCTCGCAAATTATCTCCTAATATGTTTTTAATTTTCTGCACTGTTTTGGTATCTCTTCTTTTCATGCGCTGACATTATGGATCTACAAAAGAGCGACAACAAGCAATATTTATGCTTTGTTCAAGTCTCAGCCAAAAATGAGTAAAAGTGCCTGAACAAGATAGATTCATTTTGTTATGCTCGAAATTAGACGGTGAAGTTAATCAAACTTCTTTATAACTCAGAAAAGCTAACTTAGTAATGCAGACATCGGGTATATACTCATCGGTGTTCTAAAAGCTTCTACTCACGAATATTCTACCAGGGTCTGGGGTCGGTGGAAACTCACGACACACTAACTCGCAGAAAGCTTTGTTTCTGGAGGTTTCTCGTGCGTGACTGTGCACTGCATGCTTTAGTGAGATAACACTGAACTAAGCAGTGTGCACGTCGGCTGCTAGATGGAGATGACCATCACGGTATTCAGTGTTTATAATGAGAAAATAAAATAACGACACACTTTTTAAGCGACACCTAAATAACGACAAAAGTAGAATTTTAAAGTCAATTTATATATGGGGGTGGGCTAAGGTATTAAAAGAGGTGGGGGTAGTTGGGGGAGGGTAAAAAGGTAGGTTTTTGGGAACCCCCCAAATTAAAAACAAAAACAAAATTGTTTTGTTATTCAGTTGTCGCTTTAAAAGTATGTTGTTATTTAGGGTGTCATTGTAAAGACATGGGGCCTCATTACGACCCTGGCGGTAAGGGGTTTACGCCATCGTTAGCTGCGCCGACCCCTTACCGCCAATTACGAGGTCCCTAAGCGCCATGGAGGTCTTAACACCCGCTTTCAGCGGGTGTTAAAATCCATGGCGCTAAGGGACCATGGAGTTAATTACGCCACCGTAATTTACGGTGGCGCAATTAACGCCTTCTCCACTCCCATTATGCCCTATGGGGCAAAAATGGGAATGGGGAAGGGTAAATGGGGATTGGGGACTTACCGCCCCGCCAAGGTCGGAATGGGGCGGTAAGTCCGCCAACCACCATGGCGTAAACGTAGTTTACGCCATGGTGGTAAAGTCACGGCCCAGGCGGTAACTTACCGCCTGGGTCGTAATGAGGCCCATGGAACCAAAAATCACTACTGTACATTACTACATAGTTTGCACCAGATTTTTTAACAAACTGACAGCTGCCAGAAGATGAGCTTTTAAGAGACTAACTGTTATGTGAATCTGATGTCTCTCGTTTATGTACATTAAGTTGTTCATGGGTACATTACATGAATACAGTATTTTCTCTTTAGTCTATGGTCCTTAATGTCACGTTTTCATTCGTTTCTTTGAGTTGATTCCTTTTTGGCTATCTTTTGGAAACAATTTAAGAAAGCTTGATTGTAATTTTCTTTCAAGATCAAATCAATATTATTTTGATCCGTTGTTGCAGGTTCCCTAAAAGGAATGGGGCCCATAGGCCGGTGCCTACTTTGCCTATCTGGTAATCAAGCACTGCAGATGTTTACAGTTACCAAATGTCGCCATTTCACATCCGACACCTTGAGACAGTCCTTGCTTTTCAGCCAATAGCACTTTGCATTGTGGTACTTACAGTTTTGCGTTCCCACTGTAAGCGCAGGTCCACAAGTCCCAGTATGCAAAATGCTTTTGTGTAAGATGCAAATATGTGTTAAAAGTGTCCCACACAAACAAAACGGCAAGGGCTGGGAGTTGTTGGATGGGTCATAACCTCTGGCATTGCTCTCTGCAAAACCCTCCGGATCATGGTTTTTAGCCTGTCGTGCCATTATGGACGGAGAAAGACCATATGCAAATCAGGCTTGGTCCCACCCCATTATAGAGAGTCCAGAAAACGGATGGGTAGCATCCATTCTGCATGAAACCACAAGCCTCTCTAGACATGTTTCAGGTTCATTGGCCATAGCCATAGGGTGAGAGGTTCCCTGTAGATATGCCTCTGCACCTTTCTAAACCTATGCCTGTAAGACGTTCCCTCAACTCTTCTACTCCCTGAAGCTCCTTGACCATTTTTAACCTCTCGTGCAGTTAGCGCCATGAGACCTTCGGGTGAATGCACTCTCCAAAAATAAATTGACGTAATGAAAGACATATTTACCACAGATTTCTCAAGCGCACTGGTGAAAGCTTATAGACTAGAAACCCTTCACATTCCTATGGACCACACGAAATTGATCTGCCAATACTCGTTCTCTGCTCTTCTCTGATTGGACAAGAGTTCATGAGTAGGTCATGCTGGCACAGTTTAACCCTTTTTTATTGACTCTAGACACTGCTTGTATCTTGTAACAAGACACGTGTTACGGGTCACACGCACCTGAAGATCAGCTTCCATCCTCGGCCACCATACATATTATCAGCCATGCTTGGAGCTTTACTCAAAGTGCTTCATCTAAGCCTCCTAAGTGCAACAGTGCTTGCACTTGACACACAGGGCCGGTAAGGGCCCTCTAGGTGCCACACAGTCAGTGCCGGATTATCCAATGGGCCAAGTAGGTACCATCCTATGGGGCCCACTCCTTTTAGGGGCCCTGTGACAACGGATAAAAATAAAGCAGTGCAGAAAATTAAAAACGTATCAGGAGATAATTTAGAAGGGGGCCCCTGACATTTCGACTGCCTTGTGGCTTACCCAGGGTTTAATCTGGCACTGCACACAGTGTGTGGGCACACCCCTTTCATTCATTCTTCACTACAAAAAGGCATTAAGTACATGGGTACAGAACCCAGGGTAATCCAGACATGGACCCCTTGCTTACTGTGTCTTAGAGAGGCTCAGCTTCACCTCACCGATGAGGCCAGACTAGGTCGAAACACGTGTCTGGGGTGGCTGTTGGTACTCTTGTTCAGAGGAAATTTGCCTAGCATTTCAGTGCTGGACTGCCCATGTGGGTGGGACCAGACTCATATGCAAATGAGTATTTCTTCTCTGTGATGGGAAAAGTGAGCTAAAACCTGGTTGCAAACCCTCCTGCTAGAAGAAATTACATAGGACAGGGTATCTGGCCCATGTTCGTTCTCAGTAGATGACTCCCACACTCCTTTGTAATTTTCCTTTCAATAGTACACACCCCCTGACATGCGTGCATGACAGAGAGCGTGTGCAATGGCTCCCTATAGAGTCCGCCTGCTTTATGCTGTTGCATGAAGCAGCCGGACCGCGTAGGGATTTTCAGCATTTGCGCCAGCATAAAAATTCATGCCGGTGCAGCTGCTGGAGCATTTGTATGATGGAGAGGAAGGAGGTGGCCGAAGCGCAAGTTATGTGCAGGCCCTCCTCTCCGCCATACAAATGAATGAAAATGTGCCATGGTGTGAATATAAAGCATTAAAGCCTTTCTTAAGGCTTTTACACCTTTCAATCACGTTATGCCACTGACAAACATAAGCCCCCTAGACTTGTCAGCACTATGAATGTTTCAGGCAACATAACTATTTCTACATGTGAACCTGTCAGCTGGAAAAGTGATGAAGTTTGCAATGTGGACTAATAGTATTAGTGATTACATCACCATCAGTAAGGAAATTATAGAAGCTTTTTGTTTATATAAAAATTGGCTTCTATTTATGAAATGAATTCTAGAGGTTCGTGGTATGAATTGAGTATGAATGAATGAAAGAGAATATATAATAATGTTTTAACAAACTGTTTTTGTATTGTTTTTTATTAAATAAGAATACAAATAAAATAATGTTTGACTAAGATTGCAGTTTTAGTCTCTTCTCCTAGTTATCTCCTCGAATCCACTGGACATCATTTCTGTTTAATGTATAGTCATTTCGTTAGTACCACTTTTCCCGCACTGCCAAACTACAGGTTTGTCGATGGGGGATGCCTGATTTACCTCCCGCCAAGAGCTGGAGGTAAATCAGGCCCCCACCGGCAAAAAACAGATGGTATTACCAGCAACGTAAACCCCCAAGGAATCCACCCACTGGATCTCGAGACGCTGACCCCCTTAGTCAACACTTTCACCCAACAGAGATGATCTCTGAAGTGTGGTGAAAGGGCCGCCTGAGGAGTTTGGCGTTTCTGATTGTGAAACAAAGGAAGACCCAGGTGTAGCAAAAGATATCGCAGTGCACCCGGCTCTCCCAGCTCTCCTTTTGTTTATTAATCAGGGGCGCTTACATCCAGAGGCAGCCCTTTGACCATACTGCACTTTTGGAGTGAAAAGTCTGCCAGTAGGGTTGGCGTCTATGATTTAAGAAACAAAAGGAGAGGCGTAAGGAGCAAAACAACTGATAGAAATGCACCCGCTTCTCCAGACTCGCTCCCAGTGCACATGGGAGCAATATCCAGCGCCCTCCCTCCCATATTTAGGCCACACCATCTTCTTAGGGTCCCCACCTGGATTCCTCATCCAAGTGGGGACACTATAAACATAACTTTTATGCATTTTGTGGCAAACCTCCAGTTGTTCTTTTCCTGACAGTCCAGAGCAGTGGCTCTGAATGCGGTCAAAGATGCACAAGCCCAGCCAGGATGCCATTTGCTTGTTTAGCTCTGGGCAGCTTCCATAACGATTGTTGAACTGATATATTGATTGGACACTTAGACCTTTCTTCTTCACAGCTGTGAAACACAATTGGGGTCATTCCGAGTATGGCAGTAGCCATGGAGCAATTAGCTCCATGGCTGCCTCCCATACCGTGACCGTGTACGGTGTTGTGCAATGGGGACTTACTGGTCTAGTCCAACCCTGGCGGGACCGGTAAGTCCCCATTGCACAAACCATTCCCCATTCCCATTTGAGCCACCATAGGGCTCAATGGGAATGGGGAGGGCGCAAATAACGGGCTTGCGAATGGCAAGCCCGTTATTTGCGCCCTGGTCCCTTTGCGGGACACATAAGGGACATGTGGTCAGACCCCCCGCCGGCGGTAATAGCGCGAATTTTCAGTGGATTTCCCCCCAGCCAAGAGCTGGGGCAAAATCCGCCGAAGCCCTGATTTGGCAGACCCTTAAATCTGGCGGTAATAACGCGACCGCCGGATTTAAGGGTTACCGCCAAACTCGTGATGAGGCCCAGAACCTCAAATCACGTAGTTGCCTAAAATCTACCTATTCTTGGCCCCGTGCACTAGGACCATGTGCAATGCAGAGGGAGGAGTGGAGCGGAACGGGGAAGCCCTGGGGCTGCCACGCTTTACCGTCGCTTGATTGGCGCTTAGCCAGCACCCTGGCAGATCAAATTATCACAGCCACTGGATCAGCTTCCTGGAAGGCAACTACTTCTTAACCCATCCACTGTGCCAACCGTGGCATGTGACACGCGGAGCTGTTGTGTGTCATCCACCCAGAACCTGGGGAAACCCTGAGGGAGGCTTGGGGCAATGGGGAGGCAACCAGGAGAGGAATTCTTCAACGCCCATCTTGAATTGTATATCCTATTTGAATGTCTTAGGAGCAGAGACAGGATATTGTCGTACATGGTAGCTACCACCTCACAGTCAGCAGGACTTTGCTAACATTTTTGTTGCTCTTTGGCAGGGTGTCCAGTTAAAGGCTCGAAAGCAAAAGGGTCGAATGCAAAAGGCAGCTTCTTCGAGTGCATTCGACCGAAAACCAAAGGATCGAAAACATTTTTAAAATATATATATATTTTTTTTCTCTAGTGTAGCTTTAAAAGGGTTTTTTTTATCCCAAATACAGGGGTTTGAGGGAACCCCCCAAAATAAATAAATAATACAATCCTTTTTTGGTCGAATTGACTCGACCCTTTTGTCATTCAGCCCTTTTTTTTCGAGCCTTTGACCTATAACCCTTTGGCAGCCTGATGGCAGCCTCACTGCTAGCCTGCTTATTACATACTTGGAGTTGAAGAGTGAAGAGTAGAGGTGTGCAGGGGGATAACGAGGAAGGGAGGTAGGTTGTGTGATGGTGTGCCCTTCCTTTATCACCCCATATCCCACACCCTCTGACGACCTGGAGTGACACAGGTGCGCCAAGAGCAGCCCACTTCCACCCGCAGAGTTCTCAGGACACCAGTGACTCACATGCTTTTAGGGTTTCATTTATGCTCCGAGTATGATGTCCAAGATGGAGACTGGTGGTGGCTTGGATCAGTGTCTGTAGATGCTCCAGGCATGGACATTATTTGGCCAGAAATGTTCTCCCTCTCTGTACAAAAGCCTAGGTGAGGGTGGATTGGAGGGAATGGCAGGGCAATCAAAGCAGGGTCCACGGTTTGTAATGTAGGCAGGCTACGACCTTTGACTTGGGTTCACCTCCCAAGATGTCCAATCTACCACCATTGTTTCTGCAGCAGGCCTAGCCTCTCCCAAGAGGCCCATTGCCCTCACCAAAACTCATCATCCAGCCTGAAGCCATGGATAGTCTAGGCTCCCTAAACTCTGGGTCTACTCACTGTTTTGGTGTCTGCCCTTTTCCTCTGGACTTTCCCCCGACCCAAACCACAGAGCTGTTTCGCCACGGAACTGTTTTCACTCTTCTGCAGCTGTTGCGAGTCTGTTCCCTTCCCTGTGCTGTCAGCTTGCTGAGCCTGTGCGCTAGACTCCTTTTAGTGTGTTCTCCGTTCTCCTTCTGAGTCTGTGTGACACTCCCTACTGAACCTTTGTACTGACCTTCTCCTAAGGCTATCCTCTGCCCCTCTCTGGAGCCTGTGCTCTGTTCTCCTGAGTCCATATGCTGTCCCCCACTGAGCCTGTGGGACACCCTTCTCCTGAGCCTGTGCCTATCACCCTTTTGTGAACCTATTTAAGGAAACATGCTCTATGATAAATTGGGAACCGAATTTTGAATGTTGCAATGAGTTTTATGTACTGAAGGGGAACTTTACCTACCCGAAAACCAATGAAGTGGGATCGGCTACAAAATGGTGACGATTTATCACAGCTACATGGTTACCCACAGGTGTGTCATGTGACAGATAGATACTTGAAAACACAACGCTATCTGTCACTTTGCCCAGACTGGGAGGCCCGTAAGTTCCGACTACTGATGTGCACAAATCCACTTCCTGTGCGCTCAGTATGTGCTGCCAAATGGAATTTAACCACAGGAAGTAGGGTACTGTAGAATCTGCATGATGCCAGAAAACCTGGAAACTGTTAAACATCTGCTCAGCGAATGCCTTTGTTTAGGGTCACGCTATGTGACTACCTTGGGTAACCTTCTGTACGATTATGATACTATCAAATCGAGTGAATTTTGGACGTATTGTTCCAATACGAATCAGTGGTAACGCACTTGGCACTTTACAGGGTATGGAAAACAGTACCATTGAAATTGATACGAATCAAACATGAATTGAACTATTATGAGTCGTATGGTTGTGTGTGTTTTAAGTTGTTGCTGTATAGTAATATTTAATTTATCTATGTGAAATTTGTTGTGATTGAATTTATATGTGTATATATAAACGCAATTGTAAAAGTTCTTAATGAACTTAATACAATAATAAATAAAATTTCTAGCAAATAATCCTAATTCATGTCCTGAGTAGTGAAACAATCAATTTTAAGTCTTCCATGTCGATGATTTATAAATGTACACAGCCTGACAATATGTCTGTTTGATAAAAGTAGATAAGGTTGAAATGGTGATCCAGATTTTCAAATGTCTGAGTCGAGTTGGCTAAGTATTTTACCAGCCAGGCCCCCTATGAGCATTCACTTACAGCACCGGCTAATGGGAAGGAAAATATGCCTCAGGAGACACTGGATGCCAGAAGTTATGAAGAACTTGAAACTCCTTGACTTTGACATGCAATGAAAACATGGAGAGGAAAAAGAGGCCTATTTCATTATTTTTGGGATTGTGTAGAGCACCATACGAATCCGCTAACCACTTCAGAACGCTACAAGTGGATTGCTAAAAAGTTAAACCTTTATCATCAGATATAGTGCTGAGGATTAAGTCATCGAATTGCAGATGTAAGCATTGTAGATGGCTTACCATTCTCTTTAAAAATGTGTCAAAAGCAGCAAGGTGTCCTAAGCATTTACTGTGATTAAACCAAAGCTGAAATGTTTGAAGGTGAAAGGACAGAGAGTTATTTTAACGAAAATAACTTTCGATTTTCTCTCCCCCAAACATTTCAGACTATCCCCTTGCTCCCCACCCCCTTACTTACCTGTGGGCTTCACACCGCCTTGTGTGCCGCCATCTCCAGCATCCCTCTGCAACGCCAGTACCCTTCACTTGCATGTATGGGAACCAGCGCGGCGGTGTCCGCGTTCCTTTTTTTTGTGTAAACTTTATTGAGAAGGGAGAGGGGACACCTCTGCAACCCCGCTCACATTACAGTGAAGAAGAGTGGGGGGACACGCCTGCGTCCCTTCTTCACTGTAATGCAAATGAACGGGGGACTTGGTCGAGATTTTCAGCTGTATGTCATTTTTGTAGAGCCGAAATTTGATCAACTCTCCCATCCATTTTTTTTCCAGTCTTTTTGGGTCTTTCCATCCTAAGTACACCACAATCCGGATAGAGAAAGACCCAGCAGAATACAAATAGTTTTGAGGCACTGGAAGCAGACTGAAAAAAAAAAAGTTGAGGAGTGGGTGGATAAGGAGGGTAAATTGGTAATGCTTGAGAAAGACTAACTATAAAACTGAAAAGGGGAAATTATGAATAAAAAAAACATCTGACTTCGCGGAGCTAGCTATATGACATGTCATTTTCACAGATGACGCTTGTCAATGGGGGCTGCCACGAAGCAAACACCAGACATGATTGGAGGATGGCCAGCACAGGATAGGGCGCAACTGAAAAGCAAGAAAGAAGGGTAATTCAAATTCTCTGTCGGGCCTAAGCTAGGGAACCTAATGACCAGATCCGTGCTTTACGTTCAAGAAATCTGGTGTGTCTGCCCAGGACAGTGTACTGCAAGCCACCACAGTCACAGGGATTTAATGTATCCCATCCCATTTCTCTAAACAATGGGCCTCATTACGAGTTTGCCAGTAAATCAGCTGTATTACCAACAACTTCGATTACAGTTACTGCCACTTGGTCTGAAGTTTCCACGGAATTACAAGGCCGTGTAATTCCCCATTTTTGGATTCCATAGGTTTTTTGGCAGATTTACCACCAGCAAAATCAAAGCACAGTAAATCCATCAATTTTTAGAGGTAAAGGGGAGAACTTACCTCCAGCAACAAGCCGGGGATGAATCTGCCACTTTTCCTCCAAAATCAGTGGATTTACAATGCAGTAATTCTAAAAGTGGTAAATGCACTAAAACCTAGTCAAAAGTGGTGGCAACAGAATTACTGCCATTTTTTTCCTGCAACACCAATCTTGAAATGAGGCCCATGTATCCTTCTAATGGCTTGTGCCTTGTCCTTGGCTTGTCACACATATTGTATTTGCCTGTCCTGACTTTGGTCTTTGGCCTTTGGCCTGAACTGGAGGATAAGGCAACAGCCTTATGATGGGTGAAAGCCCTTTATCGCACTCCTCTTGCCCTTGGGATTTCTGCAGCACTGATGCTTGTCTGTATTCTCCTCCCTAGCAGGTTCTTGCGGGCAGGATTTACTTCCTCCTCCCTGGGATTCCAAAGGTCTGCAGGACTTATTAATTTAGGCTGGGGTCCTTGCAGCTCCCAACAAGGTCTCTGCTAGAGCCCACAGCTGGTCGTACCACAAATGTTTCTTTAAGTGATGGCCCCTGCCATTCTTTAAGCAAAGATTTTCAGCACGCCTCTTTATCCTAGCCTTACCGCTCAACCAGGCTTCTCTCAATCACTGCCTTAACTAGCCCAGCCTCCCTCGTCTTTCTCTCTTTGATACTGCCTGGCTCTTTGGCTTGGACAACCCAAGTCTGTTCTCCTGTGTCTCCTTCCAGCTTCCCAGCTAGTACTGGGCCTACTTGACTTGTCAAACACAGATTCTGCTTTGCTAACTCACCTTCTCTCTCTCTACTCAGTACCACATCACTCTCTCTCCATGAAATGCCATCCTAACTCCCACCAAGGTTGGAGGCGTGTGCCTCTTTTTCATACAGGTGCTGATGTAGTGACTGTCTGAAAGAGCAATCTGATTTTCTGTCTCCCTATTGTCTTTGTTTCCTTGTGACTGGCCCTGGCATACTGTTTCCAGTTCACCCCCCCTAGGTTTAGCCAGTGAATTGAATTCCTCCACCTGCAAGTGGGATCCACTTTTAGTCATCCCAGATTGGCCCTTGGTGTAGCACCTGTGGCCTGAGATCTTTGCATGGTACACCATACTGGATTCAGATTCCACTCTCATGGCATCTACCTAAATCTGTCATTGAGTTCCCAGAGTTCTTGTGTTGAAGGTGAGCGTCACTGCTGTCTTTCTGCTGCCAAGTGGGTTTCTCCTGGCTTCTGTTCTTGCCGGGACCCGTGGACCCAGCATAGGCTGCTCTGTGGCTCTCTCTCCGGGCACAGAACTGCACCTAGAGTCATAACCTCTCAGAAAAACACCTGATGTGTGTCTTGTACCTGCACAAAAGTGTTGGTGTGGTCAATGTTCTCAGACCTCTCTTCCCATTAGAGGGGCGCTGGACCCATGACATGGATTACACTTTTTCAAATTGTTTATAAAAGATATTGGGCCTCATTACAAGTTTGGTGTTTTCTGGGTGGTAAATCCACCCAGATACCACCAAACTGTATTACCGTTACTGCCACTTGGTCCAGCGATATTACCACCAGATTACAATTGCTGGTCTAAGTCCCAATTTCTTTTATTCCATAGGACTCAATGGGGCGTTTTCAGCATAAGAACTGCTGAGGTAATGCCACCGAAAATGGCCAGGAAGTCGGTGTATTTGCCTCCAGCTCATAGCAGGAGGTGAGTCCTCTAACTTTCCACCCCCCTTATAGTTGGGCGGTGCAGTAATTCGCCGATGTATGGTAATATCACTGCATTTAACCCGCACCCCCCAACTTGTAATGAGGCCCAATATGTAACGCTCACCTGACTCCCACGGGGGCGCTGGCCTGGTTCGCGCGGCTGTGACCTCGTCTAAGGTGATGCGCAGGGTTCGGAAGACGGACTGGACCGGGCCCCAGATCTGGCATGTCTGACTCGCAGAAGTATCCTTCTGTAGGTGAGAATAGGGGGTTAAATGTCTGCGGGGTAATGCAATCGGCCTCCCCCTTACCCCTCTCACCCTCCTCAAAACCCTTCTGTGCTTCCCCGTAGCGTCTCACCTTAGGGTCTGGAAGGACGAGCTCTCCACCCTGCTTCTGATGCAGGGGCGCGTTGGTATCCAGTTATGTCACTGG
The DNA here is from genome assembly GCF_040938575.1 of Ambystoma mexicanum. Taxonomy (NCBI): domain Eukaryota; kingdom Metazoa; phylum Chordata; class Amphibia; order Caudata; family Ambystomatidae; genus Ambystoma; species Ambystoma mexicanum. Next base: position 507,704,863 of record NC_090938.1, read on the forward strand.
ATTTTCGGATGGGTGAGAACCAAACTTGCTTGGCTTCCAGGTAAGTTTTTCTATAAGTGGTTCCCCTTGTGTCCATGCATTAATGTTCTAATGCTAGTGTCTTTTTCCCCCTTAGGGGCCGGGGTCCAAAAATGCCTGGATGCGGCGCGAACCCGAAATGAAAAGGGAATGACCCAACAGGTAAGTCTTGACATGGAGTTTTAGCTTCCCTTTTCCCTTCTTTCTCTCACCTTTGTTCTTGTCTTTTTCTCCCTAGGCGCAGGGGCGCGACTGCGAACCTGTATGGTCGCTGCTGAACATGGAGGCGCCCTGTAAAGGTGAGTAGAATGCGGCGCTGCAGCGATCGATGCGATGTGCTTTTAAAAATAAATGTCTTCCTTTTCAGGATTGTCGGCGAAATGTCTCTGGGATGCAGATTTAGCAGGTGAGGCCTTTTCCTTCTTCTGTTCTCTTGTTCCCTTCCTTTGCAGGTGATTCTGGATGCTGGCAGGTGTGGCAGAAGTCAAGATGCAGGAGCAGACACGGTGAGCGTCCAGCTGCTAGATGCAGAACAACGCGAAGCACGTGTGGCTGATCGGGTGTGGTTTAAATAGCCTTGGAAGAAGTTCCTAGAATGTGTCCTTCCTCCAATCAGGTATGTATCCTTCCCCGACCACGCCCGGGTGGTAAATGAGTCCCACAGGTAAAGTATTTCCTTTCAGGCCTCAAGGAGGCCGGGGTTCTGCAGCATGGTCTGCATCAGGTAAGTGCACCCAAACACTTTCATAATGAGCCTGGCGCCTATGGCGCCAGGACTGACGTTTTCTATGAGCCTGGCGGCATAGGCGCCAGGACGCTGTCCAAAGGGCCCCTATAAGGGGTTGCTGGGACCTTCCCCGGGGACTGGATGTCCGCTTTCGGGGACACAGGGCCTGAGCCGGCTCCCCGGGAGCAGGCATCGTGACACAATATTGTCCCCTAATTGGGTTTTACTCTCTTCCGGAACGACTGCACATTGGGGTCACTGAAGAAAAGACTCGGGGAGCTCTGGGGAATCATTCTTATAATTGCCTCTGCCCCTCCATTTATCCTTTGTCTTTGCTTCTGAAAAAAGAAGGAATATTTTGTTGTGAAGATTTTCTTTCATTTTCATTAATTGGTTTCCTAAATGGCATTTTTATTAAAAAAACTAAAAAAAGTTATATTTGTTGTTTGCAGGTTTAGTTCTTTCACCCTCTTAAACTGTCCCTAAGCGCTGGGCGTATACAAGAGAGGATCAAGAGAGGGAATGAGGCAACATTGGGGCTCATTATGAGGTTGACGGTAAAGCTCGCTGGTAGGCGGCGGGTTACCGGCAACCCCGTAACACTGTTACTGCTGCCTAACATCCCGGTGCTACCGGGATATCACAGGCAGCAGCGGTACGGTTATTTTCCATTCCCACAGAGTTCGGCTCCTTTGGAATGGGAAACCTGAAGCACCAGCACTGTTGTTAACGGTACCGGCGCTTCAGTGAAATACATGCCGGTAGGGGAACTGAACTCCCCGCAGGTCAGGCCTGCCGGTAGTTCAGTGCACCTATCAGCATACTTATAGTTTGGCGGTCCAGAAAGAGTGCTGGTATGTTGCTTCCGGCACCTTTATTTCCGGACCGCCAACATCGTAATAAGGCCCAATGTTTCATTTTGTTGGTCGGTGGTATAGTGCCTTCACTGCACTGAGGCCGTTTCAAGGTGCTGAGGGAGAAAATGGAGCGAGGGGAAGTAATAGAGGGCAGAGGAGGCAAAAGAGAAGGTACGCTTTCTTACAGTTTCTTCTAAATGCTTAGAGGTCAAATGCCAGAACAAAGACGGGTTCAGGCAGACGCAGGGCAGTGTGAGCCTTAGAGCTTGAAAGGGTGTGCAGAGTGGTGTATGGCCGTGAAGCCCCCAAAGTCCTATAGCTGCAATGGCTGGATAACACTGAGCACTCTAAGAGTGGGCTTCAGCTTCTAGGTTCCCTGGTGGGTTCTGTGCTGTCCCCAAGACCTGCCAGCATCATTCTGCTGTCCCCTGGGGAGGTCCCCAGATTTTGCTACCCCTTGCTACCCTGTGTCCCTCTGCATGTTAACAGCAAGCAGCGGAGTGAGTCCTAATAACACAGGGGCTTCAATCGCACTACACCTGGAGCTGCTCTTCTGCGGGGCCAACAGCGGTTCAAGACTGGTTGGATGAGAACACAATTTAGAATTGGGCAATTGTACATCATTGGTTGTATGTCTGTGCGCGGGGGGAGTGTGGAGCTGGGAGTGTACACGTGCAGGTTCCTAAGACAGCACTCACCATGGGCTCCAGGCATCTTGAGAATGCTGTAGGACAGAGGGGTTGGGGGGATGAAAAGGATGGGGAAAGAGGAGGGTGCGAGGTAGGAAGAGAAATCGGATCTGTGGTATTCCAAAGCACTGGGCATTTCTTTGCATTTTACCTTTTTTTGTGGGGGGTTGGGCGACCCCCAGTCTGCCGGCTATCACCTATTCCCCCCACCTTTCATAGCCACAATTGTAATACTCCCTGACCCGTCCCCTATGAACATACTGCAGTAAAGTTCTGTGAAATGCCCTACGAGGAAAGGGCTGCAGTGGTTTGGGGGGTACCCCGAGAAAACAGGGGGTGAGCGTGAAAAGAAAGAGGATCTGACAATGGGTTTGAGTTGAGTTGGCTGAGCTCCGAGAAAAGGGAACTAGGCCAGAGAGGTCCCCGGCGTGCAGCTGCCCCCCGCTTCTCTCCACACCATCTGCAGAAAGATCCACTCCTTCCGAGGTGATGGCTTGCACCAACAACTATGAAGTAGCAATTCTGACACGGAAATAGTTTTTGTAGCCTTGCAATTGTAGGGCGGAACATTGTGTCCTGCCATAGGCTGGTGAGCGAGAACAAAGCCTTGAAATGCAACTTTTGATTTTATTTTCTAGGAACTGCCAACTCCATCTTGACACAAGATATGAAGTATGAGACATTCAGCGTTCCTTGGCAGCCGGAGATAAAAATTCAAAGACCGAAGGTTGTCCGGGAAGTGCTGGAGAAGGAGAACCAAGCTGCTTATGGACAGAATGATAAAATGCCCAGATATGTCCATTTCGCAAGCAACAAGACCAACAAGTGGGGCCACCAAAGGTCATATAGGATCCAGATTCTCAGCTTCGCCGGGGAGAACCTACCGGAAGCAAGTCCTGTGGAGAACGCGATGAATTGGGCAAGGTACGTGTGGGCATTTTTGGCTATGATTGATAAAGGGATCCTTGTGCACGAATGGAGTTTAGTCATTTTGCCTAACAAGGCACGTCATTGCATGCAGGTCAATTTCTGGAGAAAATAAATACACTCAAACGCTCCCAGTCTCTTGCGTTATGTGGTGAAAAAGTCTCTAGGGGTTAGGAACTGAGAATTAATGAAATTTCTGCCCCATATTATTTGGTTGCCATCGCTGTTGGAGTATTCAACCTAACTAACAAGGTTTACCATAGGGCCTCATCACGAGTTGGGTGCTAACACCGGCAGTATTACCGCCGGGGCTATTAGCCTTACCATCAAACCCCCCGGCGCTATTAGCGTCGGATCATGGGTTTGGTGGAACAGTAAGTCCCCATTCCCCATTGGGCCCATTCGGGAATTTCCCATTCCCCATTGGGCCCAATGGGGAATGTTCGGTGCTATTACCGCCGAAAATCAGCAACATTGTGGCAAATTTGCCCCCAGCTGGGGGTAAATCCGCCAAGCCCACGATTTGGCGGACCCTTAAATACAGCAGTAATAGCGTTACCGCTGCTTTTAAGGGTTACCGCCAAACTCGTGATGAGGCAGAAAATGTATAGAAATTGATTCTCATTTAATGCAAAAAAAGTTTAAAATACATATACAATTAAAACCATAATTAAGTGACTTGTGCTTTATAAAGTGACCAGTGCATACCACCTTATCTGTGACTTTGTGTACAAATATAGTAAAATACTAAATTGCCAGTCAATTATACACCAAAGTTATATCGCATACTGAGAGTTGTAAAGCACTAATTCAATGTTACAGATCACCATTGTTGTTTGAATGAATAACGCAGGTTCAAGATGTCATCATGAATACCTAGAAGGGCTTGATTTCAATAAGCCTATTGGCTAATCATGCTGTACATTGGATGCACCCTACAGCCAGACTCACTCTTTTTACCCCGTATTGCAAAGAGCCATTTGCATTTCATCTAGAGGGTTTAGAAAAGGGCAGTGGGCAGTGGTTCTTGGGGGGGGGGTTGGTTTGCGGTGTCACTGGCATTTAGTGGAAGTTGGCATGCGGAAGGGGGGAGAAAGTACACTGGCTGGGTGTAATTGTTGCTGGTGGCATGGGAAAGAGAAAGGGGGATGGCAGAGAATAAGGGAAAGGGGATGGTGGCCCGTGCGGGGGACAATGCAGGTGTTTGGGGATGGCATGGGGGACTGTGGCAGGCACTTGGGGGGTGGTGAGGTGCTTGTGTTTTTGGGATGAGGAGGGGCTCAGGTACAGGGAAAAAGAGAATGGTCGCACTTGAGGGGCGGGACGAAGGCAGGGACAGCTCCAGTGTTTTTTGAATGGGGAGAGGAGGGGGCATGGTTGATGGCAAGTGGAGCGGGCGATGGAGAACAAAAAGGTGGTAGGCACTACCTACCACCTCTTTGTGCTCACTTATCTTTAAGTTCGCTGCCAGCTGCTGCACACAGTCACACCAGGCAGTGTTCATGCCATTTAATAAGTGGCTGGGGGACAGGAAGTCAGGCAGCCAGTACAGGAAGTCAGGCAAATGCGCCCCTGAAAGAGCCGCTGGCACGTCAATAGCCTGTTTTTTAAAAAACATATTTGTTTCATTAGGAGAGGTAGGCTGCAGGTAGGGCTCATGGCTGCATCCTGCTTCGGGCAGCCACTGGCCCAAGTGGAGGGTCAGGCAAGAGCCTTAGCTTTGACCCGGACTGGCCCAATCCCTGCCGGGCTCGCCCAGCTCTAACAAATAGTACTAAATCTGCATCCAATTAGATTCAGATTTAACATGCCAAGATTATAGCTATCATCCCACATTTGGGGATGGACATGGCTGGTATAACACTGCCAACCCAAGTCTGATGAACGCCTGAGTGTAGGAAGGGCAAAGCGAGGACTGAGGACTGTTAAGGGCACTGTCTGCCCAGAACAAGGGGGTGATAGCTATATGCACCCTGGGCCTTTGCCTGGGTTGCTAATAACATTTTTGGAAGGGGGATGGAGGGTAAATCATGGCCACGAAAAACGCACATCCCCAATTTACACAAGAAAAGAAAACAAAGATGGCTGGGCAAGGAAATAGTAAAGGGACATAGTTGCACTGCTCCAAAGCTGGCTACTAAGTGCGCTGGAGTGGGGTGACAATGCAGCAAGGTAATTATGGGTGAGGAGGAATGGGTGTTGTTGCGGGTGGGCAGTACTGACGTGCCAGACAGTGGTGGGCACATGAATGGGATGGAGGCTGCAGAGAAAGCGGGGGCTGGTTGTCACATTCAACCCGTACTGTGCACCTTCCGATCGGGGTGCTGATAAAGGATCAGAAACACTAATTTCAATATGGAGATATAACGCAAGGCGGCAAGCCCATGGGCCGAGCCAATGGCCCGCCACCCAATTTAAGGGCCTGAGTGAATCACATGTGCCGTTATGGTGTGGTCGGCCCGTCGCAGAGTTGTATATCACCATTAGTACCCACAAGTAACCACACACAGGTGCTAAACCCAAAGTAAAAATAACAAAATAAAAAATCATAAATTTCTTTAGTCCTGTGACGCCATTTTGGTAACCAGGGTTGGTTTTCAGTGTTGATTATGAATCAACAATGGAAACGGATTCTTGCTTCAGACGTGGCTCGCAGTACTGAAGAAAGGTACATTTATTTATTTTTTATTTGTTATTTCACCTTTAACACAGCCTGAGTTTACTCGCAGGTGCTAAAGCTGGGGGAGAGGGATGGGAGGGAAACAGAGGCACAGGACGAGGGACCACACAGCTGTGCGGGCGCTGGGAATGCGGGCTTATACTAGAGTATACACCCTGTGTTCCGAGCTCCTTGATTGGCTAGCGTCCCAATCCCAGGAGGTAATTTGAAGAAATATCCCCAAAAAGGGGGCTCAGCTTCACTGCTCTGAGGAGGCCCGTCAAGGCCCAAACACGTGTCTGGGCTTGCTGGTGGTACTCTTGTTCAGAGGAGAACTATCTAGCATTTTGGGGCTGGACTGCACATGTCGGTGGGACCAGACTGATGTGCAAATGGATATCCATTGTGTGAAGAGTGCAGTGAGCTAAAACCTGGTTGCAGACCCTCTGGAGTGGAAGAAATTCCATAGATCTGGGTACTTGATAAGGGTATTTGACCCATGTTCGTTCTCACTAGAGGGGCCCCCACACCCTTCTACAGTACTGTTGCTGACTGCTCTCAATAATAAACTTTGATAAAGTCAATATGTGTGCCATTGTATCCTGTGGGTTATCTTGTGTAAATGATTGTGAGGGGGATTGTATTTTGTTATTATTTTTATATGTAAAAGTTAAAGACTCGTAGTAACATATTATTGGGTTTCATAAAAAAAGGTAAATGCTATTGTTAGCATATTGTATTTGTATTTGTATTTATTAATTTGTATAGTGCTACCAAAACCCTGGGGCATCTGGGCGCTGAAACTTACATGAGAATGCATACATAAAAGTACAAAATAGTAGCAGTATACTTAGCTGCTCCATCAAAAATATACAAAGAAGTGGCAGATAATATACAGTAGTGACAAAAAAGCATATTACTCAATCAAAATATATACAAAACGTGGCAGATGATATACAGTAATGACATTAAGGGACATAAACACAAACAATCTAGTGTAGAGTTGGATTCTATGATAAGTTTATGAGGTTGGTCAGATCTGGTCCTGATCCGTGAACCAGGCTTTGATCTTAGTACGGCAGATCGGAAAGGATGGTTCTTCTCTTATGGAAATTGGGAGGGCATTCCATTTTTTTGCAGCAAGGACTGGGAAGCTAATTCCACCCGCTCGTTGTTGGTTGAATCGTGGGATGGCAACTCAATGCGATTGTGCTGTTCTAGTAGGCTGCAGAGATGTATGTCGTGAGTGTCGGGGTCTGCAACCTTTGGATCTCCAGATGGTTTGGACTACAACCTCCATCGATCATTGACAGCAGAATCAATGAGGAGGGATCACGGGAGTTGTAGTTCAAAACACCCAGAGAAGCACAGGGCGCAACCCCCTGCACTAGGATGCTGGATTTGAAATCTCTTTAGCCTTACATTGGAAACCTGGAATTGGATGCTGGGTGGCAACAGCTGTTATCAATGCTGCGAGAAAAATGCTTTTAGAAGACTTGTTTTTATCAGACTATCATGAATGGTGTGCTCTTGTTTATCAGGAGAGCTGCCTTATTAAGTAGCCCCTGTTTGTTCTTTTTAGTTACATTCGAAAAAGTTGGCGGACGCCGTCCAGCCGCGCGGACCCTCGACTTGAGCCCCGCCTATCCCAATATGTCAGTGCCAAGGAAGCAGGTTTGAGTCTGGGAATGGGCGCCTTTTGCCACATGGGGTTTCTTTGGTGCTGGTGCTGCAACGACCTCTGCAGGTCATTATACAACAGCAGGCCCTGGAGATCGAAATTGGCAATTAATAGAGGCTGCATGGTTTTGCAATCTGCTGGGTCCACCTGGGACTTCATTTACATCACCTGCAGCCTTTACCTCCAGCTCGAAGCTGGAGGTAAATGCACACTTTTTAAATATGCATTAGCGCCTTTTTTTGACGGTATTTTACTGGTTTTCCTACATGCAACATGGTGGAATTACCATGCATAATTCCTCAATCAGTAAATCCTTCAGTGGAATTAGCGATGGAGGAATTAACATCACTTTTTTATACACCTAATTTGGCGGAGCAATTAAAGTGACAGTAATTCCATTTCAGGCATTTTTTCCGGTTACCTCAATACTCCTAACAAGGGATGCATGTGATTATTTCGATTACAAAAATTACAAATTAGAAATGTCCGAAATCGCAATAATCTCGAACATCACCACGCAGCAAAATACCATGCTTTTAACCTGCTCCCCCTCGATCTCCCTTACTTACATTTTGGCGGCACACTTCGATGTGTGCTGCCGACTCCTCTTCTCCCTGCAATGCCAGTTCCCTTCACTTACTTGGACGCCATTTTCGTTGACTCTTTTTTTCCCGAAATTTTATACAGCTACCTGTAACGAGTCCCTTGGCGTATGTCATTTTCAAAATGTTCACAATTATGTGCTAATAATAGCTTCTCAAATCATAAGAAGGGTCCATAGGAGAGGCCTTTATCGCCTGAGATAGTTGACCTTCTACAAGTTATGGCCCTCTGTTTCGCCTTACACTATAACTTGGGAGCATGCGATTATACTTTAATAATTGCCCCTACCATGATCCACATCCCTTAAAATACTTCGGGCCTCATTACACGGACAGCGGTAACCATGGCGCTAATAGGGCCATGGTTGCCACCGGTATTTTACTGATTCCGTCTTGGTGAATTTGGGAATTACCGCCCCATTCCAAGGTTGGCGGGGTGGTAATTCCCCATTCACCAAGGCCCTTCCCCATTCCCATTTGATCCCCCATAGGGCTCAATGGGAATGGGGAAGGCAGCAATTGCGGTACCGTAATTGCCCCCAAGGTCCCTTTGCGGGCCCGTTCCTTAACGGCTGGTAAAACCAGCCGTTGAGGTCGGGTCCCGCAAAGGGACCTCGTAGTAAGGCGGTAAGGGTTTACCGGTACCGGTACCCTTACCGGTAACGGTAAACCCTTACTGCATTCCGTGTAATGAGGCCCTGATTCTTTTCATAATGTTATCATTCATCAGGGGCCAGATTATCAGAGCTTTGCACTAGTAACCCACCGGTGACACTGGTGGGTTGCCGCTGACCCGGAAACACAGAATCCGCCACACGGACATTACAAGTGCCAGCTGCGTGGGAAGTCAGGCGGCAGATTTGGTAACTCCCTTTTCCCATTCAGTCCCATAGGACTCCATGGGAGTGGGGAGACGGAAGCACTGGCACCGTTGCTAACGGTGTCAGTGCTTCCGTGAAAAGTCTGCCTACAGGGGCCGTTGTGTAGGCTGGTCTGACCTTACCGGGCGCTACGGCCCCTGCAGGCAGACTCGTAGTGTGGTGGTCCGGAAACAAGGATGCCGATAAGCTTACTGGCACCCTTTTTTCCGGACCGCCACACTCGTAATGAGGCCCAGAATGTTTTCTTTACGTTTGATGAGTAACATGAAAAGAAATGTAGCAAACAGATTCCTTGTTGTTATGCAGCAAACATAGCACAAAAAACAGTATGATTCATTTTATGCCCCAGTTCAATTTCTTTTCAGCTAATACCGGCTGTGGCAAAACGTTTGCTCCATGCTATATTATCAAAGCACTTGCTCACTGTTTAGAACAGGTGCAAAAGTTTGAGAATCTGGTCCTGCAATATCCAAGAGATGCAATATAAAATGTTGCTATCACCCACCTCTTGTACTCATTTTAACAACATCAGAAGCATGAAAGGCTGAGTTTGCCCAGTAGATTAAAACGTGTGCTGTGAATGATACACTGTAAACAGTAAAAGGGTCATGTTTGATAGCCAAAGTATAACATGCGGGTGCCAGTCTGGCCTTATCTCTGGATAGGGGAGCAGAGAAAGTTTAATGTGGAGGCATGGGGTGCAGTCATGGGGCCAGCCTTGTTTTTTGGCCCGTCTCCATCGGTTAAAACAGATTTGATGGAACAATATCTTTATTTGGGCACATACAGTTACAACCCCGGCGTTAAGGGTTAACGACGGCGTTAACCCTCAACGCCGGATTCCCACTTTAACGCCTGCTTTTGGCAGGCGTTAAAGTCCATGGCGCTAACCCGCCATGGTGCTAATTACGCCGCCGTAATTTACGGCGGCGTAATTAGCGCCTTCCGCACTCCCATTATGCCCTATGGGGCAAAAATGGGAATGGGGAAGGGAAAATGGGAAATGGGGATTTACCGCCCCACTCACCTTGGAATGGGGTGGTAAATCCGCCATCCACCATGGTGTAAACGTAGTTTACACCATGGTGGTAAAGTTGGTGCACTTAGCACCAAGGTTGTAATGACCTCCAGGGGCCTCATTATGACCCAGGCTCTAAGTGTTTAACGGCGCCGTAAATGGCTGCGGCGCCGTTAAACACTTAGCACCTAATTACGATGTCCCTTTGCGGGACCCGACCTTAACAGCTGGTTTTACCAGCCGTTAAAGTAGGGACCCGCAAAGGGACCTTGGTGCTAATTACGGTACCGCAATTTGCGGTACCGTAATTAGCGCCTTCCCCATTCCCATTCAGCCCTATGGGGCAAAAATGGGAATGGGGAAGGGCCATGGCGGCATGGGGAATTACCGCCCCACCAACCTCGGAATGGGGTGGTAATTCCCCATTCCGCCATGGGGGACTCCGGCATGGACCATGGTGCTAATAGCACCATGGTTTAGTGCTGGAGTCCTAGGACTCCAGCCCCGGGGATAGGCAGCTGTTGACACTGCATCGCACGAATGGGGGAGGGAGGAAAGAGGAGGGGTCCATTACACATCTCACACTGATCCTGCTAGAAGTCCTGAGTGGGATGCATTTCAGAACAGCCATAACACCACTGTTCAAGCTTAGGTCTGTACTGCACTTTAGTGCCACAGGAACCTTCCAGCCCACTGTCAGCATGCTGCACGGCATGTCATTACCAACATTCCCGAAAATGCTAGGGCAGTTTCTTAATGCACTCCTGGAAGCATGTGCACCAGCACATATCCCTGCCCACTGCCCCAACGGAGGTGTACACCACAAAGGCAGGGTTCTATGGCACTGCCCATTTTTGTGGCACTGGATTGTACGCAAGTACCTTGATGGCTTCAGAGCATGTGTAACACAACAGACAACAGTGCCATTCAATGAAAGTGCCGGTGGCTTGCCACACAAACCTCTGCTAGCTTTGGCCACTTACCAGGGCTAGCACATGATGTCCATGTACTAAGAAACAACACCCTTTCAGGCAACATGGAACCCCACAGAGAACAGCATATCTGGACATAAGGTACACAGGGAAAGTCACAATAAAATGTCTACATCAACTACATAAAGGGAAGAGAACACAGCTCTGCATCACACCAGTGATGAGTGCACAGCCACAGTGTATCCTGTGCATGATTCAAACGCTCACTTTGTGTCATGCTGCAAAACAAAAGAGTTGATTTAAAGATAGGTACTCTGCCTTTCCTCTCCTTCCCCCAGAAGCTCATGGTATCCCAAGCTCTGGTTCTCTCTAGGATGGACTATTGTAAGAGCCTCTTTCTAAATCTACCTGCCTTTACTCTCCTCCCACTGCATCTAATCCAGAACAGGACTGCGAGACTTGTCCTTGGCCTCAAGCCCTGGGATCATATCTCTCCAGCTCTGAAATCTCTCCATTGGCTCCCAGTGGATGCAAGGTTTAAATTCAAAACCCTCTGCATTGTCCACAAGGCTTTCTGGGGCCTGGGTCCAAATTACCTTCAGCTATCCCTCCGCAAATACCTCCCCTCTTGAGCTCTTCGCTCCTCTACCTCTAACTCCCTCAGGGTCAGTCGTTTTTCAAAGAAACGAGCTTGGGGTAGGTATCTGTCTTCGGCTGGGGCCTCCCTCTGGAACAGCCTCCTTGCCACTCTAAAACTTGAAGAGAACCATCTCCGGTTCCGGAAGCACCTCAAGACCTTCCTCTTTTCTTCTGCCTTTGCTCCCCCTCTCCCCTGCTGATCTGTTCTCTCTTGGCACCGTGCACCTGGCCACCCTCTGTCCTTCGGGCTCAGGTACCTGCTCACCCTGCCACCCTCCTGCATTGCCTCCCGACCACCCCTTGCACTGGGGTCTGTATCTGTACCCATACAGCCCCCCCTTTTTCTTCCTGGACTTATCAGACCTACCCTGTCTGCTGCCTTAAACCTAGCACTTGTAAATTGCTGGCTGCATTACCACTGTTTGCTGCCTTTATTATTTATTTGTTTATTGTTATTTATCTGTTTTTCCTCTGCTTCGCACTTTCCACTTCTCCCCCCCTTCCATGCACTTTTCCCCTCCTCCTCTCCCATGCACTTGCGCGTTCTCAATGTCACTGGGCCTAGTAAGATCTCTGTTTTGTTCTCCCTGGTTCCCCTCCCTGTGTACGAGCGCAATAGAAATAAAATATCAATATCAATATCAATGCCTGGAAGGTTTAGAATTAATCTTAAACTGCCATTGCTCTGGGCAACCCTCCAGACCATCGTTCTTCGCTTGCCAAGCCATTACAAACGGGGAAAACTATATGCAAATCAGGCTTGGTCCAACCCCGAAAGGGTCAGTCGCGCCCAAACTGCTTGGTCACATCCCGTCTGCACGAGGCGACAAGCATCCCCCTTTGTGTCATGCTGCACATCATCTCACCATCCCATAGGCCACCACAGCTGCAGTAACCCCCAGACCCATATGCACATTGTGCATGACAGATCCATAAGTACCAGAATGCATTGGGAGGCTAGTATGAAAATTGAAATAGTCCATACTCCACCGCATGTAACCTTCGTTCATGCCGCAGGCAGCTCGCCTTGAACACAGGGAAAAACAGACTCCATTAGTACCTAAGCATTGGATCTGTGTGGAAGTACAGAAGGCACAATACATATACAAGAACATAAACATCATTACACTCAATGATAATATCCTAAGTGAACCAGGTCAGCAAATAGGCAATGTCTATGTGGAATGTGGTAACTGCAACAGTGATGCTGTGCAGAAGGTTGTCCACAGATGCCATAATATAGGCCTACAGGCCACTCCCGAAATATACATACATTGATGCACCGGTGATCTGAAAGGTTCTGCCCATGTGTACATCATGATGGACTGCACATTCAAAATAAGTGGTCACCGCCCCCAGAGTTAATACAACTTCCTAAATCTGTTTTATTGCAAGAGACTAAGGGCCTCATCACGAGTTGGCGGTAACGCCGGCGCTAATAGCGCTGGCGCTATCTGCCCTACCGCTAGACCCACCGGTGCTATTAGCGCCGGATCACCGTTTTGGCGGATTTGGAAATCCCCATTCCCCATTGAGCCCATTCGGGAATGCCCCATTCCCCATTGGGCTCAATGGGGAAATTTTGCGCTCATACTGCCGGCGGATTTCCCGCCGGCGGTATGAACGCGAATTTTTGGCGGATTTCCCCCCAGCTCAGAGCTGGGGAGAAAATCCGCCGAAGCCCTGATTTGACGGACCCTTAAATCCGGCGGTAATAGTGCTACCGCTGGATTTAAAGGTTACCGCCAAACTCGTGATGAGGCCCAAAGGCTGCTCACACATTCCCTGGCTCATGCCACCAAACCGGAACCCCCAGATGCCACAGAAGGTGGCTTTCCACAAGGCACATGTCTGTACCAGGGTCTTCTTAGGATGCACGCTCAGGCTGCTGAAGGGATGCTTCAGCTGCCTCCACCAGATAAGGGTTGTGCTCACATTGTGCAATGTCACGCAACATCTGCATGCACAGTTTTGCCCCATTGCCCCCTGAGAAAGTGCTCCAGGCTCCGAGGATGAGGATGACCATGCAAGTGTGGACATCACACAACAGAATGGCCATGGTGAATGGAGGGCGGGGTGGCGGATCTACCAGCGCTATATAAGAATTACCTTCAGTGACATCCTGGCATGGGTTACACTGTACATATGTCACTAAAAGAAATACAATGACACAATCAAATGAATATGTGGCTCGTGGTATGTGCAGGTAACATCCCTCTGGTCCCCCCACTTCTGCCCTCCTAAATGCCACAAGTCCCCAACACCCCGGATCTCCGATATTCATCAAGTCACGTGGAAGTCCTACAGACTCCATAGGGCAGATTATCAAAGATATGCACTGGTGCTAAAAAGTGAGCAAATGCTTTGATAATACAAAATAGAGCAAACAGAAGTTGTCACAATCCATATTATCTAAAAAACGTTTGCACACGGGCAAAAAGGATTCAGGCTGTTTTTTGTACTATGTTTGCTGCATAACATACAACAAAAGGTGTCTACTGCATTTCTTTTTATGTCATGCGGTGCACAACATAGATAAAACAGCCTGCTCCTGTTTAGCCCCAGGTGAAATGTTTTTAGATAAAACCTTTTTGCACCATTCGCTATTAACAAATGTGATGAATACTACAGACCCCTCACTAAACTCCTGCCTAAAGTCTTCTCCCAGGTGGCCATGGGAGGGCAGACGCTGCCTGATCCTAACCTTGAGGGTGGTGTTCTGCGGGAGGATCACCTGGGAGGAGAAAAGGCCCAGGGGCGTTAGAGGACTCCCTGGGATGAGACACAGCATTTGTCTTGCTCTAGAGAGGATGTCTCCTTAATGCCAAACTATATAATGGAGTGTTGTAGTAATCGTCCTTTCGTTCCACAAGATACACATATAAATAGAGGTGAATAGAATCAACTCCTAGACCTTCTGAGAAATAAACAGTCATCCAAAATCCTAGAGACTCGTAAAGTTAATAACCTCTATAAAATCAAAGGTATAGTGAAAGGAAATTTGTGAACAGCAGCCAAAAATAACTGCCTTCCTCTTTTCAATCAGGCTTGATAACTAATCCCTGTGATATTCCTTTTAAAAGTATTGGAAAGAACAGACTGGGTCTTAAAAATAAAAATCAAACTCGGAAAACTGACTATGACATTGGGGACTTCAAGTCTCATTATTCCCTAGGTACTGGGATGAAGAAGAGGGCTGAAAAGGTACAATGTTGCAGGAGTGGCCAGTTCATTAATATAAATGACCCATACCTGAAGGAAAAAGCATAGAGGAAGCAGGAAAGCAGAGGAGCAGAGAACGCAAACTGCAGAAGCAGCGTGGTACTTTGCTTGCAGCCTAAGCAGAAGCTGGGAGCGCAAGAAGACTCTGGGATACCTGGGTGGCAGAATATGGCTGCCGGTCCTGAGAGAGGCAGGAACTCTGGAAACCTGAAGTGCAGAGGCTGCGCAGTGGGAAGCGAAGGCAAGGCAAGCTTTAGTTCCCAGGAGGCTATCTCAGATGACTGGCATGTACCGGAGGGCCTCGAGGCTCTCTATGTTGGCTGGCGTTCACAGAGGGCCTCAGAAGCAACAGGGAACATGTCTCTGGTGGATATCATGCACCAGAGGGTCTCTGGAGTGACAGGGTCTCCCGTTGCAGGTGGCGTGGGTGAAGGTGGACTCCAAGAAGCAGTTTGATGGTTAGCAAGGAGCCACAGAGGAAGAACACCTGTGAGCGACGAAGGGACAGGAGATGCAAGGCTTAGGCAATGAATCTACATGCTGCTAGTAGCTCCCGGAGCGCTCCTTACCTGTTTGTGTGTCCCAGACAGACATTCAGTTGAAGAGCAGCATTCTCGTATGAGTGAAAGACAAACTGAAGTTAATTGTTTGGTCTTTGGACAGAAGTGAGAGAGATGCAGCGAGATTGGATGTTGGCTTGGAGGCCATTAGTAGACTGACTAAATCTATGTTAAATATGCCAGCTATGGGTAGTATGCCCAAAAGAGCCTTAGTGAAAGCCCTGTCAGAAGTCCTGGGGGTGACGGATATCTCATTCAATCTGTTCCCCACTATCAGAATCCTTTCAAATTGTATGTTTTGCAAAGGGTGCAACGTTCGCTTCAGTTTTGCAAACCCTAATTTTCGGCTCTGCTTCCTGAATTTTCATGATGCACTAGCAATAAGGGGGATTGAGGTGTTCGAGAATGTTAAAGCAGAGGTTTGCCATTTGCATGACTCATGGTATCCGGGGTATGCAGATATGGCTGAGAGGTGACCATAGCTGAGGGTGGTACGTCCATGGCGGGTTGCGAGCCAAATGGAAATATGGATGCAAATGTTGACCCCAATTGTTTAATAACTGACTTGACAAGAACTGAATTAGAGTTGAGATTGAGGCCGGTTGAGCTTGGTTGTTATTGAACCCTTCAAGCAGGCATTGGAGAAAGTACTTACATGTGCCACTCAGGCATCTCCTTTGGAGCAGCTTTGAGGGGCCAATTCGAAAGGAACAAGGGGTGGGCGGCGGCCCGGCAAGATCATGTTAAAGACACCAACTCCAAATGGATTGGTGGAGGCCAATACCATTACAAGGAGGTTATCTGGTCTCCACGCCTGGGCACCAACTGATCATGGTTGTGTTGAAGAACAAAGTATCCTTCTGCCAGAGGGGAGTGGTGGGGTGTGGGGAAACACAAATCCAACTGGGTTGACGCAATATTCAACATGAGTGGAAGCGAATGCAGGAACATTAACCATGTTATCATGGAATATTGCCGGGTTTAAAACGAAAACAGCTGAACCTGCTGTTGAGGATAAGTTGAAAATGTATGACATTATTTATTTTTTTATTTATTTATTTAATGTGATACAGTCTATTTAATAAACTTTACACATATTAATAAGTAAGGACCATGTATAGATTAAACTTCCGTAAGCAGAATAATAACAATATAACAATATGATAATAATGAACTATTTACACATATAAAATCAATCTCAAAGCTCAAAGCTCAGATAGCATGTGAAATAAAAAGGTACAAAGAAGAAGAAGAAAAAAGGGCCGGGGCAGTGACTGTTTTAGGTTACGAGTACTAATTTCAGATCTGAATATTCAATATTTCTTCTATCTTAATCCAGATATTGAAGAGAGCTATCATTTCTCGCATGCTCTCAGAATTCATGCAGTGATGCCAGAATAATGACCTTCCGATTGATGCTGGATTATGGGAAAACTTCCCCAGATGACAATGGATTACGTCAATCATAGTGTCACATTCTGTCAAAACATGTCTCGCTGACTCTAATACTTTGTTTCCTTCACACAACCGACAGGTGCGTTGTTCCAATGGCAACTGCTGACTTCTGCCCGTGACCAACAGAATAGGCAGTTGGTCCATCCTTAATAAAAGGATAAATCGTCGCAGTTTTTTTGAGGGGCATAGATTGAGATACCCTTGGGGTTGCAAGAATGAGTACAACCTGTATTGTACAAATGCGTAGCTTTTCAACGCGCTAAGGTGAGCGAAATTCTCTAGCCAATCCCACATTTCTACCCTCTTATCAAGTGCATTTTGAACTTGCTTGGAATATGGGCCATCTCGCCAGGTCCATCCAATTGTAGCAAGAAGTTTTATCATCGTCACAGATGGAGACTGAGGATTTTGTTTCTTGCACAATTCTTGGAAGATGGTAAGCAGGAGAGGGTTAGCTGTTGTACTGCGCATTTTCAAAAAGTGCCCCAATCTCCTTTTCATGACGATAGCCTTCATAGAGGGTAGCCCTAATTCTAATCGAATAATTGCCATCGGGACTCCCGGGCCCAGGCCAAGTATGCGACGCCAGAACTTCCCCTCGATGATTTGGAGCCAGCTAAGATCTAAGTCTAGAAGTGAATCTAGACCATAAGTCATCATAGGGATAAATACCTGCATGTATAATTGGCGCGTACCCCAAAGCGAAAATCCTCCTTGCTGATTGGTAAAGTTGGCTATTAAAGATGTTACTTGTGCTGCTCGCATTGTACGTGAGAGCTTAAGAGCCACATAGTCCCCATTGGGCTCAAAATCAATACCTAAATAACGGTAGAGTGGGGCGTATAAAATCAAGTTGTTATTCACCGTGAGGTTCACACGGGATACTTTTTTGCTAGTAAATCTCAATACCTTAGTTTTGTCTAGGTTAATAATGAGACCGTTAGATTCGGCGTACTCCCATAATGCAGTGGCTGATCTACGTAAGCCACTAATAGTGTGGTCAAAGATGACCAAATCATCAGCATATGCCATGACGGTACAGGCGGAGTCCCCGATTTTGGGGGGGCAATTACGGGTAGAAGTTAGAGCAAGCGGGATATCATGCACATAAAGATTGTACACTAGGGGGGCAGTCACACAGCCCTGTTTGACCCCCCTATTTTGATATACCTTGCTGGTCAGATGTCCCTCCTGGTCCAATTTTAACCTGACTGAGGTATTCTGATGTAACAATCTGAGAAAATATAGTACACCAGCAGGGCAGCCTAGGGCAGCAAGTTTAGACCATAAGCGTTCTCTAGGTACCAGATCAAAAGCTGCTTTAAAGTCGATGTATAGTGCATACAGCGGCGGCTCATCTCTTTTACGGGCTCTTGCTCTTAATAGGTTCATTACCATCAAATTATACCCGGTGGAGTAGCCTTTTCTGAAACCAAATTGGAATTTAGATAATATATGGGCCCGTCTACCCATGTCTGAAGGTCCTTGAGCAACAGAGCGGCAAACAGTTTGCCTGTCGTGTCCAGCATAGAGAGGAGTCTGTAATTATTCGGGTCTAGCCGGTTTCCCTTTTTAAATACCGGGATCAACACGGCTGTTTGCCACGACTTAGGTATCACCCCTTGGCTCAAAATTTTCTCAAACATGATTGCCAACAATCCTGCCCAAAACTCAGGTTGGGCTTTGATAACTATATTGGCTAGGCCATTAGGGCCGGGAGCTCTAGAGGATTTTAGAGTTTTTATCTTACAGAGTATCGCTGTGTATGACATATCAAATGATATACTAGATCTTGGAGGAAGCGGTGGAAGACTCTCCTCTGGCTGCACGATGGCATTACGATTCAGCAGGAAATCCTCCCATTCCTTTGCACCGATAGGGTTTGCAAGTCGCCCCTTAGCAGTTTCCCTAGCTTCACCCAGAAGTGCCCAGATGCTACGAGTGTTTTTCGAGCAGGTGGTGTGTATCAATTTCTGATATGCCAGAGTTCTCTCGGTAAGCCGTAGCTTTTTGATATTGGTTCTGTATTTATTCTTACATTTCCTAACAGCCACCCTGAGATTTTCTAAAGGTTCGTATGACATTATCCTCCTCCAGGAGACATGGCTAGAGTGGGATATAGTGCTAGATGGTTATAGGGCCTATCATGTAAAGGCCAAGAGGGAATGAAGTAGTGCTGATATGTGGGGGGTAAGGGGTGGGGACGGGAACCTTAAATGGGAAACAGTCCCCCAGAGGGGTTGTATGATCGTGAAGAAGATAGATTGCAGGATATTCCTGTACCAAGGATGAAGGATCCTAGATTCTGTGCAGAGGGCTTGAAACATTGGCACTGGTTAGACAAAATGGGCATGAGATCATTAAATGGTAGGTAAGCAATGATATTCCAGGTCTAGCAACCTTTAGAAGCACTAGAGGGAGTACAGCCATTGACTAGTTTATGGTGACAGTAAATCTGTGGTAACAGAGAGTGGATTTTAGTACACAGTCAACCCTTTTTAGTGATCATTGTGGCTTGACCTTGGAGGGCCAGTTAAATGCAATAGCACCACGCAGGAATACAATTAAATAACTTGAAGGGCTTACTTGCAAGGCCATTGTTACTAAACACATGAGATGGGAGTTGGCAGGTAAGCCCTGGATAGGGGGACAAACCTTGAATTTAAATATTCAAAAATGTATGTTGTTGCTGGATGAGCTGGTGAAGCCAGAGTCAATCACTTCAAACTATGAGAACCATACAAGGGAGATCTAGGAGTTGTTCTTACTAAAAAGGACATTGGGAAGGAAGAAAGGAGCATCCAAAGGCTGGTTTGATGAGCAGTGTAGAGCAGCAAGAAGGGTGCTCTTCTCGTTACTGAAGGGCAAGTTTGCACAGAGGTGTCAAATTGTACGGGCAAGGTCCTGTTACAAAAGAGCCGTGGAAAATCGGAAGCTACAAATTGATATTAGTGCTTGGGAAGCACTGGAGGCAGCTAGTTTGATAAATAATTTGAAAACTTTTGGGCAGCAGTGAATAAGAGCCCCATACATTCAGTGCAACTCTCTGTTCTAGAGACTATGATCTCGGATAGTAGTTGGGTTGCACATTTTTCTAAGCTTTATAACAATAACGCAATGAGGGGAAGTAGGGAGGTCTTGGCTACTAAGGTCAATATGCAGAGATTATTGAGTAAAAATCCCATGAAATTTGAATATTTAAATGTAGTAAAAGCAATCAAGATGTGAAAAAGAAATTGAGCTCTAGGCTGGGACCGAATTCCTGTTGATTATTATCAAGACTTTATTGAGATTTGGGGCCATTCTAGCGGGGCTGTTCAATGCAATAATGGTGATGGCCATTGATCCGGAAGAATTGAAGAAGGCAATTATTGTCCATCTATTCAAGAAGGGGCATATAGATTCTCCTCAATCTTATTGCCCTATTTCACTTTTAAACTTGAGTTGCAAAATGTTCAGGAGATGTCTTCTGAATATAATAAGCAAATGGGCGTCAGCCAATACCATTTTATCCCCAATTCAATCTGGGTTCCATCCGCCACTGGGTTCTTTTGACCAATGCCTTAACCTCTACCTGATTATTGCACACTCACCACATAAAGAGCCAGTGTACCTTGCATTTATGGACCTCAGTACTGCTTTTGACAAGGTCAATAGAAGTAAGTTATGGCAGGTGCTGAGTTCCTATGATTTTCCATCAGGGGTCTTGGCTCTCCTTATTTCTCTACCTGAGAAGAATGTTTCATGTGTACAATCAGGGTCAGAGGATCATTGCATGTCTTGGTTTCCAATTCAGGCCAGGGTCAGGCAAGCCCTGGTCCTATTTTCCTTGTATATTGATAAGTTGTGCAAGGCTTTAGTGGATTTTCAAGTGGATGTCCCAAAGATAGGGGGATAGTATTGTGGATGACTTAGTTTATGTGGATAGCCCAGACCCCAAGAGCCTTGCAATGCTTGATTAACAGCTATGCAGCATTTATGGGAGAACTAGATCTACAGGTTCATTTAAAAAAAATCTGCAGTCATGTTCTGTGAACCAACTAGGAAGAAGGAGATGTTTAGGGCCATGGGGTTTGGGCGGATCCGATTCCACGGGTCGACTCATTCAACTATTTCTTCTTTTTTTCGGGGGCTTTTTCTCCTGAGGCTCATTTAAAAAAAAATATTATGTAAGTATGAGGCAGTCAATGGGGGGCATTTTTTATAGGTAGCAGCTGGTGACGATAGTTAGAGCGATTTATACTGCTAGGGCTAAAAGAATCGTAAAATATGGTGCTGCTGTATGGGGCTATGTGAAATAAAAGGCTTTCCAATACGAAGAAAATGCCTTTTGAATAAGCTGTTGCCTTACCACTATCAGCCCCGAACTTCGCTGTCCACAATGAGTTCGGCTTGAGTTTTATGGCGGATGAGATAGTAAAAGAACCAATCTCACTGTAGCTCAGGATCTGGGCAAATCCTAATGCTTCCTTATCTCAGCATTTAATAAGAAACATTGTAAGGCATGATGGTGCAAAACACATTAAATGGCTCTTTTATAAAACATATGTTACAGAATTTAAATTGTGAGGGGCATTTTGACCAGCCAAGCCTATTCACCAGGATGCTCTCTTTCAGGCTCCCCTCAGCCTCCTCTCCTCTCTCACTTATTCATGACTGTTTATCTGTGATTCAGGATTGGTGCGCCTCCAACGATCTCTGCCTTACTGCCAGTTTATTTTTTATTTATTTTCATTTGTATGATCGCACCAAGCATGGGGGTGTCTAGGCGCTGTAAGATGGAGATCCTTCTCATTGGTACCCCTGCTCCCGCTTTCCCTCTCTCACTCTGGCTGCCTTCCTTGGGCCCTCTTCCATTGCCTTCCAGTGAGCCAAAAAACCTTGGTGTCATCTTCGATTCCACTCTCTTCTTCTCTCCTCACATCACAGACCTTGCAGAGAAGGTCCACTATCGGCTGCACCTCCTCAAATGTATTCTTCCTTTTCTTACTTTCCTCCAGAAGCTCACTGTCTCCAGAGCACTTGTTCTCTCTAGGCCAGATTACTGCAACAGCTTCTTTCTCAATCTGCCTTCCTCTACTCTCCGCCCTCTGCAACTAATCCACAACAGGACTGTGAGATTTACCCTTGTCGTCAAGCCCAGGGACCGTAGCTCTCCAGCCATGAAATCTTTGGGTCCATTGGCTTCAAGGATCAAGTTCAAGACCCGCTGCATCGTCCACAAGGCTTTCTATGCCCAGGGCCCGCACTACATCCAACTCTCTCTTTCAAAATACCTTCCTTCTCGAGCCCTTCGCTCAACTACCTCCAACTCTCTGAGGTTCAGACACTTCTCCGGACAGAGAGTGGGAGTAGATCTCTCTCCTCGGCAGGTGCCTCCTTCTGAAAGAGTCTCCCTGCCTCTCTCAAACTTGAGTCGCATCTCCTGAAGTTCCAGAAGCTGCTCAAGATCTTTCTTTTCTCTTCTGCTTTCTCTCTCGCTCTCCCCTGCTGACCTACCTGCTTGCTGCGCTGACTGGTTGCTTGGCTATCCCCAGAGTCTCCCTGATGCGGAGGGGGATACTGGTTAAAATAGTGGCAGTGTGCATGGAATGCTGACATGGACTACCTGCACGGGAGCCTTTTCTGGGGGTGACAGAGGGGGAGATGATTATATCCAGCCCACAGATACGATGCACTGTCAGTAGGGAGTTCTGCACACTTTGCCCACCCAGACTGTTGGGTGCGGTGGCATCTAGAAGCTGTTGACTACCTCATACATTCTCCCTTGCTACTCTGTATGAGGCAGCCTGCACAGAACAGCATCCTGCTTTGTCTATGCCTGTTATAGTTGGAGGTCGCGCTCTGAGGGTGCGCTATAAATAAAATATCATATCATATATCATATCAGGTCCATTCTTTCATGCCATGTCCCGATTCTCATCATCCTCTTCCATATGGTATCCAGAGTGATTGGAGTCAGGGTGTTCTGTGATTGGGCAGGTGAGGGTGTGTTTCCCTGATGTCTCCTCCCCATGTAATGCCACCACTGATCGCAAGGCACAGGCTGCATCGCAGGAGATGCTACTGGATGTGATAGATTCAGCTACGGAAGGATGGACACTGGGTGTCTGGGGTGCTGACACTGGCACTGGGAAGGCACTGTTAGGTGGGTCAGATTTGACTACCGGCAGTGGTTGTGACTTGAGGTTCGCTAGGCAGGGCCACAGCCTGACTTACACTGGCTGTTGCCAGGTTCAATGCTGCTGTCGAGAGTGCAGGTAGGCTGGAGATGCCACTGGCTGATGGCACAATCATAAATGGCTGCCCGGCTGGAGTCTTGCAAAGGAGGTCTCCACTACCGGCTACAGGGGTCACAGTGGTACTACTTATGGTAATGGAGGGTAGAGAAGAAGTCGAGGCCCTAGCTCGCCGAGGTGCAGCTGGAATTGCATTAACATCTTCTCCCTGGCAGCCTTGTGTACCTGTTGTTAGAGAACAGACATGGTTTTATTTGCCTGCTTGTCAAATGCACGGTTTAGCTGCACACACATGCAATTTAGGGTTGCCAGAGTGTTGTTCTGGGATTGGGAGCTATGCATGTGGAACCAGTTGGGTGTCAGGTGGACATGATTGCTGCGTGTGTATACAGGTGCAGAGTTATATTTTAGGGCCCTGTAGCAAGTATGATTTGCTCAAGGTGTATACCTGCTTCTTACCTGGGCATGGATTTGGCGCGCCAAGTCTTCCTATGAAGCATGTACCACTTTTCTGGTTGCTTGTGAATGTATATGTGGATGTGCCCCCTTGTATGTGTATCGGCAATGGCAGGGTGAAAGATTTGCACTAGTCACTTGCCATTGTCTACTGATAATGGCTTACTGCCTTTATGTATAAAATGGAGTTGGCCAGTGACTTTTATGGCTGGTTAGTCGCTTGCCATTTGAATTTTTTCCCTTGCTCAGTGGGCTTCAGGATGTTCACATTGGCTTCTTGTGTTTAGGTTATTTGTGAAGAGCAGTGTAAGGCAATGTAACCGGTTCCTATGGATCTGCATGCCTGTCAATATATCCATAACATATGGCATGTCCAAATCGGCATGCCAGATGTCATGGCTGCATGGGCATGGCCATGATAGCAACTTGGCTCAGGGAATTGCATGAGGTAACTTTTAAATTGATGTTTGGAGCCATTGAATGCATACCATGGTGTCATCAGCTGCACAGCATCTGCGCCTCTTTTTCCTCTTGTTCTAGCAGGAGATTTAGCTGAATGTTTTGCAGGGTCATTGCGAGCTGCAATGCCAGCTGCGCCCTCATGAGCTGATCGGTTCCCTCTCATGCGTTGCGTTCACATGTGGTACACGCCAGGGAGCACATATACCCTGACCTGTGGAGGCTTGACTGCCTGCATTAGTCTCCGCTGATCCCACTTCCCTGATTCCTGTTATGTTTATGATGCTGCACACCTTTTCCTCCCAGGATGTGAAGCTCAGCGGCTCTACAGTGCCTCCTCCGGTGCCAGACATCTTGCAGCAGTGGATTGCAAGTAGGTTGCGTACATGCTCCTTTAAGTCGTGCCAGCACTTCTTGAAATCTTCAGCATCTCACAGCAGCATCTCCCCTGCCATGAAGTTGCCTCAGATTTCCTGTTTGTGGTGAATACCTGTCTTCCTCTAGTATCTGCCAAACAGCGCCTCAGCAATTGCAACCACGTCCTATCCCAGCACTTGGAGTTCCGTCTCAGTGGATTTTGCCGTCTGCACGCACACTTCAGGCATGTTTGTCTTTGCCTTGTCACCTGGCATCTTGTTCCAGAGCTTATGGCCCCGATGGCACATGGAATAGTACCATTTTTAAGTTACATGTTTCAAAATGTCGCCCAGCCGCTTGGTCTTTCCACAGTGATGTTATTTCCAGGTGACCTTTCATGGAATTACCGTACAGAAATACCTCCATTTTTCTGACAGTAAGGTTAATTCTGCATTAAATTGGAGGTCTTTCTGATCGGTAATGGATTTTGGTGCTAATTCCACAGGGCAGGAGTATGGGTATGCCCCACTTTTGCCGACTTACACTTTCACCAAATTACTTTTTAGAGTGTAAGGGGAGCCTCAGGGGGTTGCCTCCTCCATTTTGCTGTTACAAAAGTGGTAAAATCGATAAATAAAAATTTGGCAAATTTGTAGGCGGATAAAATTTGGCAAACCTTCATAGGACCAGAGTTAAAGGTAACCATGAGGATACATCTGCAAATTCGTGGACTTATGGAACGGGATGACGGTAACAGTAATTCTGGCCTGTGAAAAAAGCTCAATTTCTGAGGCGGTGTGTGTAATGAGGCACTGCCTGCCAATCGCATAAAGAGCAAATTCAGTTTTTATAAACCAAACGTAAATGAGTGCGGAGCAAGAGAAAAAACGTACATTTATTCATTTTTTCATTTTTGTTACACTTTTCACCATGATTATGATCCCAACTCGCTGTTGGTTGAAGGCCCCCGAAGGAACCAGAGTCCAAGAATTTGGAGGTGCTATTATGCATGTGTGCATTTCAGCCATTAAAGTTAAGTGAGGGTGACCAAGGCCCTGCTAGATACCCATGTCTGAATGGAATGTGCATGTGCACAGCTGAGGTATACTAAGAGCTAAAATGGGGGTTGTGCTTAAGGAGATAAAGAGTTATGTGGGAAGCTACAGCTTGAATTGTCATTAAAAGTACCATCATTCTTATGGCAGAGGTGTTGTGCAAAAGTGTTTGTGTTACATGTGAGTGCAGGGTGTGAGGAGTGAGCCTGTGCCTTCCGCTAAGTTGCGACGGTGCAGTGTGAGAGGGGAGAAATGAGTTAGCTGTGCAAAGAACATCTACATCTTGGGTTACCATCTATATACTTGGAGGACTGCTTCGTTTCACAGATGATCTAAGTGCTAGATGAGCACCTGAGTAACGTAGCAGTTATGATTAAGGAGTTGAGTAATGTGTGACATAAAAGGGAAAGAGTATGGGGTGGAAAATACGTTCAAAAGGGAATGTGTATGTTTAATGAGAAGAAAATAAAGTGAAAATGGACCTGGTGCACACTAGAGGTGTACCAAAATTCGGCTTCGACTAAGTATTTTGCTGAATTCCGGCAGAAAATGAGCTATTACTCGAAGCTGAATAGTTTCCCTGACAAAATACATTATGTGATGATTTGACTGTGTGCCTGGAATCATTCAGGCATGTCATGTTTATCCTTTAAAAGGCTCATAAAACAAATGCTGCTGTTACTAATTTGATTGAGTGCAGGCAGCGCAGAGGTGGGAAAGTGTAAACCAACTGGTGGTTTACTGGGGAGGGGTGAGCAGAAGCAATACTATCAATATCTTTTATGTATCTCTGGTCTGCCCTGTGTTTTGCAGTTTAAAACCATTGCGCTGGAACAATAGTTTATGAAGTCGCTATTGGGAAATGGTATTTTCTTTAGGTGCTTATCGATTTGTTAATGACCTGTGTAAAATCTGAAAGATACAGGTTGCAATCCCACCAAATACAAATAATATAATTAAGTGGATTAATATAACTGTTGCAGAGATCCCAGTAATTTCACAAATGCTTAGTAAAATAGCCCAGGAGGTAGTGTGCCTGCAGCAAATAACTGTATTCAGCCTGCAGGCCAAGACTATAAAGCAAGTAAGATGGTGCAGTGGGAAGTGTGCCTGCGGCAGAGATTTGTTTGCAATATTAAAATATAGGTTTCAATTCCCGCCCGCCAACTTTTTCATGTTGCCAAAATGAGTCCCTTTGAATTGAGTAAAAGTGACAGATGTTACTAAAGAGTGTGGCTGTATGTATGTAACCAAAATGCCCTAGTGTCATGATGCCCGCTCCCGGGGAGCCGGTTCAAGCCCTGCGTCCCCGAAAGCGGACATCCAGTCCCCAAGGAAAGACCCAGCAACCCCATGTAGGGGCCCTTTAGACAGTATCCTGGTGCCTATGGCGCCAGGCTCATAAAAGACATCAGTCCTGGTGCCATAGGCGCCAGGCTCATTATGGGAGTGCTTGGGTGCACTTACCTGATACAGACCATGCTGCAGGATCCCGGCCCCCTTGAGGCCTGAAGGGAACTACTTTACCTGTGGGACTAATTTACCATCCGGGCGTGGTCGGGGAAGGATACATACCTGATTGGAGGAAGGATACATACCTGGAACTTCTTCCAAGGCTATTTAAACCCCATCCGAACAGCCACACGTGCTTCGCGTTGTTCTGCATCTAGCAGCTGGACGCTCACCGTGTCTGCTCCTGCATCCTGACTTCTGCCACGCCTGCCAGCATCCTGGATCACCTGCAAAGGAAGAGAAGAAGAGAACAGAAGAAGGAAAAGTCCTTAGCTGCTAAATCCGCATCCCGGAGACATCTCGCCGACAATCCTGAAAAGGAAGACTTTTATTTAAAAGCTCATTACTACGATCGCTGCAGCGCCGCTTTCCACTCACCTTTACAGGGCGCCTCCATGTTCAGCAGCGACCATCCGGATTCGCAGTCACGCCCCAGCACCTAGGGAGAAAAAGGCAAGACAGAAAGGTGAGAGAGAGAAGGGAATAAGGAAAGCTAAATCTCCATGTTAAGACTTACCTGTTGATTCATTCCCTCTTCATTTCGGGTCCGCGCCGCATCCTGGCATCTCCGGACCCCGGCCCCTAAGGGGAAAAAGGAAATCGGCGTTAATGAACGAATAAAACAACATTACCAAAAAAACGCTCATTAAAGACTTACCTGATTTCTACAAGGATTTCACCTCTCATCTCGGGTCGGTGCCTGTTCCCCGGCATTCCGTACCCCGGCCCCTATGGGGAAAAAGACACTAGCATTAGTAAATTAATGCATGGACACAAGGGGAACCTCTTATCAAAAAACTTACCTGGAAGCCAAGCAAGTTTGGTTCTCACCAATCTGAAAATCCAGTGAAGTAACTGGATATCAACGCGCCCCTGCATCAGAAGCAGGATGGAGAGCTCGTCCTTCCAGACCCTAAGGTGAGACGCTACGGGGAATCACAGAAGGGTTTCGAGGAGGGTGAGAGGGGAAAGTGAGAGGCCGATTGCATTACCCCGCAGACAGTTAATCCCCTATTTTCGCCTCAGAAGGATACTTCTGCGAGCCAGACAAGCCAGATTTGGGGGCCCGGTCCAGACCGTCTTCCGAACCCTGCGCATCACCTTAGAAGAGGTCACAGCAACCCAGACTAGACCAGCGCCTCCGTGGGAGCCAGGTGAGCATTACAGAACGCGAAGCCTTCCTACAAATTCCCACCCAGGCGCTATGGAAACTTCTGAGACTGATCAGTTGGCCCAATTACTGGGGGAATTACGGGCCGAAGTACATGCCGCTCGTCAAGAGACTAATGCCCTCAGGAAGGAATTAATAATATCAAAGGAAAGAACTGATGACCTGGCCAGACAGCTTCTGCAAGGTCAAGCTGGGCAAACTCCTCTACCCGGTTCCGGAGGGAACCCCGCTCCTGTGGTTTCCAGTAACCCTGTGCAGATTAATCTACCCGGAAACATGCCGCTGGCCCCACCCGAACGCTTTGCTGGGGACCCCAAACGATTCACCGTATTCATGAATCAGTGTCGTTTGCACTTCCTATGCAGACCTGGGGCCTTCCCTAATGATCAGACCAAGGTAGCCTTTGTATTGTCATATCTCAGCGGCTGCGCTGCCGATTGGTCAGTTCCACTGGTTACTCAAGATGACCCGATTCTCCGTGATTTTCAAGGGTTTCAAGCGAGCATGGAAAGGTTATTTGCTCGACACTCTCAGGGGCAGGCTCTGGATGACGAACTTCTATCCCTGCGACAGGGCAATCAGGACCTCCTATCCTATATTGCAACCTTTAATAGACTAAGGGCCTCATTACGACCCAGGCGTTAAGGGTTAACGCCGTCGTTAACCCTTAACGCCTGATTCTGATTTTAACGGCTGCTTGTAGCAGCCGTTAAAATCCATGGCGCTAACCTGCCATGATGCTAATTACGCCACCGTAATTTACGGTGGCGTAATTAGCGCCTTCCCCACTCCCATTATGCCCTATGGGGCAAAAATGGGAATGGGGAAGGGAAAATGGGAAATGGGGATTTACCGCCCCACTCACCTTGAAATGGGGCGGTAAATCCGCCATTCACCATGGTATAAACGTAGTTTACACCATGGTGGTAATGTTGGCACAATTAGCGCCTGGGTCGTAATGACCCCCTAATTGTGGAAACGGGTTGGCCAGAGGATAAAAGAGTCACGTTGTTTTATCAAGGCCTACACGGAGAACTTAAAGATGTCTTGGCCCAAGTTGTAAATCCGCCCCAAGAATGCACAGAGTATATAGACTTAGTGGTCCAATTGGATCACAGACTTCAAAACAGAAAAGCAGATCGGTCCAGGTTTGAGACCCGGGTGTTGGTCAAGACCCATGCTAATCCCAAGGGAGTTGATGTCTCTGAGCCTATGCAAATTGGAGGGGTTAAAGGACCCTTAACTCAAAAGGAACGTGAAAGGAGACGGCAGTTAAAATTATGTCTTTATTGTGGGAATTCTGGACACTTTCTACGAGATTGCCCGGCAAAACCGCCCCGAAAGGCGGTAGGAGCCGCTGATAAAAACCATGAAGACTCTGTTTCGGGAAACGATTCCGCCCGACAAGCGTAGGGGTCTGCTTGCCAAGCTTGAAAACTAACTCTCAGACCTCGCATTTCATTGTGCCAATGGTTCTCGTAGATCCAGAACAGCCTAAGCGGTTGCATGCAATAAAGGCATACATCGATAGTGGGGCTATTGGAAACTATGTGGATCGTGAATTGGTCTCTAGGATTAACCTCCCTCTCCGTCCTAAAACCAGCAAAGATGTCATCACCACAGTCGATGGAACTGAAATTGCCTCTGGACCGGTAACACATTCCACTACTGAGGTGACTCTTATTGGTCCCGACGGCCCTCGGGAGGGTGTTGTGTTTGATGTAATCAAGGCTCCACAGTGTCAGGTTATTCTTGGAATTCCTTGGTTAGAGACACATAATCCTCACAGATCGTACGATTGCCAAATCGATCTGGTGCCCGGTGCACAACCCCCTTGTAGCAGGATTTATGCCCTTACCGAACCTGAGAACCTGCATTTGAGACAATATTTGGATCAATACCTAGCTAATGGTTTTATTCGCCCGTCAAAGTCCCCGGCATCCTCGGCTTTGTTCATCGTGCCCAAAAAAGGAGGCGACCTTAGAACTTGTATCGATTACCGCGCATTGAATCAGATAACGGTTAAAAACCGTTATCCTCTGCCTCTGATCCCTGAACTCCTTGACCAGGTGAAGGACGCTTGCATATACACCAAGTTAGATCTCCGGGGGGCTTATCATCTGGTACGAGCTAAAGAAGGCGACGAATGGAAAACTGCCTTCTGTACTAAATACGGATTATTTGAGTACCAGGTGATGCCTTTCGGATTGTGTAACGCGCCGGCTGCCTTCCAATACTTCATGAATGATGTCCTTCGGGAACTCATCGATGTTTATGTTGTCGTATATATCGATGACATTCTGGTGTACTCCTCTTCGGAATCTGATCACAGAAAACACGTCAGAGCAGTACTTGAAAAACTACGCCAACACAAACTATTTGCTAAATTGGAGAAATGTGTTTTCCATACCACAGAAGTCGAGTTTCTAGGTTTCATCCTGACACCTAAAGGAGTCCGAATGGACTCAAGAAAAGTGGATGCCATCCTCAAATGGCCATCACCTAGCTCTGTAAAAGGGGTTCAAAGTATGCTCGGCTTTGCCAATTTCTATCGCAGGTTTATCCCGGAATTTTCACGCGTGGTACAACCCATTACTGCACTCTTGAGGAAAAATAAACATTTTGAATGGTCTGAAGAAGCCGAGCAGGCCTTTCAGGATTTAAAAGCTAAGTTTACCTCCGCACATATTTTGAAACACCCGCGTCCAGATCTCCCTTATGTCGTCGAGACTGACTCATCCAGCCTAGCCATGGGAGCTGTCCTGTCCCAAAAAGATCCCAAAACCAACCAACTGCATCCCGTAGCCTTTTGGTCCAGAAAATTTTCGCCACCCGAGGTTAATTATGCAATCACTGACAAAGAACTGTTAGCCATTAAGTCCGCTTTTAAAGCCTAGCGGCATTATCTGCTTGGCGCTCGACATACCATAACAGTGATCACTGATCACCGAAATTTACAGTATTTGAAAACCGGCAAGGCTCAGTCATCACGGCAGCTCCGATGGGCTTTGTTTTTCGCTGAATTTGATTTTGTGATTACCTATCGACCTGGCTGCAAGAATGGCAAAGCAGATGCTTTATCCTGAATTGGAATGGGAGAATCTGATACAAACTCAGAACCAGTACCAATAATTCCCGAAAAGAGGATTCTAGGCATGACTTTGTTACAGACGCTAGAAGACATTCAAGCCAGAGTGAAACAACTCCTGGACCCTACAACCTTACAGGATTGGATACAAAAGGGATCAGACTTTACCATAGATAATGGTTTACCTTATTTCCGAGGACGCTTATTCCTGCCACATAAGGAATTACACGAACAAGTTATTTCCAGTTATCATGATACATTAATAGAGGGACACCCTGGTATTGCCAAGACAGAGGAAAAGGTGAAACGACAATTTTGGGGGCCCTCTTGGCGAAAAGATGTTAAATCTTTTGTGATGTCCTGTGGTGTTTGCGCCCAAAATAAAAGTCAAAAGAAAAGACCAGCCGGTCTCCTTCAACCTCTAGACATACCGCCAGCACCCTGGCACACCCTATCAATGGATTTTATTACGGACCTGCCTCCTTGTTCGTGGTACAATACTATTCTGGTAATTGTGGATTTGTTTTCCAAAATGGCCCACTTTATTCCTTTGAAAGGTTTACCTTCAGCTTCTGTCCTAGCCAAAGCATTCCTCGAAAATATTGTTCGGCTACATGGATTCCCATCTTTACTAATCTCTGACCGGGGAAGCCAATTCATTTCCCACTTCTGGCGCAAATGTTGTCAAATGGCGCAGATCGACGTAAGATTATCGACCAGTCACCACCCTCAGACCGATGGTCAGACCGAGAGGACAAATCAGACCCTTGAGCAGTACTTACGGTGTATGTTACAGCAATCTGAAAGCAACTGGAAAGACATTCTTTGGATAGCCGAATAAGCATATAATAATTCGGTACACTCTGGAACTGGCCACAGTCCTTTTTATACTTTGTTTGGGCATCACCCTCGAACCTCAAACCTTGACTCACCTCAGAACCTCGGAATGCCTGCAGTAGAACATCTGCATTCTACAATTACCCAAGCCTTCAAAGAGGCAACTACGCATTTACAACAAGCCAAGAGAAAATACAAGGAGAATGCTGATCTACATCAGAATGAAGCACCACAGTATCAGATTGGGGATCAAGTGTGGTTAGCTACCAGACATTTACCACTCAAAGGGCCTCGAACTTTTAACCCGAAATATCCTGGACCTTATTCTATTACGGCAATAATGAACCCAGTGGCTGTTAAACTTGATTTACCAGCTAGTATGCGAATTCACCCTGTTTTTCATGTGTCACTTCTGAAACCAGTGGTACCCGGAACCCGACTACTCAAACCTCCAGAACCTATTCTAATAGATGGGGAGCCCGAATTCGAAGTGAAGAACATTTTAGACTCAAAAATGTTTGGGTCAAAACTGTTCTACCTAATTGATTGGAAGGGGTACGGACCCCAGGAGAGGTCGTGGGAACCCAGCGACCATGTGCATGCACCTCGATTAGTCAGGAAATTCCACCGACTCTTCCCAGACAAACCAAAACCCCCGGAGGGAACAATCTTGGGAGGGGCCTTGGGGGGGAGTGCTGTCATGATGCCCGCTCCCGGGGAGCCGGTTCAAGTCCTGCGTCCCCGAAAGCGAACATCCAGTCCCCAAGGAAAGACCCAGCAACCCCATGTAGGGGCCCTTTGGACAGTATCCTGGCACCTATGGCGCCAGGCTCATAAAAGACATCATTCCTGGTGCCAAAGGCGCTAGGCTCATTATGGGAGTGCTTGGGTGCACTTACCTGATACAGACCATGCTGCAGGATCCCGGCCTCCTTGAGGCCTGAAGGGAACTACTTTACCTGTGGGACTAATTTACCATCCGGGCGTGGTCGGGGAAGGATACATACCTGATTGGAGGAAGGATACATACCTGGAACTTCTTCCAAGGCTATTTAAACCCCATCCGAACAGCCACACGTGCTTCGCGTTGTTCTGCATCTAGCAGCTGGACGCTCACCGTGTCTGCTCCTGCATCCTGACTTCTGCCACGCCTGCCAGCATCCCGGATCACCTGCAAAGGAAGAGAAGAAGAGAACAGAAGAAGGAAAAGTCCTTAGCTGCTAAATCCGCATCCCGGAGACATCTCGCCGACAATCCTGAAAAGGAAGACTTTTATTTAAAAGCTTATTGCGACGATCGCTGCAGCGCCGCTTTCCACTCACCTTTACAGGGCGCCTCCATGTTCAGCAGCGACCATCTGGATTCGCAGTCACGCCCCAGCACCTAGGGAGAAAAAGGCAAGAACAAAAGGTGAGAGAGAGAAGGGAATAAGGAAAGCTAAATCTCCATGTTAAGACTTACCTGTTGATTCATTCCCTCTTCATTTCGGGTCCGCGCCACATCCTGGCATTTCCGGGCCGCGGCCCCTAAGGGGAAAAAGGAAATCAGCGTTAATGAACGAATGAAAAGACATTACCAAAAAAACGCTCATTAAAGACTTACCTGATTTCTACAAGGATTTCACCTCTCATCTCGGGTCGGTGCCTGTTCCCCGGCATTCCGTACCCCGGCCCCTATGGGGAAAAAGACACTAGCATTAGTACATTAATGAATGGACACAAGGGGAACCTCTTATCAAAAAACTTATCTGGAAGCCAAGCAAGTTTGGTTCTCACCAATCCGAAAATCCAGTGAAGTAACTGGACACCAACGCGCCCCTGCATCAGAAGCAGGATGGAGAGCTCGTCCTTCCAGACCCTAAGGTGAGACGCTACGGGGAATCACAGAAGGGTTTCGAGGAGGGTGAGAGGGGAAGTGGGAGGCCGATTGCATTACCCCGCAGACAGTAAATCCCCTATTTTCACCTACAGAAGGATACTTCTGCAAGCCAGACAAGCCAGATTTGGGGGCCCGGTCCAGACCGTCTTCCGAACCCTGTGCATCACCTTAGAAGAGGTCACAGCAACCCAGACTAGACCAGCGCCTCCGTGGGAGCCAGGTGAGCGTTACACCTAGTCTGTAGCAGTAGAAATATTCCTCCCAACATTAGAGTTTGAAAGAGGGATATTTGTGTAATAAAGACCAGGAGATAAAAGTTTAAGATTTTGAAACATTGGACCAAACGGATGTACACGTGAAACAAATAAGTACAATAAACGTGCACATGCCAATTAAAGATCTGAAAATGAGCACTGTCCCTTCCCTATAGGTCAGCCGAGAACCATAGAGAACTCAGCATTCCCTATATGTTTTTGTCTGTCGTTTAGCATGGCCCAAAAGACTACCAACATACCCCACCCAAAAAAGAAAGAAAAATACTATGAGTAAAGAGACATTTGTCAAATGCCTCATTTAGCATCCCTAGGGCCTCATCACGAGTTCGGCTGTAGCCCTTAAATGCGGTCTTAACGGTATTACTGCCACATTTAAGGGCTGGCCCTATAATGAGTTGGGCGCTAAATCGGCTGTTTTACCTCCAGCTTTTTTCTGGAGGTGAGAATCCCTGTTTTCCGCTGTATTACAGCCGGCTGTATAAGCCCGCAGTATAAGCACCAAAAATTCCCCATTGGATCCAATGGACCGAATCAGGAATGGGGATTTACCGTTAAGGCCCAAACCCGTGATCCGGTGGTAATACCACCGGGCCGGTCGGTGCTAGGGCTATTACAGTCGGCAGTATTACAGCTGGGAATACAGCCCAACTCGTGAGAGGCCCAAATGTTTACTATTCGGTACACCCCTAGAACACAGAGATCATGATGTGGAAAATGTTTCTTCTTTTCCTGGCTGCTGCTGTCAGAATAATAAGAACATGGTCTAAACCAGGACTTAATGACCACATCTTAAGAGTTCTGGTTGGTAAAAAGTCACTAATTGAAATTGTGTGTCATTTATATCATCGCACCACCGCAATGTCTGATTTTCCAGGCGGATAATCGGTCCTGTTCTTTTTTTAAATTTATTTTTAGATACAAGCTGGCAGTGACAAAACATAAAGATGACGAACCGCAGAGCAGCTCCATATTTAATCAGAATGATCCTTGGTCACCAACCGTGAAGTTCACCGATTTTATAAATGACGAAAACATAAAGGATGAGGTGAGTATGGAAAAGGGGGACGTCTACGGGTGGGTGGGGACCATTAACCTATTGCAGGCCTGTTAAGGAGAGAAGCCATAACCCTCAACTCAAACTCAATTGGCAATTGCCATCCAACCTACACTCGAGAAACCCTATACTGCTCCCTAGACTTCAACGGTCTCTCACTGCCAAAAACATTGGATTTCACCTGCCTTGCAGTCACAATAGGTTGGTGGGTATGGCAAGCGGTGGGAGGACTTGGATATAGTTTTCTACATTATAGTGACAGGGCACTGCGTATAACCTGAGACACCTGGGTTCCATGTAATAATGTCCCCGCAAAAATCTCTCCTGACAAAAATGTCAATGTTTTTTGCAGACGTTATTGCATTGAACATGCGGGGGACCCCCCCGCAACCCCTGATTTTTCTTTTTTTTTTACAAGTGGAGCAGGGGACATCCTCGCAGCCATCCCCATACATAATGTCACCATATATAATGCCGCCAATGGCTTTTCCCGGCGACGTTATGTATGGGGACATTATTACCTGATACCGACACCACCGCCATAACATCTAGGAAGGACCCGTTTGCATTGAAGTGGTGCGTCTGTAATCCACAGTTTACCCCAGCCTACCACCAGCCAGGTCATACCAGCTGACTCCACTCACCCACCTTAGTTCACCCAATGTCGCTGTTAACGACAACAAAAAACCACTAGTGACATTGCGTTTCTTACTCTTTCTAAATTCAGACTGGAGATCTTTCTTAGGGAGAACCATTGAAAACAATTATGAAAAGGAGCATAATTCGGTTAACTTTAGGGAATAGCTGAAGCTGTGTCAGCCTGCTGTTTGTTTGTGTTGAGCGGGCATCCCTCTTCACATTACCTTGGCATTTCCTTTTAGCTGGCCCCTCTCAGATGTCAGCTAGTCATTACCTATGAGCAGGCCATTTCACTTTGTAGCCTCTTTTGAGAAGGCCTCTCGGCATCATCTCCACACTTACCGTGAGGCGATGACTCCCCTTTATGCATGCTTATCACTTACTGTGACCCAGTCTCTCCTCTTTGTGCCAGCTAGCCACTTCCTATGAGGATGCCATTCCCCTTCATGCCAGCGTGTCAATTCCTGTAAGGAGGTCATAGTTTTTCGTGCAAGCGGCTCATTTTCTGTGAATTGGTCTCTCCCCTTCATGCCAGACGGCCTCTTTCCGAGAGGAGGCTACTTCCCTACATGACAAGGGGGACACTCCCATTCATGTCAATTTGGCACTCCCTGTGAGCAAGCTACTCCTCTAGAATAAAGTTACAAAGGAGTGTGGGAGCCCCTCTACTGAGAATGACCATGGGCCAAATACCCTATTCTTTGAAATTTCTTCCACTCAGGAGAGTCTACAACCAGGTTTTAGCTCACTGCACCCTTCACAGAGGAGAAATATCAATTTTCATATCAGTCTTTCCCACTAGTGCAGTCCAGCACCGAAATTCTCAGCAAATCTCCTCTGAACAAGAGTACCATCAGCAACCCCAGACACGTGTTTCGGCCTAGTCGGGTCTCATCAGTGAGGTAGAGCTGAGCCTCTCTACGACACAGTGAGCAAGGGGTCCACGTCTGGATTACTCAGGGTTACTTAGGGTGAAAACCCAAGTTTTACAAAGTTAAAAAGGAGCATGGGAGCCCCTCTACTGAGAATGAACGTGGGTCAAATACCCTGTCCTATGGATTTCCTTCCACTCAGGAGGGTCTAGACCAGGTAGAGATTGCTCGCACAAGCCCTGTGCAATTCTCCAGCACACCTCGCTTTTTCCTTCATCCCTGCTCATGAAGATAACCTACTGACATTCACCAGGCAGAAACGGTAGAGTAGCTCAAGGGAGAGCTACTGCCGGAGAAGAGCACTGCACCCCCTGGCTGTAACAACACTTCTGCCTGACTTTAAAATGGTGAACCTGATTTTGAAAACCTTGGCCGCCTAAGAGAAGAGGTTTATTAAAGAGTCAAAGCCTGACTAAGAGAGACTTCAATTCAGACTCTGAGAGTAGGACACTGAGAAACTCAGATTGAGAGACCACGGCAGATAGATTTAGAGGCTGTGAGTCTCAGACTGTGAGACTGGGTGGCAGATGCTCAGTGAGACAGAGGCCCAGACACACATTTATTTATTTATTTAAATTCTTGGGAAAGCGCCAAATCGCATGCTGGCCTCACGGCACACATAAAACAAAACAGGACAGACAATCAGACAAAACAGGACAGACAATCAGACCAAGACTCAGATTCAAAGTGTGAGACTGAGAGAAGGAGGCTAAGATGACGTCGAGACTTAGACTGAGACTGTGAGAGTGAGCAGGAGATTGCGACAATGAGAATGAGACAAAGAAGGAGATTGAGACTGGGAGGCTGAGTCTCGTAGAGTGTGACTGTGAAACCAATACTTGGACTCAGTCATTTACAGTGAAACATGAGTCTTTGCGCTCTGCCCAATGAGTACCCAGGGAGTGGGAAACAGGCTCACCAGGGCATACCCTACAGTCCTCTGGCCCGTGGACAGCTTTCTTCCTTATTCGTTTCTATGGTGAAAAGCACACAAAATAACAACTGGTTCACCAGTCAATAAATGCCACACGCTTTGCCAGTTGGCATGCCAACTTAATATTTTTCTCACAACACCCCTTACTTTCTGTCTTCTTTGCAAAGTTGTTTTAGTCACAGGGTGATGCTAATGTGCCACCATGTGTGGCAAACCCAAAAAAGGCCATGTCAGTAAAGAAGCATATGACCTCTCCAGAGCAAGCTGTGCAAAGGCTGGCTGCTCAGAGCTGCATGTGAACAGGAAGGGAGAGTCATTGTAGAGCAGGAAGAGTAGCTGTGTAGGGAGAGTTACTGCATTTCTTCAATGTATGTTAGTATGTTTTGTGAAGTTTTACATTTGCCATTGGTATCCCCTCTTGGCTCTATGGCATTTCTGGCATGGTTCAATATGGTGGCTGGTTGCTCTGCTGATGATTGGATGCAATGATGCTTCAGCTGAGCAGTGAGTAGTGGACTGATTAGCAGGCCCCGGGAGCAAGGGATATGGCAGAGATGTTGTCTGAAGAGCTGCAGGCAAAGACAGAACACAATCAGAGAGGATTGTGGCTGAAGTAGGGTGACCAGATTTAAAATGTAAAAAACTGTGACAGGGCAACTAACATAAAAGTAGGACTAACTCTTGAAAGTGGCTGTCAAGGCATTGCACTTCAGTAGAGGTTGGAGGAGAAGGGGGTTACGTGTTACTGTTCAAGGAAACACATAATATAATTAATCTATCACAAACTAACTCTATCTTAGGTTGTGAAATACAGCATTTCTTCTGTGTCAGGCTGTGCATTCATGACTGTTAACTATCAAGACCGACTACCAAAAACCGGGAACAATGCAGTTTCCAATGGAAACATAATCTTGAGAAAGGGGGACAGAGCATCAAAAACCGGGACAGTCCAAGCAAAACCAGGACGTCTGGTCACCCTAGGCTGAAGGCAGTTGGGGCAGGCTTCAGCACCAGCTGGGTTTTAAAGGCTTTGGTGAAGGCCAAGGCATCTGTAATTAAATAAATGTTCCTGGGAGCACTATTCCAGAAGATGGTGGCCGTAACAGAGAGGTATCGTCCGCTTACAGACGCTTTGCAGTGATGGGAGATGAACATTATAATTATAAGTGCTTATTTGTAATGCACTAAATACTGCAGAGGTTTCTAAGCGCGGACCCAGGATTCAAACCTGTGTTCCTATGTGTCATTTTGGGTCACAGACGAGTACGTTGCCACTGAGCTACACTACCCGTGTACAGTGGGAAAAAGCTAGTGGACAGCAGAGGCGCATTGGGATAGGAAATGCCTTAAAACCCACATGTCGAAGAAGAATTATTTCTCGAGGGTGCTGTCATTTTTCCATACAAATCCCAAAGTTTTGCTATGTCATGTTGGAGGCTTTCAAATGCCCAAGAGAGAGTACACTTGGCAGCCAAAAGGATAGTTCTGGGATAACCATTTAAAAAATGCTGCACTTCCTTCAATCAATAGGGGTCCTTCACCTCTGATGAACATATGGACGCCTACACAGGGCAAATGCAGTAACACAGACATCTTTGATACATACACTATCTTGGCCATAACAACATAGTGAAGCTAGTAGATTAGCACCACTCATGGGAGTCTGATGACTACAAAGCTTTGACAAAACCTTTGACCACCTTTTCACTGCAAGGTGTTGCAAATGAAATTCCTCCTCCAAAGTATAAGAACAAACCTAGAATCCACACACCAACCGCCAACAAGCACTATTGGAGAATGAACCCATTTGGGCCATGTTCCTAAAATCTAGCGCATACCTTCTCAACATCCAACCACCCCTAATCCTCCTTCAGGATAGAGCTTATCTACTTCATGGATGAGTGGTGCCCAACACTCTTTGTTCCCCAACTACATCTACCCCTAGTACATCCACACACCCCCTCTCTCACTAACCACATCTCCTTCTAAAATCCCCCACCACCATACACTACATATAACCCCACCACCCCAACAGGGCAACTTCAGGCCCATCATCTTTATCAATTGAACTACGATGAAGCCCACCTCTCTAGCTCTATTGGACCACCCCCCCACATCAGCGACTAACCCAGACCCAGAGGGCTAGAAGTTGTAATTTGACCTTGGACTCTCCCCTCTGGATATACACTGGCGCAATCCTCATCGCCAAACCCAGGGAACCATATTGGCATCCAGGATTTGGGTACTTCTGGCCTGCACTCATCAGTGCCCCAGAGTTCGCATCTGCCCCTCCTCTATCATTCTATCTCCTCTACCCCACTGCCAGCATTCTCTGACTTTTCTTACAGGGGGGCCATGCTTAGCAGGTCCATACAAGACCACTTCATATTACATTACACATTGCATTTCTTTTTGTGCGGTATCTGTGGTGGTCCATCTAAAAAGTCAGTGTCTATGTGGTCAGGAGGGTATCAGGTAATAATGTCCCTACATAATCTCCCCACACATAATGTCGCAGGGAAAAGCCATTGGCAACATTATATATGGTGACATTATGTATGGGGATGGGTTGCGGGGATGTCCCCTGCATGTTCAATATAATAATATCTCAGCAAAAAACAGTGACTTTTTTGTCAGGGGACATTTATGCAGGGACAATATTACATGGAACCGTCAGGAGTTAGTAAGGCTCTTTAAGGGGTGTATTACAGGTAATAAAAAGGAGACAGATATTCTATATAAGGGCATCACTCTTGTGTAGAAGGCTCCCTGTTAACTGTATATAACCACAGTCCCCATAGGCCTTTGCCACTTATAATCACCACTGGTGCCCCAGCACTTAAAACTTAGGATCTGCACCCAGAAACTGCTAGACGTCTTCATCACACTCTGTGTGCACAGGCTCGGATGTCCCAAGCCTCCCAATGCACGCTCTCCTTGCTGCCTCATTTCCTGTGCCTAATGTGAGCAAGACACTGCATGTCACCAGGACCACCATTTTGCAGCCATTTTACGCTCAGGTCAATTCAACGAACACTACATATTTCGACATGCACTGTTTTGGTGAAGGGAAGCCCAGGACTGGAAACGTGTTGCCACAATGAAATGTACAAGCACCTCCCAAATGGTATCCATGAAGAGCTACAGAGAGTGCATCATAATGCGCTTGGAGGTGGTTGTCAGACCATGTAGCTGTCCAAATGATTAGAGTTGTTATGGAGCAGCAGCTTTGGCGTGAGTAGCCTGGAACCAAGCGCTACGTAAACCTAAAAGTCAGTCTTTGGAGATTCACCCCATGACATGCGCTCCATGCTCAAATATATTTTCTTAACATTTTACAGGTTTATTGACAACGTAAACTAGTAACAAGTGTCCCAATTTACATAGGCACAAAAACTTTAGGTTTTGGTGTTAGTAAGTGACTTGAGGTAAATTACATGTCATTCACTAAGTCATTCATAATTGCCATACAACTGTCGTTATTGACAGACTAGAGAAAATAAAAAAGAATTCCAACTGCATTGCCGCGCGTTTCGCCCATTTGGGCTTTATCAAGGCAACTGTTCTGAAACCTTGATGGTCGTGCAGATTATGTGATACCTCCGTCCCCAAGTACCCCACAGGCAGAATGTAATCACTGCCTGTGAAGTCTTTGCGGCCACAGGTGAGTGGTAGGTCGTCAAGGTGGAACCAGGAACTGCCGAAGAGACCCCTTGAACGCTGCAAGGCAATAGGCAAGTAATCAAGCAGTGCAAAATGGCAAACTGAATATACAGGTGATATAAACACTGCTTACCTAAGGGTGCGTATGAACTGGCAACGAAGGAGTTGGGGGGACTTGGCACCAGGTAGGAAATATGAAAGGGGTCTTAAATGACAACCAGTGGACAGGTGTTATGTTGCACTCTGGTAGAAGCCAATCGAGTGGCGAACCATGGAAACACACACACCAGGATCAACGGGAGTCAATCCTCGTGGTATGCGTTGAAGCAAAATCCGTAGGGAAAAACCATAAGCAAAGTCCGAGGTCAGCAGGGGGAAGGCAATCGAAAGGTCCAAGGCGACGTAACAGTTCAGGGGCAGAGTCCAGAAACAAATCCAAAAGAGGTCCGTAGTCGTAGGTTCCGAAAATCCAGTAGAATTCAAAGCGCCATGTAGTACTTGAATAAGCAGCTGAGAAGCACCGTTTCCGAGTTCTCAGCGGGCTTTAAGCAAAACAGCAGCAGTCCCATGACAGATCCATGAAGCCACGGTCGACGTGCAGGAGAGTCACGTGATACTGGCTGCTGATCACGTGACAACTAGTCCGTCTTGCCGTGATGATTGCGCCGATAGCAGTGCCAGAGGAAAGGGTACCTCCATTTCAGTTGCCAGAGGAGGGAGGGTCGATAAACGCCTGAACTACCAAGCGTACTGGTAGGGAACCGTTGCCTTTGCCTGTGGAATCGTGTGTGAGCATGTGAGTGTTTGAGGTTCTGTTGGGTTGCGAGTGACTGCGGGTTGTTCCTTGCATCAGTGTGAACCCTGGTGGACATGACAGAGCCCCCCCTCAAAGGCCCACGACCCCGTGGACTGGAGGGATTGTCCCTATGAAAACGGGAAATCAGCAGAGGAGCTTGGACATCACAGGAAGGGACCCAGGAGCGATCCTCAGGACCGTAACCCAACCAATCCACTAGATACATGAGCCTACCCCTGTGCAAACGGGAACCCAGAATAGCACTGATCTCGTAGACATCCGGGGAAGACACAGAGACAGGGGCAGGCGGTACAAGGAGACGGGTAGGAGCAGGGCAAGGCTTGAGTAAGGAAGTGTGGAAAACAGGGTGGATTGCGCCAGGAGGGAGGAATAGAGAGGCAATAAGCCACGGGGTTTAGAACCTTGGCGACCCGGTAAGGGCCAACAAAACGAGGCAGTAGTTTGCGACAGCCGGGAATACGAAGATGACGTGTCGACAGCCAGACACGGTCGCCCACACGGTAAGTAGGGGCTTCCGACCGTTTGTTGTCTGCCTTGGTTTTCATTGCTGTCTGGGCCTCACGTAAATGGACAAGGGTCTGGGCATGTATGGTAACTAGATCCCGGGCACATGCGTTGGCAGCAGGGGTTTGCGGAGGCAAACTCGGGAAGAGGTAATGTACGCGGATGTTGGCCGTACAATGAGTAGAATGGGGAAAAGCCAGTAGATGAATGCTGTGAATTGTTGTAGGCAAATTCTGCAAGATGGAGTAAACGAAGCCAGGAGTCCTGATATTGGAGGGTCAAGCATCGTAAATATTGTTCGAGGGCCTGGTTTACTCTTTCGGTCTGACCATCACTCTCTGGGTGGTAAGCTGAGGAGTAGTGTGAATCAATACCCAGGAGTTTAGTAAGTGCCTGCCAAAACCGGGACGTGAATTGTGTGCCGCGGTCTGAGATTATGACCTGCGGTAGGCCAAACAGACAAAAAACGGACTCAAAAAACAACAGGGCTAGGGTTGGAGCCGACGGTATCCCGGTACAGGGTATAAAACGGGCCATTTTTGTAAAGGAATCAACTACAACCCAGATTGTATCATAACCTCGTCTGCGGGGCAGGTCTGTGATGAGGTCCATCGTAACTGTATGCCAGGGCTTGGGAGGAATCGGCAAAGGGTGGTGTAAGCCTAACGGACGACCCCTACGTGATTTACTTTGTGCACATATCGAACATGTGTTTACATAGTGTTCAACGTCACGCCTCATTGACGGCCACCAACACCAACGTTGCAATAGTTCTAAGGTACGATGTTGTCCCGGGTGACCGTTGATGGCGGCGTCATGGGACCATGCAAGCGCCTGGTTTCGTACCTCCCAAGAGGGAAGAAACAGTTTCCCTTGGATGAAAGGCAATCCCGCATGCAGTACCACATCCCATTCTGTCAAAGCATTCGGGTGATCGGAAACCCATTGTTTAATGATGGAGATCATGGGAGGGGACGGGGTACACACACAAATGACATGGCCTGTGTCTAGTATGGTATCAGGAAACTGAGACAGGGAATCCCCCACAGGAGAGCGAGAGAGAGCATCCGCTTTACCATGGGTAATGCCAGGTCTGTGCTTCACCACGAAATCGTAGGCGGCAAAGAACAAGTGCCAATGGACCTGTCTACTGTTTGAACATTTTAGGCTGGCCAGATCCTGCAGGTTCTTGTGGTCCGTGTAGACCACTGTCTGATGCTTAGCCCCCATAAGATGGTGTCGCCATATTTGAAGTGCGTACTTGATGGCTAGTAATTCTTTTTCAGTGACAGTGTAATGGGACTCTGCTGATGTCCATTTTGTGAATGGTATGCCACCGGATGCAGGCGACCGGTGGTCGGGCAAGGCTGTGATAGAACGGCCCACATGGCAAAGGAGGATGCATCAGCTTCTAGGATAAACGGGAGGTCCGGATTAGGGTGTTGTAGGACAGGGGCCGTGGTGAACCTGGCTTTAAGTGTTTCAAAGGCGTGTTGTTGCTCATGCGACCAAGAAAACGGAACAAGAGGACTAGTCAAGGCTGTAAGCGGGGATACAATTGATGAAAAACGGGCGATAAATCGTCGGTAAAGGTTGGCGAAACCAAGAAAGGTTTGAAGCTGTTTTAGGGTAGATGGGACGGGCCATTCAGTGATCGCACGGACCTTGGACCGGTTCATGGACAGGCCACCAGGTGTTATGTGGAAGCCCAGAAAATCCACCTCATTGGTATGAAAGATGCATTTTTCTGGTTTGGCAAACAGGTGGTTATTTTTTAGGCGGGATAACACTTCCTTGACATGGAGTATATGGTCCTCCAGAGATGACGAAAAGACCAAGATGTC
Source organism: Ambystoma mexicanum (assembly GCF_040938575.1). Classification (NCBI taxonomy): domain Eukaryota; kingdom Metazoa; phylum Chordata; class Amphibia; order Caudata; family Ambystomatidae; genus Ambystoma; species Ambystoma mexicanum. Next base: position 507,749,444 of record NC_090938.1, read on the forward strand.
ATCCAAATAGATCACTACATAAACATCAAGGAAATCTGTGAATATTTCGTTGACAAAACGCTGGAATGTCGCAGGGGCGTTACAAAGCCCGAAGGGCATTACCAGGTATTCGAATAAACCCTGTCGGGAACAGAATGCCGTCTTCCACTCGTCTCCATGACGTATACGGACCAGGTTGTAAGCACCCCGCAGATCTAGTTTGGTGAAGACGGTAGCCCGTGACAACCCGTCCAGCAGCGCGGAGATGAGTGGAATCGGATATCTGTTCTTAATGGTAATGGTATTCAATCGTCTATAATCGACACAAGGGCGTAAATCCCCTTCTCTTTTAGGCACAAAGAAGATAGGGCTAGCAGCAGGGGAACAAGAGGGTCTGATATGACCTAACTTTAGTGCTTGCTGGATGTATTCCTTCAAAACCTTCTCCTCGGACTGTGACAAGGAATAAACCCTACCCTTTGGAATCATAGCATTCGGTACCAAATCTATGGGGCAATCATAAGGTCTGTGTGGTGGCAAACCTTCGGATGTGGCTTTATCGAAGACCGTTAAGTATTCGTGATATTCGATGGGAATGCTGGTTATCACTGCCCCCACGGTGTGTGCTGTGGGGACGTCAGGTGCACTGTCAGCAATATGGGAAGCGGCCATAGCGCCGAGGAGAATGGCGGGAGAGGTGGTCGAGTCGGGTTCCGATAAACAGAAATGTTGGCAAATGTCCGATTCGAAAACCACCTGTCCTGTTCCCCAATTGATTAAAGGATTGTGTTGCCTCAACCAGGTAATCGCCAATATTATACCAAACTGTGGAGTAGTAATGAGGTCAAAGGACATGGTTTCTTTGTGGATATCTTGGATTACTACTTCTAATGGTGCGGTTTGGTGGATGATTGGACCAGAAGCAAGAGTGGTCCCATCCACCGCTTGGACGGGTTCTGGATGCGTCTTCTTAATCAGTGGTAGATTGAGCTGTTGTGCTAGTGAGATGTCAATGAAGCACCCAGAGGCTCCGGAGTCAATCACTAAATGTACTGGGTGGGTGATTTCCTTGGTGGGTTTTAGTACTGCTTGGACTACTATGGGTCTAATGGGACCAAAAGCTGGTTCAACGGGGGTTGTTGAAGTGCTCGTCCGTACCCCCGATGTTAAGGGCGAGCCTTCTGAAAACCTGTAGTTTTATTTTTAGGTCGGCGGGGGCATTCTTTCACGTAATGCCCATTTATCCCGCAGTAAAACAGGCGTTGTCCGTCCTCCTGCGTTCCCGTTCGACCTGAGTTATGGGACTCCGAATCCCGCCTATTTGCATGGGTTCTGAAGTAGTGGTTGCAGGTGCCAGGCTTAGAGAGGATTGATTGAAATGACCAGCCTCGGTCTTGCGCTCGGTCTTACGGGCGTCCACCTGAAGGGTTAGATTGACTAGGTCCGAAAAGACAGAGGGAAGGGATGGTACCACAGACAATGCGTCTTTCATTGCATTACTAAGACCTCTGTAAAACACTACCGCCTTTTTTTCTTCAGGCCATGAGGTTTCCGCGGAAAGTTGATTGAGGCGAGTGATGTATTCAATCAGTGATTGTCTACCTTGCGTAAGGTCCAGGAGTTCTAGATCTCGAGATTGGGCTTTATACTTGGTGTCGAACACCTTTGCCATCTCTGTGACTAGGAGATCGAAATCATACAAAGCAGGATGATTGTTTTCCATGAACGGGTTTGCCCAGGTCGCTGCCACACCAGACAAATGGGAGAGAAGAAAGGCGGCCTTAGTCACTGAATCAGGGAAAGCCTGAGGTTTACATAAGAAGTGTAGCTTGCACTGGTTAATGAAAGTGCAATATTTCCAGGGGTCACCCTGGTATCGTTCAGGAGCCGCAAGTGGAAATGAGGTCGAAAGGAAGACTGGGGTAGGTGTTGTGGGAGGCGTGGGTGGTGGCAGGACTTGAGGGCCAGGGTCACCTAATTCCGCATCTGCGGGTAACGGGTGGTGTGCACTTTGCAGAGTGTCAAGACGATGGTGAATCGCGGCTGTGGCTGCGGCCATGTCTGTCCTAAGAGCCGTAACCGCCTGCATTAGAGCGGTCACAGGGTCCCCGGCAGAGGGATCCATAATCTGGATGACGAAGAGGCTTCTCAGTCTGTTCTGAAACCTTTATGGTCGTGCAGATTATGTGATACCTCCGTCCCCAAGTACCCCACAGGCAGAATGTAATCACTGCCTGTGAAGTCTTTGCGGCCACATGTGAGTGGTAGGTCGTCAAGGTGGAACCAGGAACTGCCGAAGAGACCCCTTGAACGCTGCAAGGCAATAGGCAAGTAATCAAGCAGTGCAAAATGGCAAACTGAATATACAGGTGATATTTTCGCGCCTTGAAACACTTGTGTATAGGCGCGTTACAAATGCCTTATCATATCATATCATATCATATCATTATATAAACACTGCTTACCTAAGGATGCGTATGAACTGGCAACAAAGGAGTTGGGGGGACTTGGCACCAGGTAGGAAATATGAAAGGGGTCTTAAATGACAACCAGTGGACAGGTATTATGTTGCAGTCTGGTAGGAGCCAATCGAGTGGCGAACCATGGAAACACACACACCAGGATCAACGGGAGTCAATCCACGTGGTATCCGTTGAAGCAAAATACGTAGGGAAAAACCATAAGCAAAGTTTGAGGTCAGTAGGGGGAAGGCAATCGAAAGGTTCAAGGTGACGTAACAGTTCAGGGGCAGAGTCCAGAAACAAATCCAAAAGAGATCCGTAGTCGTAGGTTCCGAAAATCCAGTAGAATTCAAAGCGCCACGCAGTACTTGAATAAGCAGCTGAGAAGCACCGTTTCCGAGTTCTCAGCGGGCTTTAAGCAAAACAGCAGCAGTCACATGACAGATCTATGAAGCCACGGTCGACGTGCAGGAGAGTCACGTGATACTGGCTGCTGATCACGTGACAACTAGTACGTCTTGTCGTGACGATTGCGCCGATAGCGGCGCCAGAGGAAAGGGTACCTCCATTTCAGTTGCCAGAGGAGGGAGGGTCGATAAACGCCTGAACTACCAAGCGTACTGGTAGGGAACCGTTGCCTTTGCCTGTGGAATCGTGTGTGAGCATGTGAGTGTTTGAGGTTCTGTTGGGTTGCGAGTGACTGCGGGTTATTCCTTGCATCAGTGTGAACCGTGGTGGACATGACAGCAACACATTGAAATCAAAAATGATATTCAAAGTAGGCTGATTGTTCACACAGGTTGTAGAGTGCTATCAAGGGTCTTTTCCAATCATGTCTTTAATACAAAAGGGTCTGGTTGCTGCACAAATACGAGATTGAAGTCGTTCCATTCACGACCTATCAGGTGGGCTGGTCCCCATGAGTCCTTGATATGTATCATAATGGGCAGGCACACCAAATATAAACCACCTAATGAAAGAAAAAAACTCCTGATCCCTCCCCCCTCCGATTTTACCATAACACAATTCAGGATGGATGGGGTCCAACGGTGGTGCCTTATTGGGCATAAAGCCATCTGGTCTGTACACATTGCATGGTGGAGGGAGACAACACGTCAAGGTACCTGACTTCAAAACCTGTCAAACTCTCGTTCTCTTTTGTGTATGCTCAATGTACCACATGTCTTGTGGTTGTTATGCATTTTTTGATTAATATGTTTACCATTGCAATTACAAATGCTTGTGGAACTCCATACATGCCAAAATGGCCCATTCGGGAAATGCTGGTCCAACCCTATGTTCTTCTTTGTAATCTGTGATGTGTAGTCGAGGATTCATAGTGGGAAAAGCCATGGCTACAAGTTCCAGAATGCAAAGCAACAGCCAGGATTGGCCTTGCATCTCCTGAATGGATTGGGGCATGTTGCCCTGTTTGGACTACCCATGAGACTACATCAAGAAGAGAATTGTGTGCCTGAAAATGTAATATAGATCTGTTTTGGTCCAGGTTTATAAATCAATCAATTCTTTTGGTTTCCCTTTTCTCCAGGATCTGGTCGCCTGGATCACTACTGGTTTCCTTCACATCCCTCACGCCGAGGACATACCCAACACGGTGACAGCAGGGAACTCTGTCGGCTTCTACCTGAGACCTTACAATTATTTTGACCAGGACCCCAGCATCTTCTCTACCGATGGAGTCTACTTTCGAGGTGACCAGGACTATACCTCCTGCGAAGTCAACCAGGCTGCGTGCATGTCAAAGGAGTCCGTATGTCGCCCAGAGATCCCTAAATTCACGTACGATGGGTTCCAGCACCTTGTAACTACATGAAGGCACTTAACGGAATCAGCTGGAGAGGAGATCGAAAACACGTGTAGCAGGACTGTCTTCGAGCGGAGCAAACCATCTCTAGCCTTTCCAATGTTCATCCAAAGGGCCATCTCCCATTCTTATGCCATCAAACCCCAACGCTCCCCTTCTCTCAACTCATCAGACCCTTTACTTTGCCTTCAAACCATTGGTATTTGGACTTGGCTTAAATGTATCCCGATTGCGTTGCCATGTATGAAAGTACAAAGTTGGACTCCTGTCCCCCCAAGGGTGTTCAACCAAAAGCGCACTGGGACCATAATTATGGCGAAAGGCGCTATACAAATGACAAAATGAATGAATGAATGAAATTCTGCAAAAATTCGGCAGATCCCATTTTTTAGTCTTCAATTTTTAGCCCAGTGAATTTAAAGTTTGTGCTCTGTTCACCAAGCTAGTGAATATTCAAATCCAGTGCAGTTCTTTTTTTAGATTGCAGCAAATTAACTCCTACTAAACACATTTTATGCATTTTTTCTTGGTCTGTATATGCAACAAAAAAGAAATGTATGCTTCCACTATACAGTGAATGATTAACGAACCCAGTGCTGGTTTAAAGTCCTAGTTTAACTACAAACACAAATTAAGCCCTAACTTGAAAAATATAGAGCATGACTGCAGATAAGACTTGGCTGGCCAATGAATGATTTCAACGCACCACCTGCCCTTTACAAACAGGCGCTTTGTGGTCTCCGGCATTATCTTTGTTTAATCGATATCAATAGAAACAAATACATTTGCATCAGATATTGTCCTATGTGCTTCTTAAAAAAATGCACTTCGATTTAGTGGGCAGTAACAATGCTGCATACGCCTACAAAGCCCATCATGCAAAGCGTGGTTGACGAAAAATGCAGGATTGGGTAAAGGCAATTATGATGACCCGGGGGAAACCTGGCAGCTAAGCAATCAGAATGAATACATGGGCTATCCTAAATATGTTCTGTGATGTTGTCGTACACTAAATTGGCATACAACCTCACCATGTGGTGCCAAGTTCCTGATTGTATAATGTTCTGAAGCTTCTGTGACACCAAACCACTCCCATACGTATGACCTCCCCCTCTCCAAGTATGCGTTAATAACCGGGCCAGAAATGTTTCAGTCGCAGGATTTTATTAAACAAACAAATGCACTATGGAGTTGCAGTTTGGTTAAACTTTAGTTTGTAAATTGGACATATGCACCTGACACTGACTATTAGTAAAAGCAACACCATGCACTGGAAAATGTATAGCATGCCTTTGTGCTGCGGGTTACCTCAGAAAGCACCAATAAAATTACAAAAGTAATCCAAAAGAAAGGAGTGTACACCAGGCAAGAGGTAACGCAATTTATTGTGGGCCCATGCGCAGCTGGTAAAGAACAATTCAGACGGACAGCGGAACGGTGCTGCATGGAAGATGCTGTCAAAACACGCCCCTAAAACGAACGTTTTTATAACCATACAAACTAATTAGCATCAAAGCACATTGCAATATTGAGATAATCCTCCATGTGGAGCTGATTGGTAGAGTCACATCATTCCCTTATGGAAAAACATACATTACACCATCATGGTTGGGTCCTGCACACCTCACCACACCACCCTCGACCACCTCTGTGAGGTCACAGACCAACCACCAATTCCCACATCAATAGTGCCAAAACATTGAGACAATTGAGATGACCAGCGGATCTTTATTCATCTGCCGCCAGTCCTCTCCCTCAGTTTCTCATGAGAATATAGTGAATCATGACACTGGACGGGCCCTGAACCACTGACAAATTACCATATTGATGGTGCATCTTAAGAACTCTTTGAACCTTTTCTCAGTCTCACATGTGCCAAGGGACAGTTTGAAGCTTCTGTGGGATACTTTGAAACTGCCAGTAGACCAGTTTCATAAATTAATTTGACGAATTATGAAATGTTTGTGTGCCCACTGCCTTTCTTTGGCACCCATGAGCTTAGCTCCCTGACCTTGAAAGTATCAAGAGCTATTCCTTTCTTACTGTACGATCCTGGGAAAGTGTCATTTGCAATGTACTGTCATCCTCTACTGCTACTAAGCGCTAATTTGTTTCTAATGAAAAGCATGCTCTCAGGCCTGTTTACAGGCCTGCCTTGGTCTAATGTTAAGCCACATAAACTAACTTACAGTCTATTTGTATTGCCTATATGGCACTTGCCTTGAAACACAATAATTTAGGGCATTCTCCATCCTATTGCATGGAATAAAATGTAGTGGCTATCAATGACGCCCCCTCCCATATCAGCAGGCTACTCCCGCGGCTGGTAAGTTTGTTCCTTTTTACCGTGCTGAACTTGCATTTTTACTACACCTTCCTTAACCGTGTGCAGGACTTTCACTGCTTAGTAATTACCATTTACACCAACATACTAGTAATAACTGATCTAACGAAGATGCACAATCGTGGAGGCCATGGGCTCATTTCTGTCCAAGAAACATTTGAGCAGCATTCACGCCTTACCAGTGCGGGCCTGCAAGATTCATGCTGAATAACAGATTTTAGGTTCTACGCCTGCCTCAAAATCTCCTAAAAAGAGCACGCAAAGGTTCTGAAATATTAGAAATGCCACACATAGAGCCATACGCAGGCTTAGTGGGTGGCTGGTTCGGCATAACGGAGTAGCTTTCTCATAGACTACTTCACAGTTCCTGCATTTAGAATCAAACCCCCTTGCAAAATCTCCATGCAGCCTTTCATGCTTTCTTCACCTTCCCTCGCACCATTTTCTCCTTAGCCCGGCGCCACACTCCCCAATGAGAGGGAGGGAAATTAAGAGAAAGAGTGCAAGCAAGAGAGAAAGAGACAGAGAGTGTGTGGGTTTGGGAGAGAGAGGGACATATGAAGTGGAAAATATGGAAAATGTGTATCCTGCCTTCATTAAGTATGACAAATGCGGCTGGCAGCGGGAGATGCAGGACATTCTGTCTCCGCTCCAACGGAGACGATGGGCCTCATTACGAGTATGCCGGTCCGGAAACAACCGTATCGGTAAGCTTTCCGGTATCGTTGTTTCCGGACTGGCATACTCCGAGTTCTGCGTGCGGGTGCCCTCCCACCCACCAGGTCTAACCTGGCAGGTGGAACGGCACCCGCCCGCAGACCCTGATGGTAGCACCGGCACCATTCTGAATGGTGCCGGTGCATCTGTCCTCCCATTTGCCCATTGCCAGGTGCCGGAAAAAAAATGGCACCGCTACCGCCTAAGTCATAATGAGGCCCTACGGCTTCTTTAGTGACTGTTTTTTGTTTTTTAAGCACAGTTCAGTAACTTTGTTACATTGCAGAGGCATGTCTTTTTTCTCTTGTCAGAAAGTCCTTACTCAAAAGGCAAGAAGGGATGTTAAATGCGGAGGCTTGCTTTTCAAGGGTTCACCTTAGGTACACGTCTGTCACTCAAAATACCCAACTTTTTACCGAATGCATTTGTGACTCAATGGAGGAATCACAACATGACACACTTTTCCCCACTATCTCCCCATGAGAAATAGGGGCGTGTCGATGCCTGGATCCAAACGCGCATGCTCCCTAGACCCCGCCCACTCCTGTGATAGCTGACAATGTCATCAGCCTGATCCACTGCAGACTTTTCTGCTGGATTTCAGGGTGAGGGTTATGGCTCATACCCTCGACTCCAGGATTCCTCAGCTCACTGTCAGCTCACAGGGAACATGGACATGGCATAGAACTGGAGTGTTATAGGCTGCACAGCCAGTGTCGTCATGAGTGGGTGGGGTAGAGAGGGCAATTTGCCCCAGGCTTCACAATATAAATGCGTCAGGGAGAATTATGTTTTGTTTTCATTTGGTGCTCAGGCAGCAGGCAGGCCCTGTCTTGGTGGTTCCCCAAGCTGCCGAATCTGAAAGTACACCTGGGGCTGCTCTCCCCGCCACCACCACTGCCTTCAATGGATTGTTGATTGCTTTAAACACTTGAAGGCCCTAACACTGAGCCCTTCTGCTGACCATTCGCACCTCCTGAACATCAGCTGGGGGTGCCTAATTCAATCAGGCGAAGCTGCAAGTGCCAGCAGCTGTCTCCGGCTATCGAAGCTGAGGCCAAGCTTGTGCACGAGTGGTCTCCCTAGTAGCAGTTCATTTCCACTGCTACTATGAAGAAGTAGATTTTACTTCATCAAGTGTGTCACCTTCTCAAATCTTAACTCTCAGTGCGTTTCCTTCCTTTATTTGCCATTCCACTTTGTAGAATAACATTATTATTTTATAATTGTGTTTTATTTTATAACGCGCTCAATACCCGAGTTCGTTTTTTAAGCGCCGATCCGGGATTCGAACCTCTGTTGCTCTGCGTGGTCAGTGGTCGAAGTGTACGAAAAGAAGGAGTGGAACTGTGGTCCCTACTGGCCTGCACCGCTCCTCACAAACCCCATCGCCGTGCACCCACCCACACACAATACAAACCCCAAGACACATGCCCCTGCTGTTTACGGGAATGTTCAGTGCAGTGCACTGAAAGTGAAAGTTTCAACTGCTTCCTACACTTTTATTTTAAAAACGAAACCATTCCGGAACGGTTTCTTCTTAAAATAAAAGTATAGGAACTGTAAAACTTAATTAAAAGAAGTAGAGGAGCACCGCTCCCGACCGCTCACTTCTACTTCGACCACTGTGCGTGGTCATCCTTCCAAGACCAGCACGTTGCCCCTGTGCTATCCTCCGTTCATATTAACATTTCTAATGTATTAATCCACCTATATTGCTACATTGCATTTGCAAAATATATAGCCTCAGGTTGGAATGTTTCTCCTCTTAAAGTGAACCATGATTGTTTTGCCCACCATGTTTCTATCTAAGCAATAAACCCCAGAGGGCGGGGGTTGTACAGGGCCAGGTAATGCCAGGACCAGTTAGAAGGAAGCGAAATGGGGGCTTAGCGTTAGCCCCAGAGAAGCCGCCCGCCTGCAGGATTTTATTGCTATTAGCATTCTTGCATTTTTACCTGGACACTAATAGTTGGGTTTTTTTTGTTGACAAATGGCCGATTTGCCGTTTCTCAATGTAACAAAGACTACAATGATTGCTGCAATGGATTAGGGGTGAGTGAACTACTTGTAGTCCCTTTTCCCTTTCCATGGCAGCCGTTGTCATGTCAGATATGCACCAGTTCCTGCCGCCGATGCGAAACGAAGGACTGCAAGGTAAGTGGGGTGGGTGTGAGTGAGGAATTTTGAAATTGGGATCAGAGGCTGGGGGGGGGAGGGGTAGGAGAGCATGAGGCTGAGGGCGCACTTGCCTGATTCTCAGGAAAGATGGAAGCCTCCCACTTATGAGAAGGCTCGGAGCAGGGTCTTTACCATGAGTTTATGACCCCATTCTGAGCCTCTTGATTGGCTGGGGGGCCACAACCCTCTCCTCCCCCACGCTGGGTGCTAATACCTCTTATCTACTGTGAGGTTCACTCATTAGCTCCAGTTGTCTTACAGCATTAAGGGTCTATTCAGAGTGAAGGAATGAGGGGCAGTGAGGAGTAGGGGTAAGAGGGGGCAAGGAAAAGAGGTGTTTGAGAGAAAGAACTGTGAAGAGGAGTGAGGGGAAGTGATTAGCAAGGAAGAGTGGAGCTTTCAGGGCGCTGTCTGCAGGTGTATGGTCGTGGAGAAGAAGGGTGGTGCAGTGCACAGGATACACACACATCACCACTAAAACGTTCTTCAAAGCATTTTGCATGATGTACAAAAACCCATATGTCAACAACTGGATACAGTAAAAGCTGTTTTTAACAGAAAAGTGGAACTTCCAACAGGACACTCTGCCTTTAAATAAAAAAATAAAAAAACATAGCAGAGGCTACTTAGGGGTGGTCTGAAATACCACAAGTCTTCAATGTCATTTGCGGTTAGCGTATGCTAGCAAACTTCCAATTGCCGTCAGAGAAATCTTTCCATGCAGCCCATGGGTTGTAATAATGGAAATCACCAGATGAAATAAAATAACTCCCTTCCTACCTTCATAGCAAATCAGGAGATGCACAGGCTCCATTCTATAGGCAACTAGATCCATTACAAACCCTATAGAAATAGCTAACTGGAATTAATTTCAGGGCACCATGCATTCAGGTGAAAGGCATGAGACAGAAGAGTCCATTTCCTTCTAGGTTGGGTTAATCCTATTGGCTTCTGCGGGTTCCAGATGCTGACACATACTTTATTTGATAATCTGCTAACCTATAGAAATGGCAGAACATAAATAGGCACCTTTTTATGCACCATGACAAACTGTTTTGTGTGCAAAATGTACCATTCATACTTTGTTAATGAAACAGAGATCCGACATACGGTTATATCCATACGCTTCCACTACACAGGTTTACTTTTCCTATGCTTAATAGCCATAAGTATATGTTGAATTTCCATACACTATGAAAATGCATTTTATGAACGGCATAACATTTTACCTACGTGTTCTTTGTTATCATCTTTGCAATTGTTGTCCTATTTTAATAAATGTTTCTTGCTTGAAATCTAAAGCTTAAGTGTACACAAAAATGCAGCATGGGGGCGGGGGGCCGAGACAGACAAATCAAGGATTGTCATGTTGCCATAAAGTGTTGAATTGATATGTGTGTGCTTGTTTCAGTTTGTATCGTTTAATAAGTAGAGTTCCTCTTGATTGTTTTTTGTTTTGGTCCAATGTCAAAACTGGACATGCTGCAACAGGATCCAGTAAAAAAACGATTTGCAGTTGAGCAACTGAATCGTTCCCCAAGGTTAGTTCACATTCAGGGAGGTGTCTCTATGGAACCGTTTCTGGGCGACTGGGGTCAAAAGACAGCATTGTAGGGAAGTATGGCTACAACACTACGATCAGAGAGATTGTTAGACTATCAGGGAGCCCCCCTCGAATTATGGCAGACTTGTGTGCCCTGCACACAGCAGGTTTTCTGTTATTCATGCATTTCCAGGTCATAAACAGAAACCCGTCTTCCATTTTTCACCTATCCTCCCTAATGGTAGAACTGCCTCAGTCGCCTGGTGAATTCCTCAGACTTCTTCTACAAACCAATGTGTGGAGGGACCACCGTCGTCATTTACTTCTACAGCATGTTGTTTGAAATGCCTTTTTTCTCTGGTGTTATGCCTGAGTGGCGCACGCGCGCACACACACATAGACGCGTTTTTTCTATGACGCCTGTTTTGTATGAGATAGTTGTTTCCATTTTAAGAAATGACAGGCCTCATCTGAGGATTTAAGCCATGTCCGCGAGCTGCTCTGGCCAAAACAAGGACGACATTAATTGTGTTAAATCACAGCTTTATTTAGCACCAAAACGATCTGCCAAAGAAAAGCAGCTTCAGGATGTTAGTAGTCCAGCACTTCACAAGGTCAGAGTGCTCCCCAGGTTTCCATCCCTTTACAGAATCTGAGCGCTCCCCAGGATTCCAGTACTTCACAAGCTTAGAGTGCTCCCCAGGATTTCATCCCTTTACAGAGACTGAGCACTCCCCAGGATTCCATCATTTAATAGGGTCTGAGTGCTCCCCATGATACCAGCAATTCACAAGGTCAGAGCGCTCCCCAGGATTTCATCCCTTTACATAGTCTGAGCACTCCCCAGGATTCCAGCTTTTAATAGGGCCCGAGTGCTCCCCAGGATACCAGCACTTCACAAGGTCAGAGTGCTCCCCAGGATTACATCCCTTTACAGAGTCTGAGCACTCCCCAGTATTCCAGCATTTCATAGGGTCTGAGCACTCCTCAGAATACCAGCACTTAACAAGCTCAGAGCGCTCCCCAGGATTCCAGCATTTCAAAGGATCTGAGCGCTTGCCAGGATACTAGCACTTCACAAGGTTAGAGTGCTCCCAAGGATTTCATCCCTTTACAGAGTCTGAGCACTCCCCAGGATTCCAGCATTTAATAGGGTCTGAGCGCGCCCCAGGATACCAGCACTTCACAAGGTCAGAGTGCTCCCCAGGATTCTATCCCTTTGCAGAACCGGAGCTCTCACCAGGATTCCAGCATTTCATAGGGTCTGAGTGCTCCCCAGGATACCAGCACTTCACAAGATCAGAGCGCTCCCCAGGATTCCAGCATTTCATAGGGTCTGAGCGCTCCCCAGGAAACCAGCACTTTACAAAATCAGATTGCTCCCCGGGATTCCAGAATTTCAGAGGGTCTGAGCGCTCCCCAGGATACCAGCACTTCACAAGATCCGAGTGCTCCCCAGTATTCTAGCATTTCATAGGGTCTGAGCGTTAACCAGGATACCTGCACTTCACAAGGTCAGAGCGCTCCCCAGGATTCCAACACTTCACAAAGTCAAAGCGCTCCGAAGGATTCCAGCATTTCATAGAGTCAGAGCTCTCCCCGGTATACCATCAATTCACAAGGTCAGAGCGCTCCCCAAGATTCCAGCTTATCACAAGATCAGAGTACTCCCCAGGATTCTTAACAGTTCACAGGGTCAAAGCGCTTCCCAGGATTCCAGCAGTTCACAGGGGTAGAGATCACCCCATGATTGAAGTACATCACAGGGCCAGAGCACTCTGCAGCATTCCTGCACATTGCAGAATCAGTACGGTCCCTTAGATTAGAGCACTTTGCAGGGTCTGAGCATGCTCCAGGATTCTAGTGGTTCAAAGGGAAAGAGAGCTCCCTAGGATTCATGCACTTCACAGGGTCGGAGTGCTCTGAGGATTACAGCACATTGCTAGGTCAGAGAGCTCCCGTGAAATAGAGCACTTTGCAGCATCTGAGCGCTCCCCAGGATTATTGCATTTCACATGGTCAGAGCACTCCACAGGATACAAGCACTTCATAGGGTCAGAGCAGTCCCCAGGATGCCAGCAGTTCACAGGGTTTGAACGCTCCTCAGGATTGCTGCACCTCCTAGGATCATAGCGCTCCCTAGGAATCCAGTGGTTCATAGGGTCAGAGAACTCCCCTGGATTCTAGAACTTCACATGGTCAAACCGGTCCTTTGGATTCAAGTGGTTCACTGGATCAGAGTGCTCCCAAGGATTACACTTCACAAGTTTTGAGCGCTCCCTAGGACTCCCATTCCTCGGGTCAGAGTGCTCCCCAGGATTCCAGTGGTTTACAGGATTGGAGTGCTCCACAGGATTCTAGCACTTATTCTGGGGTTTCACAAGATCATAGGGCTCCCCAGTATTGCAGCACTTCAGAGGATCAGAGCAGTCCCCATGGTTCCAGTGGTTTACAGGATTGGAGTGCTCCACAGGATTCTAGCACTACACAGAATCACATAATTCCACAGGATTCTAGAGTTTCAGAGGGCTTCCCAGGATTGCAGCACTTCACAAGATCAGAGCAGGCCCCATGGTTCCAGTGGTTCATAGGGGCAGAGCACTCCTCAGGATTCCCGCAGTTCAAAGCAAAGATTCAGAGCACTCTTTGGGATTCGATTGGCTCACAGGGTCAAAGCACTCCACAGGATTACATCAGTTTACAGAGTCAGAAGAATTCCCAGGATTCCAGTGGTTTACAGGGTTAGAGCTCTCCCCAGGATTCCAGCACTTCACAGGATTAGCTCATGCCACAGGGTTCCACTTCTTCACATGGTCAGAGTGCTCCCCAGGATTTAAGCATTTTGCATTGTCAGAAAACTCCACAGGATTCCTGAACTTCACATAGTTAGAGCACTCACCAGGATTACAGCACTTCACAGGGACAGAGTACTCACCAGGATCCCAGTGGTTCACAGGGTCAGGAGTTTTACCAAGATTCCAACACTTGACATGGCTATCACACTTCCCATGGTTTCACTAGTTTACAGGATCAGAATACTCCCCAGGATCCCAGGACTTCGGAACCAGAGCACTCACCAGGAACTAGCAGTTCACAGGGTCAAAGTGCACTCAGAGATCCTGGGACTTGACAGGGTCAGAGCTCTCTGCAGGATTCTAGCACTTGACAGTGTCAGAGTATTGCCCAGGATTCCAACACTTCACAGGGTCAGAGCGCTAGACAAGGTTGGAGCAATTCATGGGGCAGAGGGCTCCCCAGGTTTACATGGGTTCACAGAGTCAGAGCAGTTACCAGGATTTCTGCACTTCACAGGGTCAGAGCACACCCCAGAGTTGCAGCACTTCACAGGGTCAGACCACTCTTCAGGATTCCAGTACTTCACAGGGTCAGTGCAATTGCCAGGATTCCAACAGCTCACTGGGTGTTGAGCAGAAAAGAAACAGGGGCTCATGACAAGTATGCCGGTCCATAAACAATGGTGCCGGTAAGCTTACCAGCACCGTTGTTTCCGAACTGGCATACTACAGGTCTGCCCGCGGAAGTTGCCATGCCCAACAGGTCTAACTCTGTCGGGCACAGAGTCCCCACTCACACAGTGTCCTATGGGACTTTATGGGAATGGGGACTTACAATTTACCGGCACCTGACTTTCCGGGCCGCAGTGTGGTATTTGTTAATACTGCCTGTGGTAATACCGCCTGCAGTAATGCTTTTGTGGGTAGGTAATTACCTCCTCACACAAGCAGGTGGTGATGCAGGGTTTCGGTACCAAATCCCTTAGTAACAGGGCCTTCTCTGACCATTCAAATGGATTGGTAGAATGAGTTAATCTAGTCAGAGGGACATCTATTGGTAACACAGAGTGGTAAATATGCCTGGAAAAGTTGATGTAAGCAAGATGTTATTGCAACTTTTTAAGAGAGGATGCCATGTAAGGATTGGGCCTCATTACAGGTTTGGTGGTATCCCACTGGTCAATCCAGCAGGATACCGCCAAACAGTGTTATTGTTACCGGCACTTGGTCTGACGGAATTGCCGGCAGATAGCAAGAGCTGGTAAGGGATGTCAATCCCCATTCCATGGAGTCCCATAGATCTAAATGGGGGGATTTGCCAGTATTACCGCAGTGGTAATACCGGTGCCGGTAATAATGGCAGTGTTTGTCAGTAAGGCACCTGTTTTACCTCTGCTCTTGGCTGAAGTAAAATCAGGCACCCCACCAGCAAACCTGGAGTATGCCGGTGCAGAATCATGCCGGTAAATGGGATTACTGACACATGAATTCCCAACCGGCATGCTTGTAATGAGGCCCCATCCCGAGGTGCAGCAGGCCAAAGGGCATGACCAAGTATTCGACCAATCCATAATCAGTGATGAAGGCCCTTTTCCCCTCATCACCTTCACATGTACCAACCAAACTGTACGGTCCAATTTAGTGTGAACAGCACTGCCAGTTTCAGCTGATAGAACAGTACTTATATCAGTATTATTTGATAGTGGTACTTGTTTGTGATATTAAGGACTCTGCAATCAATGCAGGCACATAGGTCCTCTTCCTTCTTTGAGACAAAGAAGAGCATGAAAGCCACAGGTGAGCAGTAGTGCCTGATAAATATGTTCCGAAGGACAAAGGTCAAATCATTTTGTAATACCATGCCTTAAAATAAAAGCCCACACGGAATGTGTACCCTATCGACTTAAGTATTTTGGGCACTCATAGGATCTGTGCAGAAGAAAATATTCAGTCTGCTTCTTGCTGAACACATCTGCGTGGTGGTACTAATTCATGAGGATAGGGGCAGTGCCTCCAACCTCATGATAACTGGAAAGAAGAGCTTGACCCGGGGCTCCAGCAATAGTTTGTCAGACCAACAATGTTTACTACAAAAGGAAGAAAATAAGCAGACCTCCTTTATTTATTAAGCAGTTTATAGCTGAATTATGCAGTTGTAATAAGGCCTCCTTGAGGATGATACCTTTATGGGGGACCACCCGATCCACTGCTTACACTGGTTCAGGTAAGGATTTCCTCACTATGGTAATACCCATAGGATATGTCCATGTAGTTACCAGTGCCACCAACGTAATAGCGAGGCCAATAGTGGATCCAGATCCAGAGCAGACAGAGACACCTGAAGATCAACACAAGTGCAGAGTCTTGGAGTACACAATATAGACCCTTCATATATCCAAATAATCCAGGTAGTCCACTCTGGACGAGATTTGGCGTTTCCCACTTTTCAGGAGGGAGATTTGGGTCATGGCCTAAAATATTCTGCCATCTTGCAGATAAGACAAAAATTGGTGGACATCCCTTGTTCTCTTTCTTCACAGTTCAAAGGACCCCAGACTCTCTTGTTTTGCCTGAACTCCGAGATATCCCTTCCCTCGGAAAGTGATTGAGTCTTAGGGCCTCATTACGAGTTTGGAGGCAGCCATGCCCTTAATAAGGGCATGGCTGCCTCAAAACTTGGGTCCGGGCCCCGGGTCCCTGAATGGGGAAATACAGGGCCATTCCGACTTTGGAGGGCCTAGTATTTCCCCATTCAGGGAACCCGGACCCAGACCATCCCCATTCCCATTGGAGCCCCCATAGGGCTCAATGGGAATGGGGAGCATGCTAACAACTGGCCCGTTAATGACGGGCCCGTTGTTAGCATGCTTGTCCCCTCGCAGGACCCTCAAAGGAAGTCTGGTAAAACCAGACGTCCAGAGCGGGTCCCCCAAGGGGACCTCGTAATGCGGCAGTATGGGTTTAACTGCACCAGCAGCTCTACCGGCGCTGTTAAACCCATACCGCCAGGCTCCTAATGAGGCCCTTAATCTTTAGAGGTGAATGTAGGTCAACACAGCAAAGCACCATCTCTGCCGCACCTTGTTTCAGACATACAGCCATTTCCTTGTAACTCCAAAAGTTCTGGATAGGAGTTGGAAATTGACAGAACCACTTTTGTAAGACATTGGGCTCATTCTAAGTTGGCTGTTGTGATAACATGCCGGTATTAACGCATACTGGTACATTACTACACCAGCCAACGACAAGTTTGCCGATGGGGCACCTGAGTTACCCCCAGCTAAGAAATTGAGGTAAGTCAGGCACCTTACTGGCAAAAATCCCCGGTATTACTGCCAACGGTATTATTGATGCCGGTAATACTGGCAAATATCCCATGAATTCCAATTGTACTCCATGATATGGGGATTTACAAGCACTGCTGGAACTCGTAATCTGGCAGTAATACTGCTGGATCCAGTACCATTAACAGTAATACAGTTTGTCTGTATCCTGGCGGTTTTACCACCTACCGGTAAACTTGTAATAAGGCCCATTTCTTAGCTCATCAGGCATCCCTATGTAAAATAAAAATTGCCCACCTTATCTTCGAGCCAGGATGACTCTTTGGCTAATGGGTTAAATGAGGCAATGCATGCCAAGCACCAAGTCATTGGCCTGTTCCTCGTATCACTGTGCTGAATGGGTGGAAATTCCCAATGGATGGCATATAATCACTGATTGATAGCAGCGTGTGCTGTGGTCCTGTTAGTACATATGGCAGCAGTATCCCGAATGAGCATGGGTATGAGACTAGCAGCTGCCTCCTTCTTGATATCTTAGTGGGGAAATGGGGCTTCGTAGCCTGCCGGGCCAGTGTTGCCAAGTGAAGAGACCACTGGGAAGGCAGCCAAACTTTCCTCCTGACAGCAGAGTACAAGACATGCAACCACTCTCACGATGAGCGATCAGGCAGAACGGCAGGAGGAATGCCGCATAGCTCTCTCTGACCCCGGCTGTAAGGAGAAAACAATAAATGAGTATGGTTCAATGAATAGCTCTTTCTCAAAATGTATGACTAGTGCCCCCTCAAAACAATGCCATACCTTTTCAGAGGGCACTAGAAAACAGTTACCCTAAGTGAGCACTTACTTGTAGGATGTTAAGCCTGAGTCGATAGGTCCAAAGGCCCCACTCACGGATAGTAGCCTAAACGGTACAACCAGAAAGCATAATGTCTGACCCATGTGGCATGAGGATGGTAGTTAAGGGAATGAAATAAAGTTCCATGGTCACCAGCTTTACCTCCAAAGGTATGAAGACACAAGAAGAAATCCCAAAAACAAATTCACTTCATCCAAGCAAAAAGCTGGGAGTCATTATGAGTTTGGTGGTAACTCGGTTGTAAATCGGCAGAATTAACCCCAAACTCGATTACCATTACTGCCACTTAGTCCCGTGGAGTTACCACAGTATTACAAGTGGTGGTAGGGTGGTGTAATTCCCTATTTTTGGACCCCATCGGACTCCATGGGAATTTTTGCCGGATTTACTGCCAAAGGAACCTATAAATTGGCGGTGTAGGAAACATAGTGGTAGTTCTGTTACCACCAAAAAATAGATTAGGAAGCAAAGTAGCAGCAGAGAAACAGGGAGAACAGGTGAGCAAAGCTGGGTGGGTGTTCTTGGTCTAAATCAGGTGTAAAGGGCCATGAACAGGACTTTAAGCCGTAGCCTACGAGACAACTATCCGGCCGGTAATTCGGGCAGGATACACCAAATGGTATTACCGTTCCCACCGCCTGATATCCCAGAATTATCGGGATATTACAGGTGGCGGGAATAGCAGTAAATCCCCATTCCATGATGTCCCATAGAACTCCATAGGGAGATGTTCAGTATTACCGGCACAGTAATTCCGGTGCGGGCAATACCGTCTGTATTTTTCTGGTGGGGGCCTGCTTTACTTCCAGTTCTTGTCTGGAGGTAAATAAGGCAACCCTACCGGCAAACTTGTAGTTTGGTGGTGTGGAAAAAGTGGTGTTAACGGAATTACCAACACTTTTCCCGTGACTTTTTCGAGCACCACCAAACTGATAATGAAGCCCAATAAACGAACAGTCAGCAAATAGCAGTAACCAAGTGGACATATATCTGAGTCAAACCCAGCAAGAGAGATTCAAACAAGATGATGTGCCAAAGGACGTCGCCTTACTAAAGCATGGGATGATAGAATTCAGCAAGCGGGTCGGTGGAAAAAGCACAGGTCAGTCTGGGAAATCAGTGGAAGAAATCAGGCCAACCAGGGATGCAATGGCAAACAGAACACGAATCGAAAACACAGCCATGGGCGTAATTTTAGGGGTGGGGGGCAGGGGTGTTTATCCCCCCCCAACTTTCATGGCATACCATTTTGTCCCCATTCATTTGGCTGGGGCACGTTTTCTTCGGATGTCATGTCACCCCCAAGGTTTTCAGCAAAGTTACTCCACTGAACACAGCTAATGGAGCACGGCTTCTCGTACTTCAATGATCATGAACTTTCTTCTTCTTCTTCTTAATTATCGGAGGCGTGGGCGGAGCCACGCAGGCGCTTCGCCAATCATGAACTTTCGTGACGATGGATGCAGGTCATTCATTGGACGTTCTTTCAGCATTGTGATGTCACAGAGCTCCGGGGAATCTGGGAGCTGGAATATGTGGCTGAACCAGAACTGTTTAGTCGCTGCGGCTGGTGCCAGGAGGAATACAAGGGATGAGGGTGCTTGCCCACAGCAAAAGGTAAGGCCATGCATGACACATACACATAGAACCAAGCCAACAGACTTCAAAAAAAGGTCTTCTGTCCACTGCAGCCGAAGAAAAAAAAACGATCTTAGAATTGTTTATTTTACGTTTTTTGGACCCTGGAAATGATTACTATGTATATAGGCCCTATATCGGTAACTATGATGGCTTGACAGGGTTTTTGAGATGTCAGTGTCAGTATCTCAAACCCAGCTGCCAAGTCTTCATAATTACTCCTCTCTCCTCGTGCCTTGCCTCCCTTCCCACACTGTTCACAAAACTGCCACTGCTCCTTCTGGCAAAGCTGAAAATTCTACGGCCCGATGATACCTGGACCTAGTGACCTAGAAATACAGTGGCTGTGAGGCCCAGAGTACCTCCTGCTTGCTTGGGGTAAATAACCCTCCTCCCCCATTCCAGGGTCGATTACGTGAACAAGGAAGGGTAAGGTGGGAGGACGGTCGGGACTCTCCTGTGTTTATGGTCATTGACACTCCCCAGTTGGCATTGGGTACTGCAGGGTAAGCCATGGATGCCCAAGCTTTCTCCGTGTCTTTCCATGGGGCACCTGCAATTGCCACCAGGATTGAGAATAGCGCACATTTCAAAGTTCGACATTAGTTTTAGATTAAGTTCATGCTACTGCATATAGCGTGTCCACAGACCGTCTTCGGGTGGCATGTGCTACCACTGGAATCTGATTGGCCACCCCAGGTGCAAACCCATTTTCCTAAACTATGATCATTACAAATTTAAACAAAGGAAAGTAAGACACTAATGTTAGTAATTAAAGTAGGTATGGGTAGTGGAGACAAATAGCAAAGTAATGCTATTCAGACGTTTGTGTGCACGCTCATTCTGCATGCCACGACTGCATAAGTCATGCCCCACTTGGACCACCCCAGTCAAAAGTGTCTGGACACGTCACTGTGCTACTGCTACATTTTGTTATGTTATGTTAGATAAGTGGGGCATATATAGCACAACCTGTGCCTTTTACATGATCTCTTGGTTCAAATATGGAAGCATAGTTGCATCATGATGCCTGCACTTCTAGAAACGCAACCAGCCAAGCTATACCATCGACTGATCCTTAATGTATTTTCAGTCGGTTTGGTCGTTTCTAGTAGGCATTTTAGATTTAAGTAGCAGGACCTTACAAGAATTACGTGTTTTGTATATTCAGCTCAATCCGCGCACCTCAGAAAGCCCGTTTTCAGACAACCAAATTGCATGTTGTGTAGTGATGTGATGTCAAATGGTCTTGTAAATTGCACCCTCTGACATTTTGGAGGCTTCATGGTGCTAGAGCGGAACAAAGAACTCCAAATCTTGACACCATAGGAATCTGTTGGGTTTACACCAGCATGAAAATGACATGCCGGCGTAAATAAAACAGGTGCTTTTTGTTGGCGGAGCAGGAATGAAAGGCAGAAATGGGACATCCGCTCCATGGGCACACTCTGTCTTCCAAAACCTTAAAAAGTCCCCAGAGCATAACACAAGGGGCTAAAACAGGTGCACCGCCTTTACGCCTGTCTTTAGCATCTTGTTATGCTCCGAGGGACTGAAAAATGAGGCCAAGAAGTTTATATAAATTACAAAGTGTTGAAAATATGTGGGACCTAGAGCATCAGAATTCATCTTAGGCCTGCTGATGACATTTATATTGTCCTACAGCATCTCCCAAAGCCCCTCCCAACATTCCCAGGGCCAGAGTGGCACTTATGCAAATCTGTCTGCTAGTTTGTCTTCCATTTTATTAGGAGACTCACTAAACAGGTGGCAGGAGAATTCAAACTTTCATCCTAACAATTATATGATAAGTTATTTATAACGCGCTTGATTGATACCCAGAGGTTTCGAACCTGTGTTGCTCCGTGTCGTCTTGCTTCCAAGGCGAGCACATTGCCCCTGAGCTATCCTCCCGAAACAATTGACTTTTTCTTCAGGTTAGATGTCTCCTTCTGAAACCTTAAGCCTGGAAGTCTATTGACTTCCAAAAACATCGGAAGACTTGTGCATTTTTAGGTTTGGAATGTTATAACTTCTTCTCGCAAAAGGTAACTAAAGCACTGTTAATGCCTGTGGTTTCAGCTATCAGCAGCCTGGCCTTTTCGTGTTGCTTTTACTAACTAGTTCTACCATTTTGAAGTTTAACAGAGGCATCTTTTGGTGAAATTGTGAGACCATTCTTAGTGCTTTCAAACGCTTTAAACTCTAAAGAGTTGAAAGAGAAAACACAGATATAAATCGTGAGGGAGGCAGTTGGAAGGCCATGCCAAATATAGTTTGCCTTGGCGGCACATCCTTTACTTCCAATTAAGCAAAACTATTGTTCGCCCCACTGCGCAATGCAGGATTGAGGACCACACTTGTGCTGCCTTTAACCATAATGACAGTAATGCAACTGTGGCAAAACATACATTTACTAGCAACTCACAATGTTCACTATTTCCATGTAAGAACAAACAAATGTAGGTTTTCCCATAATGCCACTCTAAAAACATGTCCATCCTGACTGTGCCAACATATGCCAGGATTCCCATGTGAGAATACCTGCATATTGACTTTGCCCAAAATGACAGCAATGCAACCGTAAAAAAAATGTCCAAGCCACTATGAGAAAACAGGTAAATGCTGGTTGTGCTAATATATGCCAGTATTCCCATATGAGCCAATATTTCCATACAAGAACATACTAATGTTATTTTTGCCTAGAATGGCAGTAATACAACCGCAGGGAACCACGCCCATGCTGGATATGCCCATACATGCCTGTGTCCTCATGATATAACAATCAAATTGGCTTCACCGATAATGCCAGTAGTAATGCCATGCCACTGCAAGAAAACATGCCAATGTCTGGTGAGCCCAGGACGTTCAGCATCCTTACATAAGAACACTCACTTTGACTTTCCCATAATGCCAGTGATAATGATATGCCACTGAAAGAAATCATGTCCATGCTGGTGCTTTTCCAATATAGGCCTGCATTTCCAGGTAAGACACTCACTTTGGCATTTCCCAGAATGGCAGTAAAAAATGCCATGCCACTGCAAAAAAACATGGCCATGTTGGCTGGCTATAGATGTGGGTGACTTGCTCAGTGCCCCATAGAGAACCAAGCTGCGCCCTCACTGATGAGGCCCAAAAATGCTGAAATACCTCTGAAGTTGCTTTTGTTTCAGTGCAGAGGGGACCTGCCCTAGAAGTTCAGGCTGGACTGATCCCATTGGTGGCAGTACCTGACTGATTTGCATATGGCTGGGCCCCTTTTGCAATGGCGCAGACGGGTTAACAAACGGTGGTGTACAAGGTCGTCCAGAGCAATGCCAGTGGTTCAGATTCATTAAAAACCTTCCACTCATCATTTTTTTGGGTTACAAGGCCAGATTTTAACCCATTATTTTAAAAAGATGCTTGTGGGGGGAACCCATATCTGCGTCGGTTGATGGATGCTAGCTCCCTACAACTGGTCGCTTGCAAACATTTTTGGCAGATATTTAGGCCCCTTCAATAAGAAGAAAACTCGACAATGGTACAGTGTCTGTCAGTTACAATAATAACAAGGTAAATATAAGTCAGAGCACTCAGGAAAGTTAAAACCTAAACCCATATACAATACAAAAGAGAGATGAAGCTGTAGATTCCTCTACAAACAGCATTTAGGTGGGATGCCTAATTTATTAAGATTAGTTTTTTTCCACAAAATGTATTGAAGAGGGAGCCCTAAATGTGGCCTGCGTCGCACCTATCCAACTCTCATCTTGGCGACAAAGAAACGAGAGTTGTACATCATTCTTGGGCCCTTCCTCCCCATCATCGATGTGTTGCAGGTGTGATAAACGCGACTCATTCAGAGAACCGTTCAGACCCTGTCCTGATGATGGTGTTGAAGGATTAAGACTGCAATCAATTGAACAAGTCGACTGACTGTAACCTCAAAGAAAGCTGGTGATGGCACAATTGACACTATGACATAGATGCATTAGAAATGAAGCACATAGGCATCCCTGCATGAAGCTACACAGACATTTAGATGTATTGCTGGCAGACATGAAGAACATGCTTATGACTCACAGAGAGGACTGACACGTGTACACCTTTGCAACGCAAAAGTGCAAGAAGCACAGCAATGCATATGAGCTGCTTGATAGTGCTTAAACGCAACTAAAATGGCTGGCCATGTAAAGAAAGATGGAAGCCACAAGTACATTGGAGTGAATGGATGAAGCAGAAATGACTCAAGGATACAGAGAAGAGCGGACAGGCTGAGCCTGCTGAAGCATGCAGACCAGGCTCCCAGTGCAGCCATAGTGCACAGCCTTGCCAAGGACACAGAGAGAGGGGAACGTTTCAAGTTAACAGAAGAGATAGGACACCTGCAGGGAATACAAGCTGAGAACCCTCTAATTGCAAGCAGGAAAAATCTGTTTTGAGTTCCCTACACACGTGATCTGAACTTGCAAGACAATGCCTATTAATTCGAGCCAGACTGAGGTGGCTGTTTCCATAGAACCGAAGGCAGAACTATACAAAAGTAATATCAGGTTTAAAGCTGAATGTTCTGTCTCAAGGCCTAGGAGATGGTAACTTGTTGAGAACATGCAACACCTTCGGGGATGTTCTCACTATCTTAAAGAGTGGCACTTGGCCTGGTAACCTTCCAAGGCTCCAAGGCTCAGAAGACCCTTTTCCCCAATCCCTCACCACCTACCACGTTAAGCTTACACTTTGTTGCACCGGCCAATCACAAACCTGTACATTTGTACTCACAACATTTAGAGGTAGTCTCAGGAGGAGCCACCAGATATGCTTTAACCATTTGCCACACTAACCCCTTATAGAATGTGTATATAGTTTACCTTATCAACCAACCCTGACTCTTGATAGGTTTTTTAGGATGAAACTTCATTTTGTGATGTCTAACAAAACTGGACGACAGGCTCAAAACCGATGAGAGCATGTGTGGAGAATGGTGCATTGTTCATGCTGCAATCCATGTCACTGAAACATTTTTCCATGGCTGGGTCTTCCATTTTTTGGGGCAGGGGATTTCCTCCTCGGCCGAGTTCCTCTAGCGTGTAATTGGGGAGATTGATAATAGTTGCCCTGCCCTGTAATTCATTATGTTGGTTTTTCTCTCATAGATTTACAGGTCGACAGGGCATGTTGCCACTGGAGGCGTACCTAGGCAATGTGTCAGTTTTCTACGCGTTCTCCTTGCAAAAGGCTATGCTCTCTGCTTGTATGTTTCAACCTTGCACCTGCTACTGCTGGTGACCTGGCATTACCTTGCCCAAGAACCCAACCAGGCACAACACTTTTGTGAGCAGACAGTATATGGAATGCATATGAAATGTATGTAACCCAGTGTTGGATACTCCAGCAGTCTCCCAAAGATGTGTTTGAGGCGGGGTGCTGCCGATGCAGCTGCTAGAGGCTAAGGTCTTTTTTTCTAAATCCTAAAGCTCACGTGCGAGAGCTTCTGGCTTTAGAAAAAGATACCTTTTCTTCCATAACTGTTGCGCCGGCCCTCGAGCTTCCTGGGACCAGCGCCACAATTATGGAAGAAAATGCAAGGTTGCTAGAAGACCAGCATTTTATCCTGATCCATTTGAAGCTCTCCCTCATGCACAACAGTTTCAAAGACTTCAGAAAAAAAGGGCTTGACCTCTAGTCGTTTGCCTTTTCTTCCTAATTGGTGTCACTGGCGTCTGTCAGGCAATCCCTTTTACTAAAAGATACATCGATCACTGGAGGAGAGGGCGGGGGCAGCAAGAAAGATCACTGAAACTCTTAGTTAAAGGGATGCCTGGCAGGGATCATCACCACCATTAAGGAAGAAAAGGGGTGGTGCCGACTCCCGTCAGGCGTCCCTTTCGCTTAGATATGCAGGGATCAGCTCCCCCAACCCCTGTGCAGAACTGTTCACTGTATACTCCGGGCAAACAATTGCTTACTTTTCAGGGCTGTCTCTGGCTGCTGTCTGTGTAATGTGTGAAGATGCAGAGGGGAGCTTGGCTTGGCATCCTACAACGGCAACCTTAGCATAGTGGAAATGGATGCTGTTAGATGGATTAGGTGGACTCCGGATGTTGTGAAAATCCTGGAGGCTTAAGGACCCTTCAGGCGCAACGCGTTTTAAAAGAATCTTCAAGACCAACTAGGCCTGAGAAGGTCTTGGGATGAATAAAAAACAGATGGAGGGGTAATTAAATGCGGCTCAAGAGTCTACAGAGAAAATGCTTTGGGGGCTTGAAACAGGAAGCTAATTTCCATTTTCTGGCTTTGTTTTTAATGCAATACCACTGTACCAGAGATGGTCACATTTCTGCATGCTCGCCAAGCTTCGTCCATGGAAAACACGTGTCAAGCACCAAGGCAAGCATAACTGCTTCCTTAAACTATAACAGCTGCACTGTGTGGAGGAGGCAATTATGTGCCCTTGATGTTTAAAGCAGGGAAAATGCCTGCCCATGATCCTTGATGTTGTGTTGTATTATGTTACGCTAAGACAGCTATCATACCGAAGGTGGTCGCCTCAAATCTAGGGCGCAACTAGACCCTAACTTTGGGGTGACTAGAACTACAAATAGTGAGTGGTGGTGCTCAGCTCCTAACCGTCATTGGGGGCTTCTTCCCCAAGGAGTGGTTAAATCCTCTTCACTGTCCAATCTCTTTTTGGCCCTTAGCCCATCCCGTCCCTTCTTATCCCCACTATGTGCCTCTCCAACCCACTGTTCACAGCTCACCCACTCTGTCCTCAGTGCACTGACCCCACCCTACAACTTGGTGACCTCTTCAACACCAGTCAGTGTGTGCCTGCTCACCCCCTTGGTAGCAACCACATTCATCTGTGCCTCTTAAACACTCTAACTGCCCACTTCGTCCACTGTGTCCTGTTTAGTCACTCTATGCTCCCTGCACTCACAGGCACACCCATCCTCGACTCTGTGTTCACTTCATCGCACTATCCACCTCACCCCCTCTTTGCCATCCCCTTCTTTGTGCCGCCATGCACTATATTCCGGGCACAAGTATAACTGGCCTCTTGCTAGGTTGCCTGCAACCCATATCTTTTGCTATTCCAGAGGACTTCTAACATGGTCAGGCTAGGAAATGAACAATGTGTCCAGTAGACATTGCATTGCCCTTTCCTTACAGCTGAACACCTTCTAAGAAGGGACTGAAACTGACATAAGAGCCCTCTAGATTTCCCAGCACATCAACTAATCTCCGCCATTGCTCTATATTGTTTTACCAAATAAATAGACCCAGCTTTAACCCACTTATGACCATGGCTCTTGAGGGAAACGGGTAGGGTGGTGAAGCCCTTTTAGTCCTATGGGTGTAGTGTCACTGCTGCAGCTGATATTTCCCTGTAGTGCTCTCGGCTGTTTCGATTTTGAGTGCGGCATGGTTCACGTTTACTTATTTTATTTATTGAACATTTGTATGGCGCCTATACAGCAGAAAGTGTTTCCAGGCGCAGAAGACTAAGAGGAAGTGGGGAACAGAGGAGGTTAAAAACAATGGCGGTCCTACTAGGCCTTGTGACATTCGGATCGTGCAAGTGCAGCAAACAGGAATTGCAGGTGGGGAGGGGCAGGTCAGGGCAAAGGGAAGGTAAGGGCGAAGGGAAGGATAAGTGCTAAGGGGAGCCAGGAAGGGAAGTGTGCTGGGGACGGGATAAGGATAAGCTAGTGCTAGGAGGGGGGTCAACCAGACTCAGTAGTCTAGTCAGGGAAGGGTGCCCCAAGGCATGTGCTACTAAGGAGGTGCTGAGGCAGACTGGTTGAGGGAGGACCTGGCCCCTGTATGACTCAGAGGGGACCAGGTGGCTAGCCAGTTGCAGATTCAGGGGGGTATTAGCAAGGAATGGGGAGATGGGAGGAGGGAATTTCAGCTACAAGTGGTGGACAGCCAAGATGCCAATGATTTAGAACACTGCCCAACAATCCGCTTGCTCCTGATCGGCTTGTGGGGCACCCAACTCCTTAGGGATATTTGTTGTGCCAGTACCTGTATGTAGAATTATCCCTCATACATTAAAGTATAACGTACGATGTAAGCAGTAGAACTAAATTCCTTGTTCTAACTAATCACAGTTCAATGTGAAAAAGAAAAAGAATATGTAAAATTATTGCTGTGATGCACAAGGTCTAACTGCACTGTAAATTATGGTCTAGGGCACCTAGGTTGGAAAACGGGTGTGGATGGGGTGGCAAAGTGGTTGGAGGGGCGGGGAAGGTGCCAGAGAACGGGTATGTAGTGGCCAGGAGAACATCTGGAAGGAGCGGAAGGCAGCCCAGGGACAATGCTGACTCAGGTATATGTGTTGGGGCAGGGAAGAGAAAGAACCAGACAGGGGAGTGAAGACGGGACCACTCTTCAAGAGAAGGATGCAGCGAGGCGGGCAGGGAGAAAAGGGGGCACCCCTTTGAGGTAGAGAAAGGGGGCACAGCACAGCAAATGGAAGCCGGTAAGGATCGTGAGATTTATGAAGTACACACATTGTAGTGAGCTGAAGACATGTAAAACCCTTTCTAAATAAGACACTCTGAATTTTGGCCATTTGTTTTCTAGAGTAAAGTGCCACATGGATTACTATTGATTTTGTAGGGGAACACAAATCCAATAGATGTCAAGTAACAAATAGTGCACAGTAGCATTTTTCAAAGCATTTTCATGATGCCCATGATGCCTTTTCCCACAGTATATACCAAGATGCCCCTAGTGTAAAAAACATGTTCACGCCAGCTGTGCTGATATATACTGGCTGCAACAATGCACTAATATAGGCCAGTATTCTCACATAAGAAAACAAGAACATAGTCACGCTTGCTCTGCCCATAATTCCAGTAGTGTAAGAACATGTGTCCATAATGGCCAGTCCAATGTATGCAAGAATGCCCATAATGCCAGTACATAATGCCATGCCAGAGGCACAGAACATATCCATACAGGCTGCCCCAATGTAGGCCAGCCTAGCCACATAAAAACATTGACCATGTTGGCTTTGCCCATAATGCCATTGAACAAATGCAATACCACTATGGGAGAACAAGTCCATATTGGTTGCACCAATGAAGTCCAGTATGGCCACAAAAAACACTGATTGTGTTGGCTTTGTATTCCATGTAAGAGCACTCATTAAGTTATATTCGCCCAAAATTCCAGTAAAGCAAGCCCTGCCATTATAAGAACATGTGCTTATTGGTTGCACGAATGTTGGCCAGTACTCCACATAGGAACACTCATCAAGTTGGCTTTTCCCATACAAACAGTAATACATGGCATCCCATCATGGGAAAACATCCATCTAAGCTTCTCCCATTATGCCCCGACCCATATGTAAAACACTCATCAAGTTGATCTTGCAGATAATGTCAGTAAAACAAGCCATGCCACTCTAAGAAATAATCTATACTGGTTGCTCCAGTTTAGACCAGTATTCCACGGAAGAACATTTATCAGAAGCTTTTGCTATAATTCCAGTAATATATGACAGTTACTATAAGAACATGTTCATGCTGTCTTGCAGGCCCTCCCCCCCACATAAGAGCACTCATCAAGTTGGTCCATAGTGCCAGTAATACATGCCATGCCACTGTAAGAAAAAAAATCCATACTGGCTGCTCCAATGTCCTCCGTCCCGCTACCACACAGAGCCTTGCTCCTCAGCGCGCGTGCACACACACACGCACACACACACACACACACACACACACACACACACACACACACACACACACACACACACACACACACACACACACACACACACACACACACACACACACACACACACACACACACACACACACACACACACACACACACACACACACACCCATTCAAATATGCATTAATCTAACCATACATCACAAACACCTCTTCCTCATTCAAATGCTCCCCCATTTAAAATATTCACAATGCACTCTTATTCAAACATGCAAATATTCACACCCATACTCAACATTCACACAGTATGCTCATTTGCACATGCACGCACACACATACAAAACCCCTGGCATGCATGCATACATATATACAAAAATGTATTTTTCTTACCCACACCAGCTCTGGACATGATACCACCTCCAAGCTACTCTCCAGGCCCTCCAGCTGCCATGCACCATGTGTACAGGAACCAAGAAACAGGGGAGGCACTAACTGGTTCCTGACTTGCACAGTGGAGCTGGAGCACCAGAAACCACTGCCCAGGCCTTCTAAGTGTGTGGTGATGCAGGAACACCCCATACATACACTTGGCCATGATGTTCCCCTTTCTGCTTGCCCAATGGGCCATGAAAGGAAGGGGAAGCAAAACACCCTGGCTTTGCATGACCCATTGGGCATGTATGCTGGGGAACTTCAAAACATAAAGGGAAACCACAATTTCCTTTTTTACGGCTATATGATGCTTCCATAATGTGCGGTGAGTCAGCACCCTATCATTGATTAAGGAATAGCCACCACTTGTAGTATGCCCATATATGAACACTGATCATGATAGCTTTGCCCATAATGCTGAAAGAATATGCAATACAACTTTAAGAAAACATGTCCATAATGACTGCAACAATGTAGGCTAGTATGCCCAAGTAGTAGCATTCATGTTAGTTTTGTTCAAATTGACAGTAATAAAATGCCATGCCATAGTAACAAAACATGTCCATATTGGCTGAAGCAATGTAGGCTGGTATGGCCTCATAAAATAACTCAGCATGTTGGCTTTGTCCATAATATGAGTAAAAAATGCAATACCAGTGTTCATGCCAGCTACACCAATGTAGGCCAGTATTCCACAGTAGAACTATTTGATCATGTCATTAAAACAAGCCATACCAATATTAATACGGCTGCATCCAATGTAGGCCAGTATTCCACGTAAGAACATTAATCACATTGGCTTTGTCCATAATTCTTGTAAACGATGTCATGCCACCATAAGAAACCATCCATGCTAGCTGCCCTAATCTAGCCCACCACCCCTATTAAGAACACTTGCCAGTTCGGTAATGTCCATGCTGGCTTATCCAGTGTAGGCCATTATTCCACATAACAACATTCACCATGTTGACTGTGACCATAATGCTAGAAATACTAGCAATTTATTTATTTTTATTTATTGTATAATTATTTATTGATTTATACTGCGCTGGGAACTTATCAACATCAGAGCGCCAACATAAACACAGAAGAAGAACAAAAAAGCACAGGACGTACGTGAATCATGCAAGGCTAAGCAACTGTATCACTCCAGTTGGAGGACAAAGCCTTCCTTTGAAGTGCAAGCTTTTCAGGGAGGCATGGAAAGTGTTCACATTTTTGTCCAGATGGAGGGAACTTGAAAGGGAGTTCCATACCTGCTCGACCTGCATTGGGAAGAACCTACCTAGGCCTCCGGCCCTTTTGAATCTATGAGAGCTAATTGTTCCCAGATTGACAGAATGGAGGGCACGCATGGGTATATAAAGAGAGATGAAGGTCTTCAGGTATGCCGAGGCATTTCCATAGAGATATTTATGCACTACAGTGGCTGTTTTAAAGTGAATCAGGGTAGTGATAGGGAGCCAATCTAGTTATGCCCTTCCCTATGATATATGTTCCTGCATTGGAATGCATTTGATGATACAGACTGCATCTTTTTGGAGCGTTTGAAGATGATGAAAGCATTTATTTATGGCCCCAATGAATAGTGAGTTACAATAATCAAGACATGAGAGAATAATGGCTCAACAGTAGTAGCACAATTCACCTCTGAGATGAATGGCTTGATGTTCTTAAGGAGTCTAAGTAGTAATTACAGTTTTTTGACAAATAGCCGGTCTGTCAGTACCAAGGGAGGCATTAAGAAAGACCCCCAAGGTCTTAACTTTTCCGGCCACTACAATAGGATAATCCTTAATGCAGAAGCTGTGATATTCGTTCCCCAGTTTTGCACTTGCCCTAGAGCTACCAAATAATTATAATTCGGTTTTTGTGTCGTTGAAGCAGGGCCAAATTTCCATCATCCACTGTTCAATGACCCCTTAGATTGCATTAAAATTCCTGGTATCTATTTCATGATTCCGGCAGATTTCCAAAATCAGCTGGGTGTCACCTGATTAATTTGTAAAAGAGACCCTGCAGGTATCTAACAGATGGGAAAGAGGTCAAACATACAAGTTGAAGAGCTTAGGTGAAATACAAGCTCCCTGTGGGACTCCGCAGTAAATGGGGGCCAGATTTGAGGAGGCACTTTCTACAGAGACCGAGGATTGTCTACCTGACAGAAAAGATGTAATCCAACTTGTGACATGTGGACATCCCTATGTCAGATACCGTGACAAACAGGTGATCATGGTGCAGCAGATCAAAAGCCGCAGACAATCCAGGAGGACCAGAAGTCCATTTTTTCCAGGTTCACCATCTCTAGCATATTCGTCTGTAGATCGAGAAGGACTGTCTCTATAGCATGTCCGACCTAAACTCTGATTGCTTACAGTGGAAGATAGATGATGATTCAAGATAGGCCTGCAATTGATTAGTAGCTACTTTATCCAGGATCTTCAGAAAAAGAATTGTGTTGGTGATAGGTCTTAAGTTTTTTACATCTTTAGGGTCCACACCACCTTTCTTCACCAAAGGGGTGATAGTGCCAACTTTTATAATTTCCGGAACTGAGATGTGATCAAAGGAGGGGTTAACGAGCCTAGAGAAGACAGGAGCAAAACCATTTCTGATATCCAGCGTAAGTTTCAAAGGAATTATGTTCTCTCGACAAGAAGTGGAATGCATTGAAGACATCATGGAATTAATCTCGAGGATGGTCACATGTTTAAAGACAAAATTCGATTGTCCTTCCAGTTGTTTACAAATGGAGGTCGGCCGGGCCTGGTTACCTGATCCGTATCCTAGATCTTTCTGTCATGAACCGTCGCCTGTGTCCCTTTTGGACCTCCAGGTCCCTGACCCATAGAGCTCTGAATGCAGTAACCCTCCCAACATGGCCATCGTATACGAAATGTAGCTTGCCAGCCTTTACGTTCGCTCTTCATACACTATTAAACAGACACACCTCTGCGGCGCTGCGCGTCTCAACGCTGCTGTTCGCCGTAGCTGGACGTGTGCTGCCAGAATTCATTCGGGGCTATCTTCCTGAAATTCCCCTTTCCCGGTTCCTTGATTCCTCCTCCTTTCCTTACATCCTCTAAACGTACCCAACTTCCTGGATTTTCACTGCGCTCGAGTCACGGCTTCCGTGCCTCCGTGCGCGGACTTTGTTCCTTCCTGGTTCCATACCGGACAGTCTGAACAAAGCACGCTGGAATCCGAAGACCCGCGCACAGCTCTATACAAATCTCGGACTGTGCGGAAGACGTCACGAAAGAAGGTCGCAAGCCAACAGGAAAGACAGGTGAGAAGGGGAGAGTCTTGCAACACTTTCTCAGTTTTGTCTCGGGCTATTCTGAATTTATTCACAAAGGCTTGCTGGATTTCATCACATTCTTGATTTTGTGGGATGGATCAGTTGGGCTAATACTTTAGGCTTCTCCAGAAGCTTCAAAATCTCAAAGAGCTTCTTGGAATTGTTTTTGGCTCCCAAAATGTCTTCATTGAACAAATTATTTTTTCCTGCAATGATTTTGGATTTGTAGGCTGCTTCAAGTGCCTTCCATTTTTCGCTATTCAGGTCAATGGGATGTTTTAGCCACACTTGTTCAGCACTTCTCTTCTGCTTTTTCAAGATTGAGAGGCTGGGGGTGAACTATTTTTTATGGCTGCTGTTTTCTCTCACCAGTTTTCGTCGTCATAGGGGCGACTGTATCCAGCATTTTAATCGGGGCGTTGTTGTATGTTCCAACAAGTAGCTCTGGGGTATCTGAACTGTCCGTGGAGAACATGATATCCCACAAGCAGCTCTGTAGATGATGAGGTTTCACCTTCTTAAAGTTGCAGTTATATACAGCCATGACTGGGTTAGAGGGTGCTTTGGGTATGTCTTCTAGACATATAGTAAACAGAATTATACAGTGATCGGACCATATGCATGGGGCAGTACTCTTCATAACCACATTAAGCTTTCTAGGAATCACCCAATCCAGAGATTGCTGTTGGTTAATTGTTCTCAACCTTAAAATCAATTTCAAGGAGTGCCTCTTCTAGAGTAACACCACAATAAGGTTAAGACTGCTACAAGGAGAAGCAATATGTATCATGCCACTGTAAGAGCATGTCTATGATGGCTTCCCCTGTATAGTTCCCCCTACCACACCCAATAACACCCATCAGGTTGGCTTTGCCCATAGTGATATTAAAACAAGCCTTGCCACTGTAAGAAAACAGCCATACTCTCCATACTGCTCTAATATCTTCATCCCCCATGATTCCCCTAGCCTGTGTATCTCCAGACTGTACACACACATTCATACTCATTCACATATGTGTTGGGTAGAAGTGGATCCCCAGGAAGGTTTAGGGCTTCTGGGGGCCCCTGGGACCAGAACTCCTGGGAGGCCCAACACCTCCCTTCTTTGCCAAAATGAATGCAGCAGGAGACCAGGCAAACAGCAAGTTTCAAACTGTGGTTTATTGGCTAAAAACACACAGGGATTTGCGCAGGGACAGACATCCAAGCACTCTCTCTCCCAGGGACTGGCTTGCAAGCCAGTTTTGTAACACACCGGCATCATGCTGACATCACACAATTGGGCCAGCTCCCAGAAACCTATCTCATCCTGAGATTGGCTGCTGAGTTATTGGCCACATAAAGTTCCCTTATTGAAACCCTGTTAATTGGTCCTAAATTGTCAGGGGACTGACTTGGCTGTTCTTCTCTATTAGCTAATTCTAAAAATGTCGCTTTGTGAATGTTTTCCCATCGGTTCAGTGTTACAAAAGCTAGCCACCTCGGGGGCCTCGGATGGTGATTGGCTACAGCTGAGGTCTCCAGGCTTGAGTCAAAATCTGCTCCCAGTTCGAAATTTTGTGTGTTCCCCACGTAAAAGTAGCTGTCTCTTCTTTGTCATAAGTATGTGTGAATAACCACTGCTTTTGAATGCACTTGCTTTCAAATGCAACATGCCGATATTCTTGTTACACATTGTTGCAAATCATGTCTGGATTTTGTGAGCTTGTTTTTTTATTCTCAAAGAAGAGTCCTCGGCTGGCTGATGGATCCACTGAGTCACGTGTCTTGTCTCCATACTCTGGGTTGAATTAGCTGTATTTTATAAGCATTATTGTTGCTGTCTGCACTTAGTTCACTGCCGTTCAAAGGAGAAAAATGTTATCTTGTTACAAGAAAAGAGTTTTATCTTGTTACACAACCTTGGCTGAGCTGGACTTTGCAAGATGCATTCCTGTGTCTCGCGCCGTCCCAGCGCCACTGGACTTCATCGAGACAAGTGTATTTAGTTGTAATGTCCTGAAGCCGGGCATTGCTTACACTGTGCCATTTGATAATGCATGAATTAATGAGTTATAGCGCTGTTAGGTGGTCCACATACTTTTGCTTTTCCATAGAGTTAATTCATGTGAACATCTGCAAGCCTTTAAACAGGAATTCTTGTGTTTTGTAGATTCTGCATGGTGTATTGCTGCATTGAGGCTAATGTGGCATGTCTTCTTAGCGCTTTTAGTCAGCACTGTCAATTCAATTGTATCTGCTGATACCCAGAAGCTCTTCATCCACTCTGGGCAAGGTTTGTGTTCCCTTTAGGTTGCAATGTGGTGAAGTGAATATCTTTCAGCATATTTGTCACCCATGGGCGCAGTGGGGACTGGTGCAAAATGGTGAGTGCGCTCATTATTCTTTCTGCTCTTTTTCCCAGTTCATGCATCTATGGGGAGAGGGGCAGGAGTAGATTTCGGCACTTCCTCTACACATGCAGTCATGTATCCATACAATAAAGACACTTATAATTCAATCAAACACGCACTCATTCTGAACACTCATGCTGCACTCTCATACCGCCGCACACACATTCATAACCATATGCAGCATTCACATTGCACTCTCATTCACACGCACACTTACACAGACACTAGCCCTCACATGCATGCATAATTTCATTGAAACTATCACACACACACAAACATGCACACATACATACATAAAATTATGTATTTGTAATACCTGCTCTGGAATCAATACCACCTCTAAGTTGAACTCCAGGCCCTCCAGCTGTGTGCGCCAGGCATATACAGGAACAATGAAACTAGGGGAGGCGCTGCCTGGTTTGTGACACATGTGGTGGAGCCAGAGCACCAGAAACCACTGCCTCAGGCCATCTGAATGTATGTATGTGGTGAAGAAGTGCTCCCTACACACATCTGGCTATGCAGTTCCCAGCCAGCTTGTCCAATGGGCCATGAAAGACTGAAAAGTGAGAGAAACCTGGCTTTGCATGCCCTATTGGGCAAGTGCACAGAGGAATTAAGTTTTCCTGTTTTGTCTGGCTCTGTGGCTCTTCCCTAATGGGTGGAAGATTGGTGCTCTGCTGCTCTTTATTGATGAGCAGCCATGGCTGTCAGCACCAGTGTAAGCCAGAATGGGCACGTAAGACCACTCATCATGTTGTTTTTGCTCATAATAACAAAACAAATGCCACAGCACAGTAACAACATGCCCAAACCTTGCCATCATACTTTTTCTCACCAACACATAATTTTGTACAAAGTTGGATGAGGGAGGTCTACAAGACTCTTAGCAATGCGGATATTTCCATTGAAATACTAACTACTAATCCGGACAAAGCGAAGAAAATGCTATATAGATGTGACTGGATTGAAACCCGTTCCAAAAGTCTTGAATACAAACATAATTGTGATCTCCTTTTCCAGCCCAAACATATTAGAACAATGGAACCTTACTTGTTAAGATATCCTTCACCGGCGACAGATTCTGATATATTGCGAGTGCGGTTTAATTTATGGCCCTCCAGAGAGAAACAAGCAAGGCGCAAACTAATACCCAAGGAGATGAATTTATGTTGCTTTTGCTTAAATCCAAATGTAACTGAATCATTAGAGCATTTAATATCGCTTTGTCCAAAGCTTGTGGGCCGTAGAATGATTAATTTTAATCACCAATGTAATTATTTAGGTTCTCTTGATGATACTTAGCGATGGTCGTACATTATATGTGCTACCAGCATTTCAATACTCATAGCCACTGTTAATTATTTAAACAGCCTAAAGTTAGGATTGCAAATTGATGATTTTTATTGAAGAATTTTATGGGAAACTATGAGATATTTTGAATACTATGTTTTTTTTCTTTGATTATATTTCTTTGTGTTCTAACTATGATAGTGTTACCTTTGTAAAATGGTGTTTACTGTATTAATATTGAAAAGCTGGTGTAAACCTGTTAAATCAATAAAAAATTAAAAACATGCCCATACTGGTTGCACCAATGTAGAACAGTATAGCCATGTAACCACACTCATCAAATTGGCATTGCAAACAAGTCTATATTGACTGTGCCAATGTAGGCTTGTAGGCCCATTTAAGAACACTCATGTTGGGTTTGCCCATGTGAAAAACTCAATTCCATTGTACATACACATTCATACTGGCGGTACTAATGTAGGCTACAACGGCCACGTAAAAACACTCCTTATGTTGGCTTTGCCCAGAATTCCAAAAGCCATGCCACAGAAAGAAAACCATCCCACACTGGCTGCACCAATGTAGGTCAATGTGGCCATGTAAAAAAACTCATCATGTTGGCTTTGCCCAGAATATCAGCAAAAAGTGCCATGCCACCGTAAGAAAACTTGTCCATATGGACTGCTTCATTGTAGCACAGTATGCCCATGTAAGATCACTCAAATTGGCTTTGCCCATAAGAGCAGTAAGAAATGCAATTCCATTATAGGAAAACATGTCAATGCTGGCTACACTAATGTAGCCCGATGTCCATGCTGACAGTCCTGATGTAGCCCTCTCCCAACTCCACGTATAACACTTGTCAAGTTGGTTTATCCATAATGCTAGTGAAACATGCCATACCACTGTAAGAAAACCTCCTTACTGGCTGCACTAAGTGCAGGCCAACATTCCACATAAGAACACTCTAGTTGGTTTTGCCCATAATGCCACTAAAACAAGCCATACCACGGTAAGGAAATGTTCATGCTGGCTGGCCCAATGTAGCCCCCTCCAACCTCAATGTATAGCAATCATCAAGTTGGCTTTACTCATAATGCCAGTAAAACATGGCCTGCTCCTCTGTAAGAAAACATCCTTACTGGCTGCACCAACCTAGGGCAGTATTCCATGTAAGAACCTGAATAGAAAATGTCTTTGTCTATAATAGCAGTAAAATATGAATACCACTATGCAAACATTTCCAGGCTGAGTCCACCAATGTAGTCTCCTCCCACCTCTACGTATAACACTAATCAAGTTGGTTTTGCCCATAATGCCAGCAAAACATACCATGGCACTGTAAAAAAAAATGTATGCTGCTACCACCAATGTGGCCTCCCCAACATAAGAACACTACGCAAATTGTCTTTAACCATAGTGCCAGTAAAGAAAACCATGGCACCCTAATAAATCTCTGTTCCAATGTTCTCCACTGGCCTTGCATGGGTCATTGGGCATGTGCCTGGGGGATTTCAAAACATAAAGGGAAAACACGTCCCCTGATTTTGCTGACTGGCTGCTCCTCTATAATGGTATTACCCAAATTGACCTTTTACAATTGACCTTTTGTCCTAATTGATCTGATAATAGTGGTCCTAATTGTCCTTTTGCACAATTGACCTTTACCTTTATTTTACTTTTATATATATGTGTGGGGTGGGTTTGGGGTAATAAATAATATAATGGGAATTGGTAGGGGGTTGCAAGGGTTTTTGGATTGAGTGGGGGGTTGCGCATATATGTCCTAATTGACCTTCATTTCACTATCAATTGTGAAAAGGTCAATTCTACCACGATCAATTGTGAAAAGGTCAATTCGGATACAGCCTCTATAATTGGTGACCTGTCATCCATTATGGACAATCTGCCACTGAGACACACACACACATACACACATTCATCTCATAGACACAGTGACTACATTTTAAGTAAGGTAGATATAGTTTTCACTTTGATTCACTCCATGATTAGTATTCGATTCTGGTGCAGTGACATTTGTTAGTAGTGTGCAATGGGGCACTGTGTGATAAAAAAAAAAAGTTAGTCTCTCAGCAGAGATGCTATTCACTGTCTGAAATGCATTCAAACTCTTACTTTGATATGTTTGGCAGCCCATCTCCATCTTGGAAGGACAACGTTGATTGAAGTTGGGGTGCCACTAATCCCAACTGTTGGTTAGTATTGCAGCAAGCACAGCATTCCTTCCTCCCTACTTTCCTCTCATAACCTGTGTGCTTTTTCTGCATAACATAATACATTCTACCAACATTTGGTTCAGTTAACTCCCACTCAAACAGCTGCTTAAACATTATCATCATTTATAGACCACCCTTGTAGGTCTCAGACTTTAATGATGAACTCACACTACTGCTGAATAATCTTAAATCACCCAATACAGGAACAATACTCCTTGGTGACCTAAATAAATGGCAAGGCAACACCAAAGACCCAGGAGCCATGAATCTAGAAGAGGGCTTACAGAATTGCTCTTACTCATTAATAAACAATGAGCCTACCTCTATCACAGGAAACTAACTTGACTGGATAATTAGCCACAATGTTGAGATAACAACTCCAGCAACTTATCCATGTATTTGGTCCGACCACTACAAAATTGAAGCCATACTTACACCCAAACAAAAAATTGATAAACCTAAAAACTCCCCTAATAAAATTCAAGGGAGCAACCTAAAGAAAATGACCACCGCCATACTTACTCAAGGAATTGCGCACATCATGAGCACCACGACAGATAGTGATACATGTGATAAGGTCATACAAACTTACAATAACCACTTTCAGGAACTATTAGATACTTATGCTCCTGTAAAAGACAAACAGGTTAGGCCCAACATAAACCACCAAAAATGGTTCAATGAAGAATCCACTGCGCTTAAACAAGAAAAAGAAAACTTGAAAGGAAATGGATAAAAGACCCCACTGAAGCAAATAAAACCAATTGGAAGAACGCAGACACTAAATACAAGAACAAGCTGACCATACTAAAAATAAATCACTACAACAAAAAAATCGATTCTGCCACAAATTCTACAGGAAAACGCTTTCAAATTTTAAAAACCATAGAGAAGCCTAAAGCCCTTTCTCCACCATTTCAACCCACCAAGACAGATTGCGATAAATTACAAATAGCTTTTCAAAATAAAATTCTCAAAGCTAGAGAGACTATAACAAAGTGCAAGACAATCAGCCTTCCCCACCATAACTACATTAGCAAAGAAATCCAAAAGACTCACAGTCCTAAATTTCAGTTCACACCAATAACCATGGACAGTATGAGGAAAACTCTTTCCAAAATAAATTGCACATCGTGTACAGAAAATGTACTACCACCTAAACTGATACTTGACATCCTAGAAACATTCATCCTATTCCTTAGACGAATGGTAAATGCATTCATTTAGAGACCACACTGTACCTGCAACAATAAAAACAGTTACACCTCTGCCCAAAAAAACAGAACTAAACCAACAAGATCCCTCAAATTTCTGACCCATCATCAACTGTAATTTTTTACTGAAAATACTAAATAAGATCGCTACAGAACAGCTACAAGAGTATGTAGATAGCAATAATCTCTTCCATCCACAACAGTCAGGATTTAGAAAAGCCTGCAGCACTGCATCGGCTCTGCTTGACCTACAGACAGAAATGCTGGGACTCCTAGACCAAGGCAAAGCAGGCTTACTGATTTTACTGGACCTCTCGGCAGCTTTCGATTTGTTAAATCACCGGAAGCTCCGAGAGGCACTAGACCTTGTCGGAAACTGCTCCCAGGGAGCCATTGACTGGATATCTTCTTTCCTTCAAGACAGACAAAATCTAAGATCATTTGGGGAAACCACGCATCAACAACCAAACCTGTGGATTGTGGCGTCCCACAAGGAGCCACCTTCT
The DNA here is from genome assembly GCF_040938575.1 of Ambystoma mexicanum. NCBI lineage: Eukaryota > Metazoa > Chordata > Amphibia > Caudata > Ambystomatidae > Ambystoma > Ambystoma mexicanum. The sequence goes on from NC_090938.1 coordinate 507,790,122, forward strand.
CTCCACAGTTGTTTAATCTATATCTGCGGTGCCTATGCACATTGTTAACCCATCTTGGCATATTTTTCATGAACTTTGCCGATGATACACAGTTGGTGTTCGAACTCAGTGGAGACTATAATCAGTACAGTAAAAAACTAACATCTATCTACAACACCATCGAAGTCTGGATGAAGGCCAACTGGATGTGCCTCAATGGCACCAAAACGGAGCTTATGATCTTTGGCTCACCCCACGCCAGAAAATAACTCAGTCCAGCTTACTCTACATTTATCATAAAACAAACACCAATTCTGGTGTCATAAAAGGGCAAAACGCTAGGAATCTACATGCAGGCATCGCTGGGAGCTGAAGCCCAGATAGCCTATTGAAAAAGAAATTGCCAATACTACCAAAAACTCCTGAGGAAAATCAAACCCCTACTAAATAAGCAAAATAGCACAACTATAGCTAGGGCCACTATACTCTCACAGTTAGATTATGGAAATGCTCTAATGCTGGAAGCCAGTAAAAACTGCCTTAAACAGTGCCAGGTGATTCAGAACAACGCGGTAAGAACCATAACCGGCAAAACAAAAAGAGAACACTTCACAGGAGAAAGGAGAGACCTACACTGGCTAGCCGTAGATGAACAAATCACATTCAAATCTTTGACCTTGGATCACCCTGTCTAAATGGAAATGCCCCAATATACCTCAAGAAACAATTCAAGAGATACAAACCAATTTGAAATCTCAGATCCACGAATAAAGGACTTTAACAGGCCACACTATCTAAAAAAAACTAACGTCCTAGGTAGGGCGTTCCCAACCAAAGCTATAGCAAAATGGACAAACTACCTGAGACCTTAAGAACTGAATTAAACTTGCTATGTTTTAAAAAAAAATGGAAAACTTTGTTATTCAAATAAACCCCTAATAAACCAAACACACGAACATCTGAACCACACACACATATTTGTTGTCCCGTTACTATGTCCCTGTCTATATGGAACGCGTTCTGATGCCTGTGGACGGCAGCGCTATACAAATAAATAAAAAACATTTTTTAAAAAAAGTTAAGGAGACGCTAATCCAGTACTGATTTTAACTTTGAATTCTGGGACCAGAGGTCCTACAACACACAATTAAAACGAGGTCTGGGCTAATATCTGCTGAATTGAATGGGGAATATTGCCAAGTATGTGATTATGAGAAGGGTTTGCTCAGCCATTTAATATGTATATTTTTACTCTACCAGAAATTCCTCTTGTAAGATGTTATAAGTTCAGAAAAAACGAACACATCAGCAGAATAAGAGCTGTCATGTCATAGACATCCATTGATTGCACCTTGTTTAGAATATGACTTCCAGTTGTGAAATTGTAATGTATTTTCAACCCCACTAATGATCAGCTCTTGTCATTGAATGTCTCCCTGAGTCTCTTCCTCCAATCCAGGGGGCAGAGTTAGATTATTACAGATCCCATTGGCTGCTCCGATTTACTTATTTTCTTAGACTTGCAAAACAGTAGTCAGGAGGGTTCTACCTTGTTCCTTGCAAAACTTACATTCCATCAATGTCATTTACAAACAAACCTTTAAACACGGAAGTGTTTTGAATGCCAAAATAAATCGATTTTCAGATTTTTAAGTCTTGCAACTGTATGACATCCTCTTCTAACCCAAAGCTATCTGAGTGCATGTTTACATGTTACACTTACAAAGTACATATTTGACAAGGTTACAGGTCAAAACTACAGGTGTATTACATAGCAGTATGAGTGGTACATCAGTTGCTATTGTATATATTTTACAGATTACAGATACAGTGTCGGTGTATTATATTACAATAAGTGAGATGCATCAGTTCACGTTATAATTAAAATGAGCATATAGACAGAGTGGTTGTATACCTAAATATCAATGCATGTTGTCAGTCATCAAGATCAGTAGTGAGTGCGTAGGCATGATGGTTATGTGGGAGTAATCGGGAAGTTATGAGCTAGTGTGATCCTGCAAAATCCTAGATTATTCTTGGGACACTAGCCAATTTTTTTTTACTGGACCTTTGGACCATCACAACAGCTTTAGAACATCACCTGTGTATGACTGTGAAGCACCACACCCTCCGAAGCTTTCAGAGTACCAGAAAAACAGTGCGACTGAATGTCGCAAACACCTAGCTAGAAAGCAATGGAGCACTGTGCAGTAGAGGGAGTGGTACTTAGGTGGGGGAGGGTGTCTCCTTGTCAGTCTATGTTGCTCATTTGTCGGTAAAGTGTTCAGTGAAGAGCATGGTCTGGTCTTCAGTTCTTGCCTGAATCATAGCAGGGAGCCAGCCAGTATGATCTTAGCAGGTAAGTTGCTCCAGAGCATGGGAGCATAGTCAGAGAATGTGTTTTTTCCGGTCTTCTGTGTCTTTCACTTCTTGGATTCCAGTCTGGTGGCATCTTGGCCCCTGGTATTGTGCTGACCTCCTGAGATGGTGGTCTTTTCAGCTAAGTTTGATGGCATCTTGGACAAAAGAGCTTTGTAGGTGATACAGGCTATCTCAAAGGTGATTCGAGCTTGAAGAGGTAGCCAGTGCGATTCCTTTAGAGGGGGGGGGGGTGCAGAGACATAACCTGGATTGTCTAACAAATGGGATCGGAAGCTAATGTAGTTGGGCCCATCAGAGTGACATTAACATCTGTACACGCCCACAGAGAACTTCTGAGTGGGCATTTACAGATTGTGGGTGGGACTTGCCCGCTCAGGCCCTACCATGTCTACGCCTCTGGGGAGATGTGGATGAATTTCTTCAGTCCTGCAATGTGGCATGCTGCAGCATGCTGGACAGCTTTTAGAGGAGCTAGAGTTGTGTTTCGGACCTGTGCCAGGAGTGCGTTACCACAATTTAGACAGGAGAGCACCAGGGCCTGGACAATGGATTGTTCACGAATAGTCATTTGTTTGTGCCAGTAATCATCCTCACCTAATAGGTCATTATTATGGTATTTATTGAGTGCAGACCTAGCTTTGGGAAGAAACAGAGCACTTTACAAATCATAGGGGGAAGGACACAGTGAGGGAAGAAGAGATACAAGGGAGCGGGTAGCTAACCATGGAGGCTGGGAGGGCAGGCAATTTGGCAGCAAGGGATCTACAAGCTACCAGTGGAGGAAACAGGGGAGCATATCACCCAGTCTTAGGTTAGGTGGGGACTGGAGGATGTATTGTATATGTATAGGCTCAGAATAGGACATCAGCATCCCTTTATTGTGTTGTACAACAAAGCAACATACATGTATTGCTATTTTGCCAGTAATCAGGCATGCAATGCAAACAATGTACCTGGAGTCAGTCTCGCAGTAAAGGCACTGTGTGAATGGCCAGCTGACTAGTGCATGTATTGTGCCAATAGGCACAATAGGCCTTACACAATAGGCCTTACAGATACTTGTACTTTCTTTTTTTAATTACATTTATACCGCGCACCATTGGCATTAGTGTCTTTCCAATGAGCCAGCTCCGGCCGGTCCCTAGATTATGTTGAGCACTCGCCTCAGGAGATTGCTTGTCAGAATTTAGACCAAATGTAGGGTCTGATACCAGGAGAGTGGAATGCGGTTTCTGGGTTTGCCTGCTAAGTTCACATTCCGGTAGGTTGACAGTATCGTTGGTGCATAGGGTTGCCCCAAAAAGACCTGAAGGATCAACCCCCGACAGTATGGATTGTGAAGCTTAGTCCGCCTTTTCCCCTTGGAAGGAGACTTGACAGGCCTGGACAATTTTTACGTGTTGATACGGTGCAGCTGGAGCAAGTTGTACATTTGTCTGGGTCGCAATATCCACTTTAGAGGGTCGCGGATCAGGAGAACCAGCATCTAGCCGGTGCACCATTAGGCGAAAATCGGAAAGAGTGTAGCATGATGGAAGCTCTTTAAGTATACACGCCTTAAAGGAAGACCACTGTGTATGAGCAGTACAATCTACTGAAGCGCTATTAGGCCCAGTACTCTGATGAAAAGCAGAAGGAGGTACAGTTTTAGAGTCAGCGTCGTTCTCTTTCACTCCCAACAGTACAATAGCTGCAGGGGAAGGACTCATTGCAGTGATATCCAGTCCATGGATGGATTTCTCTCAGACTTGAGTGGGTTTGAGGCCTATGGATCCTATGCCCCAACATTTGGAGACTGGCAATCCAGATCATTGATTGGACACTTGCGTGGGGTATCAGGTTCACTGATCTTATCCAAATCAGGGGGAGGTATCAGGTTCACTGATCTTATCCAAATCAGGGGGAGTATTTAAGCACTCTCCTAGCAACCTCTGTCTCCTGCGCACAGTCTAAGCCAGGACCTCAGGTACACGATTTCTGTTAAGAGAGGGAGACATAGCCGCCGACACAGCTTCAACTGAAATCATGTCAGCCATTATGCTTGATCCAGGCGATACGTTTTTATCATCGCAATTCCTGGGAGTAAAACACTTGGTTAAACATTATCTTCTTGCGGGCATAATGTGGAATCAATGCAATGCGGTGGAACAAATAAAACACTATATAAAGTTGTAAGCCATGGTCCGGTCAGCGTGTAATTCAGTTCTTCACCCTCCTGCCTGAAATCCTCTTACACCGACTCACTGATAGCGCAGGCGGAGCCTGTCCTTATCCCTCTGGATGGCGAATGTGCTGCCGAACAGGACCAATAATGGGGCCAAAACTTCCCCCTGTCTAGCTGATCCGCCGTACCCTGCCATGCCAAGCCTCCTACTCAGGCTCCTAAGCACACCGTCTGGAGTTCTGTAGCCATGTTTGGGCACCAGCTAAGGTCGGCCATAGTCGGCACAGTTCAAAAGTCAGTTTGAGAGCAGCTCCCGACTCAGGAAGATGCGGACTGCGAACTGCGACGGAAAGATCTGAGGAAAGGACCCGCTAAAGATTCAAGCCGCACTGCAACAGAGGTTTGCAGCTGCTTTCCACACCAGGATAGTATGCCAATCAGCATTTAGTCTTGCTAAATATTACCTAGATCATGTATAGATTTTCCACCAGTAAACTCTCATCTATTCCCCATGATAAAATTCGGTCTAGCTGCACACATAATGTTTCTCCTACATCACATACTTTTCTCAACAGCGCTGCCATTAGAATGCAGCTATCCCCATGATTAAAGTTCGGCCCAGCTGCAATATCTCTCTCGCGTGCTCTGCAGGCTACTTATATGCACCCACCCAGAAGCCTGCTCAACATGGGTGACTACCAGGGACTTGGCCACCTCTACCTATTTTCGTATTGGCTAAAATGCACACACGCATTCTATAGCTCTCTGATGAATTTCCCATACTTGGACTTCGGCCCTCAAGGGAGCGTTCAACCTACAGCGTGTTGAGACCATACCAGTGGCGAAAGACGTTATGCAAATGCCCATTGCATTACATGAGTTAGTCTCATTATGTTGTCAGTATTGAGCTGCCCCCTGTGATATTTTGTTAATACTGAAGTAATCAGCTTCATAGGTGTTGCAAAAGTGTGCAGAATAGGCATTGTGGCAGCAGTCATATTCCAATACATGTGTTGCAACCCCTGCATCTTATAATTTCTTTTTGGGCTTCTTTTCAGTCCAGAAAAAAAGAAAGTAAATAAAAAAAGAATATGCAGCAGGAAGTCAAACTATCATAAATTGCACAGCATTACAAATGCATTTTCGAACCTGAGAAGTATTCTGTGTAACCACCATCTGATGAAGAAGTCTATGGTACTTCAAAAGCTAATGCATTTTCCAGCTCAGCATAACGCTTTCAGTAACTCCAACAACATGCATCAAGTCTTGGATTTCATTTAATTGCAATAGGTAACATTCTGAAGGCATTTCTTTTAAACACATTATCACAAAGTAGAATTATCAGATAGAACCCGCCCTGTGCTTTTCGGCTCCATCCTGTCCCTAGTTTCAGGGTTCTTGAATTGTCAACTTAGGAGAAAACCCTGCCACAAAATGTGAAGCTGAAATAGCCGTCACTGCATTGATGGGGGTTTGATGCACGGTGAGGTGATCCTCTTTGCATTGTAGGAGTGGGTTTGCATGTGTATTGAGGAGAGGAGGAAGGGGGTGGGCCTCTAGAGTGCATTCACAAATCCTTAGACCAGATGACACCACCGGCCAGTGCCAACCCACAGCATGCGCAAGGATTTTGAGAATGTGTAGGTTTTTCAAAGCCACACCTTTCTCCACATTACCAGTGCAAAATGTGGTTTGTATAGGGCACAGCTGTCACTGGTTTGACTTTGCTGAGCTGTAGCATTATGGTAAAGAGGCGTCGCTGCACTGCTCAGGTAACTGACAGAACGGAGTTTGGTGCTTGGATGCATGGTGCCTTGGCTGCAGCTTGCCGACATGCTGTGGCTAGCAGACATAGCCTAGGGCTACAGTGTGCTGAGAGAGGCTGTGCGGCGATGAATGCATGCAGAGACTTTTGCAATGCAGTCTCGGGAGGATAGCTCTTGGGCAATGCGCTCACCTTGGAAGCAAGACGACGTGGTGCAACAGAGGTTCAATCCCCGGGTCCGCGCTTAGAAACCTCTGGGTATTAAGCGTGTTATAAATAATCAATTACACTGAAAGCCTAGGGTGCTGTTTTGAGGGTTCTCACATCCCATGCACAATCACTCCAACAGAGTCCAGCCCGAGTGCAAGAGTCACGTGGGTGTATTTGTGGGTTGAACGTCGTGCAGATGTGTGGCTGGGACGCTACATTATTTTACTTTGCACTCCCAATGAGGTCTGCTCCAGGAAGCAGTTACCCACACCTGGCAAGCCCAAGCACATGTATTTCCGCTTCTAATTTTCTCTACTCTGACCTCTTGCACACTGGCTCCTTGATTACCCATCTTCCCACAAAGTTTTCGAATTTTTGGAAGTGGATGAAATGAGGCCTGTTGCTCTTTGTGAAATATGGGAATAGGCTTAGAAAGTGAGAGAAGGGGGGGGCAGACGCTGTAATCGAGGCACTTTTGGGCCTACTGGGAGAGTTTCAATTGCCCTCAAGGAAGAACCCATTTTTTTATTTTTATTAGAATTCTCCTATTTCCTAAGTGCTTTCATGGTTTTCGCACCGGAAGTGACTATTTCCGCAGCTAAGAGGTGATTTGAGAGCCTCTTTTTCGGGGAATCAGTGGACAGCTACTGGGCTGCCTCACTCACATTCCAGAGACCAGAACCCCGGAGAAGCCTTAACATCGCCAGGCCTGACAATAGGAATTGCAAGAACATAAGAAACATGTCTACTGTGGTGCAGTCTGAGGGGGCTGATTCTGAGCTCATGCTAAAACGTGCGTAGAAATAGGACAGTCTCCCCTCCAGTTTCTAGCACCACCATTCTGAAGTGGGTGGAAGAATTGGAGGGGAGATGCCGTGTTTCCCAGCAGAAAAAGCTGCTAAAATCTGCTGCTGTGGAGGAAACATGTGCTCCAGTGCCATTACAAGCAGTTCTTTAAAGACTGACACTTTTCAAATTTAAGAACGTTTTCATAAACCCTCATTAAACTAGAAAAGTGGTGCTGCAGTCTAGGAAATGCTATGTTTATAAAGGGAAATGTGTGCAGTGGAGGTGTGGTATTTCCACTAATTTTATTGACTGCTAAACCAGTGCTGCTGGGAGGGGAGTCCCCTCCATGTGGCTGCCCTGCATTCATCATGGTTGCTAGGGCTGTTGCCAAGCCGTAAATCGAACTTCTGCAGAAGCGGAGGCTTTCCTGTCCCTGCACCACATCCTTTCCCTGTCAGAATATGGTGCATTTAAGAAATGTGTTGTTCTGGCTTGGAACAACTCCCTGACACTGTCAGGTGTGCCTTTTTTCACTGGGTGGGCGGTGATGCGCCGCCTATCTAATAGGGATAGCGGAAGAAAATACTGTCCCTCTTCCCTGTTATTCTCGTTAGTTGTATTCAAAAGTAAAAAAGAATGTAGTAAAAATCCAAAGGGAACCAATCAATCAATGTGAGGACAAGACTGTATATTAGATCTTGTAGACTTTACGCATTGTACCAAGCATGCTTCCCGGGGATTTGATCTCAGTGTTTTTTATTCACCCTCTGGGCCAGAGGCTCCAGACAAGAGGATGGTCTCTTTGGATTGGTTAATATAAAGAGCCCTGCTCTCTCAGGACACCATAAAACTGTTCTCACAGAAAGTGAGTCTGACTATTCGTATATCGTATCCTGTCTCTCATTCATAGGATATCGTGTTGGTCATGAGAACCTTCATGGCAAAATGGGTGGACCGGTTACAATTGCAATCATGGATCCTCTTGGGAGGATAGCTCAGGGGCAACGTGCTCGCCTTGGAAGCAAGACGACATGGAACAACACAGGTTTGAACCCCGGGTCTGTGCTTAGCAACCTCTGGGTATTAAGCGCGTTATAAAAAACCAATCATATCTTCTTCAGAACCGATTGATTTTCAAATTTGGCTTTACTCCGGCATGTATCTGTATTGGCAGATAAGGCGAACACCCCCGTCCCCTGTAGGGAGACAAAAAATGTATAAAAGCTTGGAATAAATGCCTCAAATGCTTAAGTCTGTCGGCATATGCCATTATGTACAGAAGTGCAGCCACGTTGTAGAGCATGCAAAAACTATCTTATGTCTTGCACAAAAGACATTAGACTGCCTCATTCTTTTCTTGAGGCACATTCTCATAATGGGAAGGGGAGTGAGGGGAGGGAGGGGAGTGATGTTGGACCGGAAACCAGGTCCCTACTCCTTAATCCAGTGTCTGGGGATCATTCTTTAGCTGTTTTAAAACATTTCAGATTGTACAGTACTTAGAATTGTGCAGGAGGCAGCTACCTGGTCACTCGCCCTGTTGACAGTGCTCAGTGTGTGCCCAAACATCAAGACGCACACAGATTGATATTGGGTGGAAAACGCCCTTGAGACAGAAAAAACCTTCACGAACTGCAACACCACAGAGCTGGTCTACATGATCACCAGCCCATGCAACTTAAAATATAGTTAGGACCGCACGGCGGGTGTGATAAAGGATGACTGAACACAAGTCATGCCTTCAGACAGGTATGCTGTCGGCTCCCCTAGTCGCTCATTTTATGGCAGAGGGTCATGGCCCTCATTACTTTAAGTGGACCATTATTGAAAAGGTAATACAGCCTAAAAGAGGACGGAACTATCATAACATCTTACTCCGAAGAGAACAGAATTGGATTTTCCGTTTAGACACCAGCAATCAGGGTTTTAACAAAGCTGTCCAATGGCATGAACTGGCTCTTATGCCACATTAAACATGAACCAAGCACACCTGAGTACAACAGATGTATGCCCTGCTACTTTGGCGTATCTGCATCAAGTGTAAATAATCTAAGATTTCAATTGTTTCTATAGCTACACCTACCAGGCAGATCCACATACCTGGCAGGTTGGACACAGACCAGGGTGCCATACGAAGTGAACTGTGACGTTGTAATCAACAACACCCAGTTCAAGTCGGGGCACCGTGGTGGACACCCTAGTCACTACCAACTGGCCATTAGAGGAATATACACCACCATATGAAAGATACTGATTAGCAGATTTTCGCAACTGGTGCAATTACTCCAGCATATATCGCGTTTAAACACACGAAGAAGCAGTCTGCCGCAAAACCACACATTCAATGTAATTATGTCTGTATTCGTGTGGACTTATTTATTTGAGTACATATGTTGCGAGCGTGTGAAAATATGATCATACAAATGCGGGGAATGAAGAAATCCGCATTGAGTCATCATAAACACGATCCAAATTACACATTTTATTTATTTATGTATTTGTCGAGCGCACTGCAGCCCATGGGCATTGAGGCGCTGTGGGAGAAAGCGTAAGAGGGCTTGATTCAGGGTTACATGAATGCGGCCCAAACAGAGGTAATAGGACCATTTTAAGATGTCTGCCCCCGTTGCGAAGTACATTGAACAGGGCATGTGCTTTGGACAACGCCGCTGTGACGTTGTGTTGCTGGAAATGCATTGGAGGGACAGGGCCACCCTATCCTTGTCCTGTAGTTCTTTTTCATTTGTGTTCTGTAATGTTTTCTGCCCAGGAGTCCATATCGGACTCCTGGCAGTGCAGCTCTTCCTGTTTTTGGTTTGGTGTACAGACCCATGGGATACCCTTATGGCACCCATGGGTGGGGGTGCAACCCTGTGCCCCTAGTGTATATTTGTAAACACCTGTGTGTGGCTCACAGAGCAGGGTATGGGCTGTTGGCAGCTCCATACTGAATTTGACAGGTGCTCTGAGTATCCTCCATTTTGGGATATCCCGGCCCTGCCTTGGAATCAGTTGATCCCTAATAGGACACAAGATGGCCCCTGTGGCCTCTTGCTTTCTATTGTCTGTTACCTTGTTTTCCCAAAGTCCTGAGAAGCCCTGACCCTGTCCCTTCCCCCTGACTGGCTGTTGGGTGGAAGTTCCATATATGGTGTTGTTGTGAAGTCCAGGCCAGACTAGCTGGAGCCTTCCCAGTGAATGCATGTTGTGGGTACACCCTGTGGGTGGGACCTGGGTGAATGGAGTGTGTGACCAATATGCACTTATTGTTGAGGATGTCTGGTTTCTGGTGTATGACACAATGACTGAGACAGCCCTGCCCGAAACTGGTATGAATGCAGTGTGTAGTGTTGAATGGCTGGGTACTTGTCCCAATACACATTCCTTGTTGTGAGTGTCTGAAAGGGAGGAGTATGGCTGAAAGCACTGTATGCCTGATTGGCTGACTGACTGCATGAATGCCCTTCTGTATGATTAGCTGCTGAGTGTGACCCAACAGTGGAGATGAGAGACAGAATAGTATATCTGGGGACCTCTCACCACTGTAAATTGTTCAGAAGCTGAGTTGACACTTGAAGAGTAACTGGAACTGCTTATCCTTGACTCCCAGCTGGAAAAAGAAGAACTGCTGCTGCATTTGTTTCGACCGATCCGAAATCTGTCGAGTTCATCAAGGACTGATCTGAGAGAGGACCTGGTTAGATGCCTTCTTCCCGTGCTCCAAGGGACCATCAAGCACCGCTAATCTTCGCCGAAGCTCCCTGGAAGCCAGACCCTCGAAAGGCTGCTGACCAGAGACAGGGACTGCTGAGGAGAACGAAGTAAAGCACCCGGACATTGACGCTGTCAAAGTCTATTGCCGTTGACCAGGGTTTGGAGTATCGCCGTAACTGCTGGAGGCCTGTCAGAGCCGGGTTGCCCAGAAGAGGGGACCGCTTGACGCCATGCCACTGACGACGGAAGCCGCACGCTCCTTTGCCTAAGACTTTTGATTCATGGATGCGCTCGTCCGCACCGCCGCCCACCTTATCCCGCCGGAGAAGTCCAGGCCGTCGACGCGCCAAGGAGCAGCTGCCGGTGGGTTTCCCGCCACCCGAAGACCACAACGACTTCGACGACTCAACGCCCTTGTTGGGCCACAGTTCTTCAGAAACTCTTTGCGGTCCTGAACTATCAAACACTGAGGTGCCCTGCACACCTCATCCTCGCAGGACGTCGCCGACGAGCACCGCCTGGATTGACGCCATTGTCTCGGCACCATCGAACTTTTCATCGATGCTGTCGATGACAAGTTCACCTTCTTCGACGCCTCTTGACGATCCGTGGCTCCTTCTTTAAAGGGAGTAACTCAAGAAGGATCCATCAACGCCTCATCAAAGAACTCTGCTCTACCAGGTACGTTGGGGGGGTAGAAACCTTATAGAAGGAAATAAGACTTATAGAACAATATATGGACTGGGCTTGTGATATATCTTTAATTTACAGGTTGTCCAGATGGGGGGATCTCCACACAGAATTGTGCCTAGTTGGTAGTGGTCAATATTCTGCCCATTGTTCTAACCAACTGCCTTCCTCCTATATCTATTGTTGGTTACTTTTATTCCTTGATCTGTGTGACATTTGACCATAGTATAGTTGATGCACTTCAATGAGATCTGATAATAATTATGGTACCACTTTAGAACTTTATATATTTGCCATTGTGGATTTTCTGAGCACAATGTGAGTTATTGTGATAGTGTACGTAACCTTGAATATTAATTATATGAAGACTGTGTTTTAACTAATACAGTGTGTGGATATTCCTTTGTGGGGGCTTGGGGTCTACACTGTACTTAAGAACCAGCCTGCATCACCTCCTGAGAAGCTAGGCCTTGATTGCTCGACCAGCGCTACCCTATAGAGAATATTGGCTGGTGTCCTCTGTGCCTCTCCTCTGCCATATAGAGAGCAGGAGCACAGACACCCCCCTCCAGTCTTTACAGTCACCCACACTAGACCCGTGATGGGCTAAAAGTCACAGTAATACGAGACAGATAATTTTATCTTTATAGACCACAAGGTGCCGCCAATAAGACAGGTGAATTTGAACGCCTCCGCCTCCGTTGCATACATGGAACGGCTGCAGCGCCGCTCCGAAGTGGATACACTGCGTTCTAACAAAGTGACCAACCGGCTTCTCTGACTAGAACCAGCAGAGTCAACCGGAGGTAAGCACTGGGCATCTTTCCATAGGGGCACTTTAATTAAATAGAAAAGGGTCAGTTACACCAGACCCGTGATGAATCAGAATTCACAGCTGTGAAATTACCTACATACATGTGATACGAGGCTCTGCTATATATGTTTATAGATCACAAGGAGCCCCGGATAAGACACACGATTTTTGAAAGCGCCGTATATTCTCACCAGCATTCCCCACAGCCTTCTAATTCAAAAAACAGCAGCTGGCACCAGGTAGGTGCCTCCTGCACAATTCTAAGTACTGTACAATCTGAAATGTTTTAAAACAGCTAAATAATGATCCCCAGACACTGTATTAAGGAGTAGGGACCTGGTTTTGTGTCCAACATCACTACCCTCCCTCCCCTCACTCCCCTTCCCATTATGAGAATGTGCCTCAAGAAAAGAATGAGGCAGTCTAATGACTTTTGTGTAAGACATAAGATAGTTTTTGCATGCTCTACAACGTGGCTGCACTTCTGTACATAATGGCATATGCCGACAGACTTAAACATTTGAGGCATTTATTCCAAGCTTATATACATGTTTTGTCTCCCTACAGGGGACGGAGGTGTTCGCCTTATCTACCAATACAGATACATGCCGGAGTAAAGCCAAATTTGAAAATCAATCGGTTCTGAAGAAGATATGATTGGTTTTTTATAACATGCTTAATACCCAGAGGTTGCTAAGCACGGACCCAGGGTTCAAACCTGTGTTGCTCCATGTCGTTTTGCTTCCAAGGCGAGCACGTTGCCCCTGAGCTATCCTCCCAAGAGGCTCCATGATTGCCATTGTAACCGGTCGACCCATTTTGCCATGAGGGTTCGCATGACCAACACGATATCCTATGAATAAGAGAACGAAATACGAATAGTCAACTCACTTTCTGTGAGCAGTTCTATGTTTTTTATATTAACCAATCCAAAAAGACCATCCTCTTGTCTGGAGCCTCTGGCCCAGAGGGTGCATAGAAAACACTGAGATAAAATCCCCGGGAAGCATGCTTGGTACAATGAGTAAAGTCTACAAGATCTAATATACAGTCTTGTCCTCACATTGATTTATTGGTTAACAGAGAAGAGGGACAGTATTTTCCTCCGCTATCCCTTTTGGATAGGCGGTGCATTACCGGCCACCTAGGGAAAGGCACTCCTGACAGAGTCAGGGTGTTCTTCGTTTAGGGTCAGCCAGTACATTGTATTACCCTTGTTGTACAATGATGAATGTGACAGATTGTCAATGGTAATTACTTATTTCATTAACCGTTTTGTAGTGTTACAAACGTATTGAGATAATGGTAAGGGAAGCAAAATAAGTTCCTTGAGGTTTGAAAACCTTTACCCTGATGTGGCAAAACTGGCTTGGAACAACACTTTTCTATTTTTAAACGGACCTCGGAATCAGCCCTGATTGTGGGACAACTTCTAGACAGGAATTGGGACCGCAAAGGGACCTCGTAGTAAGGTGGTAATGGTTTACCGGTACTGGTGCCCTTACCGGTACCGGTTAACCCTTACCACCTACCGTGTAATGAGGCCCTGTATGTTGCAAATGCCTACCTGTGCTTCTGTTTTTTTTTTTCTCTCCCAAGTTAGGTGCTCTGCAAGTTTAAAGTTTTGCCCCAGTGTTCTGTAGCTTTCTAGCATATTATGTCGTCTTACTTTTGCTTTCCAGTAGATTGTGTAAAGTTTACTTGGGGCCTGTTCTAAGTCCCCGGCCAATTGCTCCTCCTGTCTTTGGTTTCCAGTGTGGGGAAACTCTGGGACATTGGTGCAGTAAGACTGCATGCAGTGCTTAATTTGCAATAAAATAAGTGCCAGGGCCTTGTTATTTTCTAGCAGACCTCGGACACGTCCACCCACAGTTGCGTCCCACAGTGTCAGCATGTGTAGGGTTAAAGTGGCAACTCCCACTGCCTATCGTGGGTGATGGGTGCACTACCCATAGCAGATGTGCAAATTTAAGATGCCAATTGACATAAAATAACATAACAGACTAGTTTAAGGGCAATGTGTGAGAGTCTCATTATACACATCGTCATTGTTAACGATTTGCTCGCATTCTATAGTTGGCAAGTGGAACATGATGACCATCTGTGGACAGACAAACACAAGCAAACTTGCTTTCCTCCTGTGGTACATTGATTGACAAATGCAGGAAAAATAATTCCTAAATTGATGAACTTGCCTGTCAAACACTGCAGCAAAATCGTTTTGTATAGGTTGGCACTAATGACAGACACTCCTCTTAGGCAGTGGCCTTCCCCTGGCTTTGCCCCTTTGTGGGTGCTGTTGGCTAGTGACTGTCCTCTTGTCAACCCACACGACTGTGATAGTGTTACTGGTTATTACAGTAGCGGAGCTACACCGGGGTTTTGCAGTATGACCGGAGCAGTGTGTGGGCATGGCCAGCAGAAACACCAAGCATTGTCAGTTTCCCACTCGTAGTTATCAAGAAAATTGATAACTAGCACTGCCCTGCCCATCTGGGTCTTTAAATTCATGAATAGCAATGAGCTGGAGGGATGAAGAGACTGTTAGCAGTTCACGTTGTTGCTTGTTGTGTGACAAGTACAGAATGAGATTTAGGATAATGAAGATGCAAAAATACCACATCATAATCACACAGAGCCTGAGAAAATAAGTGTGGGGGCTTAACAATAAGTGCCAGAGCTGAGCCCTGACACACATCCCTACAAATTAAGCACTGACTGCAGTTCTGTAATGTATTGTTCAAGGGCGTGTTCTGAGGGTTTCTCTGTTTGGTCTCGCAGTGCCTGGTAGTGAGGGGAGTTTGTATTACTGTTCGTTATATGACACCAGAATAGAATTGGGCATGCGACGGCCAAATGAAGCCATCATGAGAGAGCATCACCAATCACCACGCATCACTGACATGGTGCACCTCCTCAAGCTCGGCTCTGCAAGCATGGTTTGGCCAGTTCCAATACACAGGAAGTACCTGTGTGCAGAACGTACGATTATGTGGGAGTGTGGCCCCATTCTGCATGCTCTTTTTTGTTTTGTTGTGGTGCATGTGGTGTCATCGCAGGCCTCATGTTAGATGGGGAGGGACACGGACACACGGAAAGGGAAGGAGCAGGCCAAAGGGAAGGGGAGGCAGTTCCTGTTCAGTAAGATTCAAATACAGATGTGCTAACCCACCTGTCTCCGCATCTAATTCTATTAATTAGTGTGTCACAGGCCTATCTGGAGACAGTGAAGACCGAAGGACTCACATTGGCGACGAAGCAGGATTTTTTTTTTTACACAAATTTTTCGTCGGACCCATCATTTTCCCTTGTCAGAGAGGCCGCGCTCGTGGCTGCAGAACGGTGCCACTTCAGCTGCGTGCTCTCCACTCTGCGAACGGAGACAAGGCAAGCAGGTAAGGCAGGTGGGAGCTCATAAGCTCCCCATCAGCTGGCCATGGCACTTCATCCGGGCGGTGCAAGTGTCATACTCCCGCCAACGGCAATGGACCCGACACAGAGATTAAAGAGCGTGAAGGCTCCCCATTCACAGCACATCTGGGCGGGTGAGAACCTTCTCCTGCCGACGGCACGTCATCCGTGCAGTGCAAGTGTCATACACCGCCAATGGCAATGGATCCGACACAGTGGGTAAAGAGCGCAAAGGCTCCCCATTTACAGCACATCCGGGCGGGTGAGAACCTTCTCCCACCAACGGCAACGGAGACAAAACAGTTGGTAAAGAGCACAAAGGCTCCCCACTGCAATTCACATCCGGGCGGTGTGAGAACATTTCTCGTGCCTACGGCACGTCATCCGTGCAGTGCAGGTGTCATACACCCGCCAATGGCAATGGATCCGACACAGTGGGTAAAGAGCGCAAAGGCTCCCCATTTACAGCACATCCGGGCGGTTGAGAACATTCTCCCGCCAACGGCAACGGAGACAAAACAGTGGGTAAAGAGCACAAAGGCTCCCCACTGCAATTCACATCCGGGCGGTGTGAGAACATTTCTCGTGCCTACGGCACGTCATCCGTGCAGTGCAAGTGTCATACACCCGCCAATGGCAATGGATCCGACACAGTGGGTAAAGAGCGCAAAGGCTCCCCATTTACAGCACATCCGGGCGGTTGAGAACATTCTCCCGCCAACGGCAACGGAGACAAAACAGTGGGTAAAGAGCACAAAGGCTCCCCACTGCAATTCACATCCGGGCGGTGTGAGAACATTTCTCGTGCCTACGGCACGTCATCCGTGCAGTGCAGGTGTCATACACCCGCCAATGGCAATGGATCCGACACAGTGGGTAAAGAGCGCAAAGGCTCCCCATTTACAGCACATCCGGGCGGTTGAGAACATTCTCCCGCCAACGGCAACAGAGACAAAACAGTGGGTAAAGAGCACAAAGGCTCCCCACTGCAATTCACATCCGGGCGGTGTGAGAACATTTCTCGTGCCTACGGCACGTCATCCGTGCAGTGCAAGTGTCATACACCCGCCAATGGCAATGGATCCGACACAGTGGGTAAAGAGCGCAAAGGCTCCCCATTTACAGCACATCCGGGCGGTTAAGAACATTCTCCCGCCAACGGCAACGGAGACAAAACAGTGGGTAAAGAGCACAAAGGCTCCCCACTGCAATTCACATCCGGGCGGTGTGAGAACCTTCTCCTGCCGACGGCACGTCATCCGTGCAGTGCAAGTGTCATACACCCGCCAATGGCAATGGATCCGACACAGTGGGTAAAGAGCGCAAAGGCTCCCCATTTACAGCACATCCGGGCGGTTGAGAACATTCTCCCGCCAACGGCAACGGAGAAAAAACAGTGGGTAAAGAGCACAAAGGCTCCCCACTGCAATTCACATCCGGGCGGTGTGAGAACATTTCTCGTGCCTACGGCAACCTTCAAAGCTGCTCAAGATACAGCAGATTGGAAATAAAACGGCACACACAAAAAGGGCGGAGGACTCCCTACCTTCCACACTACAGCTGGCAGCACAAAGCACCCTTCTACAGTCACAGAGATGCAGGAAGGCAGGAGGCTGCAAAAGTGAATCAAGAAGGCTGGACATACCTCTTCACCCACACAAGGTCAGTCTAAGGAGAAAGTGTCAATCAAATAACAAACCCACCAAGCCAAAATAATGTCGGAAAATGACTCATTAACGGTACCGTTAACACCGGCCCAAGCACCCCTACGCAGAATCTCAGACAGCCTACCAACCCAGTTGCCCACACATTTCGACCTCAGTGACACCAGCACCCTAGGCCCAAGATGGAAAAGGCGGCTGAGAGATTTTGAGGTATGCCTAAAAGCAGTGGGACCAGTGGATGACGAAAAAAAGCACAGCCTTCTAACGTTCGCATTAGGCTCGAATGTAAGGGACATTGTGGATGAGCTCCCTGAAGGCAACACCGATACCTACACTGGCTTAAAGAGGGCACTCACAGACTATTTCACGCCACAGACAAATGTGGACTACGAGAGGCATATTTTCCACACCACCAAACAAACAAAGGGCGAGACCATGGATGCTTTTGTAATGCAGAGTACCTATTCTGCCCAGGAGGGCTCTATAGTCAAAAGCAAAAGCAAGTGTACAGGGTCAGTCCTACCTGTTCAACCAACCCAGTTATCTATTTCATGTCATACAAAGAACTCACCTTCATAGTTACAGTAAATGTTTATAATCAAAGGTGGGGAACTACTGGTCTATTTACCCACAAGGCAAAGATCAATCCATTTAACGATACAAAAAGTGTGTGATATTATAGCGCACACAGCTTTGAGATAAGTGAGACACAAATCATAATACAGACATTATACAAAATACATAGCTTACTGTTGTGTCACACAACAACATGGGTCAATGATATATAATACATTAGTGGTACACAACATTGAGAATGTTACACAAGTGATCAGTGTTAATAAACACTGGAGTGGGGCTTTAAGAGAGTCTACACAGGTGTGATTCGGCCCTGACAGGCTATAGTGTGTGCCTTTCTTGAGTGGGCCTTCACCAGGATGGGCGAACCTGAAGGATGGAGTGTTCTATTTGAGTACTGCCGTGTCGATCATGCAACTCAGCGCGGTTTTCAGAAAAGTAGGTCTCCACCTTTGATTATAAACATTTACTGTAACTACTTTGTATGACATTAAATAGATAACTGGGTTGGCTGAACAGATAGGACTGACCCTGGTCAGTTGCTTTTGCTTTTGACTGATTTTGTAATGCTCCTAAGACTCAAGATGAAGCACTGTGTTTTCGACAAGTATTCCAACGAAGAGGCGCTATGCTCGCAGATCATAGTTGGATGCGAGAGCGCAGATCTGAGGAAACGATTGCTGCTGAAGCCACGGAGTCTGGAAGAGATTCTACGCATGGTTCGCTCAGATGCTGCATTGGCCTCACAGGTAGAAGGACTGGATGACATCAAAATCACTCACGGAAAACAAGAGTGCCTCAACAATTTAGAAGGGGTTCCTAAAGGCAACACCAACCCCTTCTGCTACAGATGCGGTCATGAATACCTGCACAAAGGACAATGCCCAGCCATGGGCCAACAGTGCTCTGCTTGGGGGAGAAAACCACTACAGAGCGGTGTGTCTCATATACCGCAGAAAAATGTGAGGTGCAGGAAGAAGCTGACAACCGACTACAGAAAGAGATCAAAGACCATATGGCACCGTGCACCGCAGACATAGGGAAGACCAGCCAGACAATAGAAGAGAACGAACATCGAGTGACTGGAGAGACCATAAACCCACGACATCCAGATCAAGGAGGTGGCCCAGAAGATACGTTAGATGTTTAGTGGAACAATCACAGTCGGAGAGCGTCTCAGGAGCATAGTCAGATGATAATGCCCAGAGAAGTGAGAAACCCAGGGAAGAGCCACGGAAAAAGGGATACCTATATTCTCTAGGAAACCCAACAGCAAAAGAACACAACCCGACTCTGATCATACAGGTCAACAAGACTGTGGCAGAATTCTTGGTGGACACTGGAGCCACCGTAAATGTCATAAGTGAGGAAGTGTACAATATCATACCACATGCCCCCCCGCCTACTACCGGCCAAAGCACACATATTCCCGTACGGCTCAAAAACACCTCTAGCTTACAAGGGCTCTTTCACAGCATCGTGCAGCTGCAAAGGAAACACAAAAGACATCCCCACGCATGTCCTGGAAGCTGCCACAGAGAGCAGATGCATTCTGAGCTACAAGGCAGCCATTGAAATGGGTCTCATCCATATTCTATATAGACTCACGGTGCACAAATACCTGGATCCTACTGAAAAAGTTGAACAAATCTTCCCAACACTCTTCAAAGGATTGGGAACACTGACGGGCTGCCAAATAGAACTGCACATCGATACCAGTGTCACTCCAGTGGCTCAACATTATAGAGGTATCCCCATTAACATACAAAAGCAGGTTGAAAGTGAACTGAACAAATTACTGGAGGCAGACATCATTGAGCCAGCAGAAGGACCCACTCCCTGGGTGTCCCCCATAGTCCCCGTACCAACAAAGGAGTCGTCAGACATTTGCATATGTGTGGGCATGCGAAGGCAAAATGAAGCCATCATGAGAGAGCATCACCAACCACCACTCATCACTGACATGGTGCACCTCCTCAATGGAGCCACCATCTTCTCTAAACTCAACCTCAACAAGGGGTACCATCAACTGGAACTTCAAAAGACGTCAAGATACATCACCACGTTCGCCAGGCATCTGGGTTTGTACAGATACAAGTGGCTCAGCTTTGGAGTCTCGTCTGCGGTGGAAATCTTCCAATCAGAGATCTACAATGTGATGAAGCACATACCCAACTGTATGAACTATGGTGACGATATCTTGGTTTTTGGTCAGACCCAGGAGCAACACGACAACACACTCATGCGAGTGTGCATGGCCCTTGAGGAGCACACCTCACCCTAAACAAGGACACATGTGAATTTAGGAAACAGACACTCTGTTTCTTTGGCCACATCTTTTCTGCCAAAGGAATGACACCAGATCCGGATAAGGTCAGTGCACTCACAGATGCGGAACCTCCATGCTCAATGACCGACCTTAGATCCTTCTCAGGTTTAGCGAGCTACTGCATGCGTTACATAAAAGATTTTGCATCGGTCAGTGAGCCCCTGAGAGCACTCATAAAATTCAGCACAGAGTTCAAGTGGTCTGAGAAATGCCAGCAAGTGTTCCAGCTCATAAAAGATTGCAGATGCCAAAAACATGGCATACTTTGACCTGAAACAAAACACAGAACTGATAGTGGATTCGGGCCCAGTAGGCCTTGGAGCCATTTTGTATTTGTATTTATATTTGTTTTATTTTATTTGCAAAGCGCACCAGGCCCAAAGGCTACCGGGCGCATACCTTAGTTTTGACCCAAATAGATGAGAGAGATAGTCAGTCCAAGCACATCGTGTCTTACACTAGCCGGAGTTTGTCCAAGACAGAACAAGCATACCCACAGGCCGAAAAAGGACTGGCTATAGTCTTGGCATGTGAGCATTTTCACTTATTCCTGTATGGAAAACCGTTCACAGTCATCACAGATCACCAGGCTCTGTTGTTCATCTACGGTAATCCTCAGGCCAAAATGTCACCACGCATAGCAAGGTGGGCCCTGAGGTTACAAGATTACCACTTCAACATAATTCACAGGCCGGGGAAGGAGCACAACCCAGTGGACTTCCTCCTATGACACCCAAACAAGGACATTGGAAGCAGGCACGAAAATTGATGGAAGGCACAGGGGAGGACACCAAACAAGACATCACATGCCTCTTGCTAGTCAAAGATGAACTCGTAAAGTCCGAGGAGGGCTTACTCCTTAAGGGCACCGTGATCCCTCGCAGTTTAAGACAAAAGGTCTTAGAGCTGGCACATGTAGGGCACAGGGGCATGGTGTCCATGAAATGGATGTTGAGGCAAAGGCTATGGTTCCCTCATCTTGACACCCAGGTAGAGGAGCTACTTAAAAATTGCCCCAACTGCGCAGTAATAAATCCCCACATCAGACCAGAACCACTGTGCATGACCACACTACCAGAAGGAGCATGGTAAGAAATTGCCGTGGACTATTTCAGGCCACTGGAAGGGGGCGAACACATCATTGTGGCAGTAGATGAATACTCACGATTTCCGGACAGCCAAATAATGCCGTCCATGTCAGCCCTGCACGCCATTCCAGCCCTGGATAGAATGTTGGCCACCTATGGCATCCCCAAAATAGTAAAAACGGACAATGGGCCTCCTTTCACGGGACCGGATTTCAAGACATTTTCGGAGTACATGGGTTTCCATCACAGAAAAATAACACTGTTATGGCCTCAGGCGAATGGCACCGTAGAACGTTTAATGAGCAATGTTAAGCGCACAACTGAAATTGCTCGACTCACAGGTGAACCTCTGGAGAAATTGCTGTGTCAATTAATGAGAAACTATAGAAACACCCCACCAGCACCACCGGGAAAACACCGTCTGAAGTGATGTTTGGGAGAAACATAAGAACCCGGCTTCCCTACATAACGTAGGAAGAGGAAAGATATAGCGGCAATCAGGAGATGCGAGAGCAAGATTCTCAAAGGAAAGCTGAAATGAAGAGACTTTCGGATCAGGAAAGGAAAGCAAAATAAAACTACCTCGAACCAGGGGACGGCATCATTGCAAGGCAAACCCAAAGTCGAAAGAACATGGCCGCATTTGATAGCAGGGTAAAACCTGTATGGGACAAGTAAGTTAACACTTATTAAAGAGGTCTGTCTTCGGCTGACAAATGCACATTTAAAGTGAAACATCCTTTATTTTAGGAATACTTATGCTTCCTTAGGGAGTATGTTCATACCGTCAGACCAAACTGGCAGCTTCATTTTGTGGCAAACTCCTAGCTATAGCAATGAAGGTAGGGGGTGAATGGCTACAGATTATAACAGGGTGGGCATTGGCCTTTGCGCAGCAAAGGAAGTCTGCCAGCAGGGCACTGAAACCGTAAACAACCACTTTAAAGAGCTACTACGCATGCTTTGTCATGATCGCAAGCCACCCCC
Source organism: Ambystoma mexicanum (assembly GCF_040938575.1). NCBI lineage: Eukaryota > Metazoa > Chordata > Amphibia > Caudata > Ambystomatidae > Ambystoma > Ambystoma mexicanum. Next base: position 507,812,684 of record NC_090938.1, read on the forward strand.
ACCAACCCCAAGGTGTGGTGGCCCATGTTAAATGAAATGTTTGCCTAGCAGTTATGCTGGGCCTGATTGTGAGCATCAGTGCTTCTTAGTGTCTGCGTTGGGACCCGAAACACACTTCTATAAGCAGGATAGGTGGTTGGTCCTAGTGACTCTCACAGGTGGGGGTCTGTGTCAGTGTGTAGGTCAGTTCAGGAGAGTGATGGTTTAGAGTCTGCCTTCCCTGCATCTCTCATCCACTGCCACCAATCTCTGGGGAGCCTGGGTCGTTTCACACTATTATGGGGCCCCCTATGGGATTAACATGCATGCATACCACTTCTTTCCAGCCTGCCTATACTGCGGCTGCATACTTACATCAACAAAGGGCAACAGGGGTGGGGGGGCAGATTGCATATGGAATAGATAGAGAATAAATAGAAGGTGTGGCATGTGCAGACCCAGTAGTATGTATGGTGGCAGGCTCCCATATATCACTTAACTGACACCAAGTGCAAAAATGCCTTATCAGGGAAAAGTCTATTGGTTTCTTAGTGAGTGTCTGTTAGAGTACAATTAAAAGGTCCCACAAAATACATAGGAATACTACAAGAATCACTATGGAGAAAAATGCAGAGCTTTTCTGTTGAAAACCTTCTATGAATGTTATAAGAATGTTCTACAGGAATCCTGGCTTATCATTCCTATTCATCACCTAGGGATGTGCTTTGTGCTTATTATAAAAGCAAATTGTGTACTAATTGTGCAACATGTGGTATTTGAAATAATGATGAATTACTGTGATGTATTTAAATATCAAGTTTTGTTATTAAGTGTTTAAGGTTTTAATTAACCAAATACACTATAATAAAGGGGAAAAGTAACAATTATTATAAAAGCAAATCTATAAATATGCTGGACAGGCCCATAAACATCTGCACAGAAGTGTAAAAGGCCCCCTCTTTCCAGTTTTCTTCATGTATTATGTTTATGTTTATGTGCAAAGGAAATGTGAAATGTGTAAAAACATGGGGAAATGGCATTTACACCTTTCTTTTACACTCCCCGAATACACATGAGTGTACAATCCCTGCCACAAGGAATGCTTGCATTGGGCATTCACAGAAGATTCCAATGAAATCTGCCTGCTTTTACCAGCAGGAATAAGCAGCTGGGTTCCATTGACACCCATTAGTTTACCGCCAGCGTGAACATCTCATGCCCCCTTCCCTTACTTGCCCCCCCCCACCCCAGCACTATCTGAAATGTCATCAGGCCTAGTACGATAGTCGATAGTCGCTTGTTTTGTTCCTCCCCTCCGTTTCTACACCGCTTTCCCTCACACATTGTTATCTTCGGCTCTACCAGAAATGTCATCAGGCCTAGTACGGTAGTCAACTGTCTATTTCCCTTTCCTTCCCACTCTCCCCCTCCCTTCCTTATCTATGTCTTAGATCTTGCACTATCTGAAATGCTGTCAGGCCGAGTACGATAGTTAATTTCACATCCTTACTGTTCATGGCCTGTAAGAATGTCATTGGGCCTCATTACAACTCAGGCGTTAAGGGTTAACGCCACCGTTAACCCTTAACGCCTGATTCTGATTTTAACGCCTGCTTTTAGCAGGCGTTAAAATCCATGGCGCTAACCTGCCATGGTGCTAATTACGCCGCCGTAATTTACGGCGGCGTAATTAGCGCCTTTCCCACTCCCATTATGCCCTATGGGGCAAAAATGGGAATGGGGAAGGGAAAATGGGAAATGGGGATTTACCGCCCCACTCACCTTGGAATGGGGCGGTAAATCCGCCATCCACCATGGTGTAAACAGAGTTTACACCATGGTGGTAAAGTTGGTGCACTTAGCAACAAGGTTGTAATGAGGCCCATTGTATTTCCCCTTGTTCCCTCCCTTGCCTTGAAGCGCTTTGAAAGACTTTGTGTATAGGCGCTATATAATGAACTATCACATCATAACATATCATGCTAGCTGTAAACCAGGGGGATTTTCCAGGTGGAAAGGGGGTAAACAAGTAATATCTGACCCGCTCCCCATCGTTAAATGGCAAGGCATATAAAATTCACTGGATCGGTACAAGTGACAGTAAAAGTGGCGGTAACGGTTACTACCTTTACCTCCTCTTTGGGATCTTAGAGAGCGACCACTCTAGTTTTCCTCTGCGCAATCCCTAGGGGTCTTATATTAATCATTGGGGCAAAAGGCACGAGTGGAATTGAAAAGGATACATTTAAAATGTGCAATATTTGTGTTTTAGCATGAGCTTCTGCTAAGAAATGATGTGGGTGCTACATCCCACTTCCCGGGCAGTATTGCTCATCAAGAGGTCCTGCAAATCGCAGGCGCATTGTTTCCCAAACCCTGCATGTTATAAAAATAATAATAAGCGCCTCTGCCCACAGGACTCTAAAAAATGTTTTAATGAGGTGCATTTTTGTGTGCATTTGTTTTGTTTCTTTTTAAAAAAAATGCTAACAAAAAATGTTTTTTTTTCCGTTAGGAAAGTGTGTGATAAGTGTATTTGCTCCCATAGATTATAAGAGCGAACAATAAAAATAAGCACGTTTAGCCCTGATATAATCAGTGGCCTTGAATTTTAGTACAGGTGGTAGGATTTTGTTTTGATTATCTCTACTCAAAAATTGGCATCATTGATCACTTGAAATGACATAACCGCTTTGTTGCTGATGTGCAAGAGCGAGTCCTGCTTTGTGGCTTAACAATGAATCCCCTCTTTGTGAGATCTCTGTGGAAGTAATTTTCCTCGTGGAATGGAGGAAAGTCCATGTGGAAACTCCATGCATAATCATTTTACTCATGGGTTTTCTTCTGCTCTGCATTTTTCTTCATTTCTTTGGTGGGGAGGGTTGAGAACAACAAAATGAAAGGGTTAAGTGCTCAATCCCCTAACTGCTCATTCACCATTTGCATCTAGCAATGAAAGGAAGCACCACATCTCGTTGTTTTAAAGTACTTCTATTCACAAATGAAAATATTCAGTTACTGGTAGTTTCTAAGTTGAGCATCATCCATTTACAGAGTAAAGCAAAATACTTTGCACAAAAACATGGAATAGATCACGTGCAATTATACATAACGCTGTTGCTGCTGTCGATAAGTATGGAACAACGACAGGGGTTGATACTAATACACAAATCAAGAAACAAGTATACAGACTTTGTTACTACATAAACAGTGAGAAAACATGTGACACTGTGGTTTCCAAAGAAAATTTTGTCTACACCAAGGTGTTTCAGTCAATTCTACGGATTGTCTAAGCCGTTTTTTTCTTTATGGCCTTCGTCAGGACGGGGTGGACAGTGTTGTTCAAGTCAAGCTGAAATGGGAATGGAAGAGCGTGAGGGGACTGCTTGTGTATAATTTCAATGTCTGATTGAATCATATAGTGTCTAGTGAATAAATCCAAGGCACTGCTTACCTGTGGGTTTAGTTGGCCACAAGTATCCCCACCAGAAGCAGGGAGGATTATGGGACTCGTAGTGTCCTGTGTTCAGCAGTAATGGATGGGTACCTAATACACACAGATGAGACACAGAAAGAGATGAGACACAATGGACAGCTATAGTATCTCTGTCGTCCCCATATTGTACAGACACAGTTGAGTGACTGGCCAAAACTGCAAATTTTAGTGAAGCATGCGCTTACCTATATACAGATAGCGCTGAACAGACGATCACGATGGATGTGTGATTCGTCACGTATATGGATCGCCTGATTCTAGATGCACCGTCTCCTGTGAATGGAGAAGTGGTTTAAAACGGTTGGAAATTGTGACAAAACACCCTCTTACCGGGTGTGATTGTAGACCTGTCAAATCTGATACACATACCTAGATATGGGGTTCTTCCGTGTATCAGGAGCAGAGCGCCGTGCAGTCCCTCGGAGTCATGGGACTGGGCGGTAAGCCAGAGCTGCTGTACGCTAGTGAAACAGACTCCCACGGGGAATCTAACCAAAATCATGGTCGAGTCGCGATGCGAACGCCGTTGCTAAGGCACCCATTGATTAAATACTGGCGGCCATGTTGGGATGGGCAATCTCAGAAACTAGCATGTCATACGAGTTTCTGTCTATTCCTTGTGCTGAAATCTAAAATCAACCAATTGGAGAGGGTTAGCTCATAAAATACATAAAAGTGGAAACATTTCCAAGGGGTGTGCACATCCGTTGCCATGGCAACGGTACAGCGGCACATCCCCTCAACAATGCCACAAGGGAAATTATATTTGTTTTTATGTCTGAAGTGATTGATCTAGGAGCACACCTCAAATCTGTGTTAGGAAATTAAAAACGGATGTGTTAAGTCCGTGGTCATTATAACATCAAGGTGTTACCTGCGGTCCTCTACACGGCTAAAGGGAGCACTGAATGTAAGTATATGGGCCTTTGGTTGTTCCTACAAGAGAGAGAAATGCGTGGGCCTGTATGTAGTGGAGTCCCAAAGTGTCTGTTTTAAGGGAAATGACTGAGTCACGTGTTTACCGGGACTCTTGCAATGTGCACAGGGCGGTATATCTTGCGACATAGTCCTGGTTGCAGAAGGGGTAATCAGTGACCACCAACAGATAGATACATATGTATTAAAGCCAACTTGTGGGGAAAAGCCATACACACAAGAATGCATCAACAGATGACACTGTCATCAATAATGATGTAACATAGATATGGACTAGTTCAGTCGGATTCCGTGTGAAATTGAGGTTTTTGAAAAGATAGTAAGTAGGACCATTATGGCAGGCTTCGCAAAACAGAACTTTTATCAAGACAACCTGGAACTTGAAAAAAGGACAGCACTAAGGGCTCTGCAGACTGATCATTCAATCACGATAAAACCAGACGACAAGGGTGGTGGCATAGTCCTCATGAACACCCTAGATTACAACATAGAATGCATACGGCTATTGAGTGACGAAGAAGCCTATAGACCTCTCAACCTTGATCCCACTTTGGAACTACAAGGGGAAATCAAGAGCCTTACCCAACATGCTCTTAAAGCAGGCTGGATATGTGAAGAAGAAAATCTTTTTTTGAACAAAGCTCATCCAAGAACACCGGCATTCTATATTCTGCTGAAAATCCATAAGAATGCGTAAAGACCACTTGGAAGACCCATTGTCTCGGCTTGTGATTCCTTACTCGAACCACTATCCCTGTATACTGACTTTTTTCTAAAACCTTTCGTAGCCGGAATACCCTCCTATCTCAAAGATACCACGAGTACCATTCTACTCCTTGACCAAATTCAGCTGAGTCACAACAATCTACTAGCAACAATGGATGTTGAAGCATTATACACTTCTATCCCACAAAAAGAAGGCCTTATGGACATTAAAGAATTTCTCGACACCAGGGTCGACCCCGTGTCTGTCCCAACTGAATTAATCTTGGAGTACACAAGTCTGGCCATGTCGAAAAACGTCTTTTTGTTCAACAACCAGATTTACCAACAAATCAAAGGTGTACTTTTGCCCCGGATATCGCTAACCTTTTCATGGCACAACATGAAATGACTAACATCTTTTGTGACCAAAATCCATACCGAAGACACATTGAGTTATGGAAACGTTATATTGATGACGTCATACTGATATGGACAGGGACTCCAATTGAATTGCAGGAATTCCATCAATGGCTCAACCAATGTAACCCGCACATAAAGTTCACTATGCAGTGGGACCATCATCAGATTGATTTCCTCGACCTCCATATATACAAAAGGGGAGAAGGGTTGAAGACAGAACTATATGGAAAACCGACTGATCGCAATACCTTACTGCACTTTAAGAGTTATCATCCGCAAGCTTTGAAAAATAATTTACCCTATGGCCAATTTTTACGGATCAGAAGAAATTGTACAGAAACAGAAACATTCAGGAGCCATGCAGAAGACCTACAGGCCAGATTGACAGAGAGAGGATACCCTAAGAAGGCGATCAGAGAAGCCAGGAAATAGCTACACATACGCCAAGAGAAGTGTGTCTAGAGACAAAGCCCAAAACGACAATGGAGAGGTTGGTGTGTGTTACCACTTTTAGCCCACTAAACAATATGCTACAAAAAACTATCAGAAAGAATTGGCATCTAGTCAAACAAGCTGGCACACTAAGCAGAGTACCATGTTTCGCCTTTTAGAAAAACAAGAATCTCAAAGATTCATTGGTCCACACTTTCTGAGAACCAGCTACACCAACGAACAACACACTGTGGAATCTTCCGCCGGTTACGGGACACTATAGATGCGGAAAATGTGTGGCGTTTGCAGTGACCCTTCAGAAAAAAGTCTTTGAACATAATAAAGTCAAATGGATAATGAAAGAGCATACAAATTGCAACACCAAAGGGGTGATATATATCATTGAATGCCCCTGTGGCCTACTCTATGTAGGCAAAACTATTCGCCCAATCAAGATGCGCATTTCAGAGCATCGTTCCTGCTTTAGAAACAAGATCCAAGACAAACCGTTGGTAGATCACTTTAGCCTCAAGAATCACAAGGACACTGATCTCAGATGGTACATCATTCAAAAGGTAACACCAACAATAAGAGGAGGAGACCTCAACAAGACCCTTACACAACTAGAATAAAGGTGGTCCATAAATTGGACACTGTACAATCAGGCCTTAATATCTCCGTAGAGTGGAAATCATTTATATGACTACACCATCTCCAAGGTCATCATAATAGATTGGCTTTTCGTTTGTCCATCAGCCCTGCCATCAGGACCCAGACCCTCCGCTTAGATCATAAACATCTGTAGATTGAGATACATCTGTGTTTGCAAACTACATCTGTAGATTGAGATACATCTGTGTTTGCAAACTTCTCCATCCCTCAGGAGGTTCAAAATCTTGCTTCCTAGACAGGCTCACTGAATTGCCACATCTATTCTGGACATATGTCCAACTTAGTTATGCCACGTAAATAGAAAATCAAGATGGACGATCATTATATTTGAATGCACGGTCCCACAGGTTCAACCTAATATGTATGTGTCCACTCCATATGTTCTATAGTCACCTACTATGCTGCTTTTTTCTTAACAAGTGAACTGCCATATGCTTTGTGGACAGGTGCATTGTGTCCGACTGAACTAGTCCATATCTATGTTACATCATTATTGATGACAGTGGCCCTCATTACGACCCTGGCGGATTTTTTCCGCCATCGGCGGACTTTTCCGCCATGGCGCAAAGTCCCTTTACGCCATGGCGGATGGCGGACTTACCGCCCCATTCCGAGGTCGGCGGGGCGGTAAGTCCCCATTGACCCATTTACCCTTCCCCATTCCCATTTCGGCCCCATAGGGCTCAATGGGAGTGGGGAAGGTGTTAATTACGCCACTGTACACTACGGTGGCGTAATTAACACCGAGGTCCCATAGCGCCATGGATTTTTACGCCCGCAAAAGCGGGCGGAAAAATGACCATGGCGCTATGGGAACTCGTAGTTGGCGGTAAGGGGTCGGCGCAGCTAACGCTGGCGCAAACCCCTTAGCGCCAGGGTCCTAATGAGGGCCAGTGTCATCTGTTGATGCATTCTTGTGTGTATGCCTTTTCCTAACGAGTTGGCTTTAATACATATGTATCCATCTGATGGTGGTCACTGATTACCCCTTCTACAACCAGGACTATGTTGCAAGATATACCGCCCTGTGCACATTGCAAGAGTCCCGGTAAACACGTGGCTCAGTCATTTCCCTTAAAACAGACACTTTGGGGCCACACTACATACAGGCCCACGCATTTCTCTCTCTTGTAGGAACAACCAAAGGCCCATATACTTACATTCCGCACTCCCTTTGGCTATGTAGAGGACCGCAGGTAACACATTGATGTTATAATGACCACAGACTTAACACATCCGTTTTTAATTTCCTAACACAGATTTGAGGTGCGCTCCTAGATTAAGCACTTCAGACATAAAAACAAATATCATTTGCCTCGTGGCATTTTTGAGGGGATGTGCCGCCGTACCTTTGCCATGGCAACGGATGTACACACCTCTTGAAAATGATTCCACTTTTATGTATTTTATGAGATAACCCTCTCCAATTGGTTGATTTAGATTTGAGCACAAGGAATAGACAGAAACCCGTATGACATGCTAGTTTCTGAGATTGCCCATCCCAACATGGCCGCAAGTATTTAATCAATGGGTGCCTTAGCAACGGCTTTCGCATCGTGACTCGACCATGATTTTGGTTAGATTCCCCGTGGGAGTCTGTTTCACTAGCGTACAGCAGCTCTGGCTTACCGCCCAGTCCCATGACTCCGAGGGACTGCAAAGCGCTCTGCTCCTGATGCACGGAAGAACCCCATATCTAGGTATGTGTATCAGATTTGACAGGTCTACAATCACACCCGGTAAGAGGGTGTTTTGTCACAATTTCCAACTGTTTTAAACCACTTCTCCATTAACAGGGGACGGTGCATCTAGAATCAGGAGATCCATAGACCTGACGAATCACACATCCATCGCGATCGTCTGTTCAGCGCTATCTGGATATAGGTAAGCGCATGCTTCACTAAAATTTGTAGTTTTGGCCAGTCACTCAACTGTGTCTGTACAATATGGGGACGACAGAGGCACTATAGCTGTCCGTTGTGTCTCATCTGTGTGTATTAGGTACCCATCCACTACTGCTGTACATAGGACACTACGAGTCCCATAATACTCCCTGTTTCTGGTGGCCAACTAAACCCACAGGTAAGCAGTGCCTTGGATTTATTCACTAGACACTATACGCTCTTCCATTCCCATTTCAGCTTGACTTGAACAACACTGTCCACCCCGTCCTGACGAAGGCCATAAAGAAAAAAACGGCTTAGACAATCCGTAGAATTGGCTGAAACACCTTGGTGTACACAAAATGTTCGTTGTAAACCACAGTGTCACATGTTTTCTCACTGTTTATTTAGAAACAAAGTCTGTATACTTGTTTCTTGATTTGTGTATATGCATCAACCCCTGTCGTCGTTCCATACTTATCGACAGCAGCAACAGCGTTATGTTAAGTGTATAATTGCACGTGTAAGGACTTGCACGTGATCTATTCCATGTTTTTGCTTTACTTTGTAAATGGATGATGTTCAACCTACAAACTACCAGTAACTGAATATTTTCATTTGTGAATAGAAGTACTTTAAAACAACGAGATGTGGTGCTTCCTTTCATTGCTAGATGCAAATGGCGAAGGAGCAGTTAGGGGATTGAGCACTTAACCCTTTCATTTTGTTGTTCTCAATTGAGCCCTCCTGGGCAGAATAGGGCTTTCTCCAGAAGCCCTTGCATATATTAATTTGGTGGGGAGGAGACACCGAACATACTATGTGCCTCCTCCATCCTCGCTGCCATACAATGCGGCATCATTTAGGGCAGCGTAACGGGTTCATGCTTGAGTAAATGCTGTGCATTTTTGTGGAATCCTCATCTTTTTACACCAGCAAAAAACAGGCGGATTCCTTAGGAAACCGTTGTAAACACTGCCTGCCATGCATACATGGGACCTGGGGAGTGGGAGGTAGCACCTGCCATGCATACATGGCATCTGGGGAGTGGGAGGTAGCACCTGCCATGCATACATGGCATCTGGGGAGTGGGAGGTAGCACTTGCCATGCATACATGGCACCTGGGGAGTGGGAGGTAGCACCTGCCAGGGTGTGGGAGGTAGCACCTGCCATGCATACATGGCACCTGGGGAGTGGGAGGCAGTGCCTGCCATGCATACGTGGCACCTGGGGAGTGGGAGGTAGCACCTGCCATGCATACGTGGCACCTGGGGAGTGGGAGGTAGCACCTGCCATGCATACGTGGCACCTGGGGAGTGGGAGGTAGCACCTGCCAGGGAGTGGGAGGTAGCACCTGCCATGCATACATGGCACCTGGGGAGTGGGAGGTAGCACCTGCCATGCATACGTGGCACCTGGGGAGTGGGAGGTAGCACCTGCCAGGGAGTGGGAGGTAGCACCTGCCATGCATACGTGGCACCTGGGGAGTGGGAGGTAGCACCTGCCATGCATACGTGGCACCTGGGGAGTGGGAGGTAGCACCTGCCATGCATACGTGGCACCTGGGGAGTGGGAGGTAGCACCTGCCAGGGAGTGGGAGGTAGCACCTGCCATGCATACATGGCACCTGGGGAGTGGGAGGTAGCACCTGCCATGCATACGTGGCACCTGGGGAGTGGGAGGTAGCACCTGCCATGCATACGTGGCACCTGGGGAGTGGGAGGTAGCACCTGCCATGCATACGTGGCACCTGGGGAGTGGGAGGTTGCACCTGCCATGCATACGTGGCACCTGGGGAGTGGGAGGTAGCACCTGCCAGGGATTGGGAGGTGGCACCTGCCATGCATACATGGCACCTGGGGAGTGGGAGGTAGCACCTGCCAGGGAGTGGGAGGTAGCTGCCATGCATACATGGCACCTGGGGAGTGGGCGGTAGCACCTGCCATGCATAAATGGCACCTGGGGAGTGGGAGGTAGCACCTGCCATGCATACGTGGCACCTGGGGAGTGGGAGGTAGCACCTGCCATGCATACATGGCACCTGGGGAGTGGGAGGTAGCACCTGCCATGCATACGTGGCACCTGGGGAGTGGGAGGTAGCACCTGCCATGCATACTTGCCACCTGGGGAGTGGGAGGTAGCACCTGCCATGCATACATGGCACCTGGGGAGTGGGAGGTAGCACCTGCCATACATACATGGCACCTGGGGAGTGGGAGGTAGCACCTGCCATGCATACGTGGCGAGTGGCATTTACTGAATCTGCAATGCGAAGTGAAAAAACAAAGTTGCACAGGCGATTACGCCTGCACTCACGCCCTATTGTTACACTTTGCCTGGAAATAAGGAGGCGTTAAACTCACAGGAGCTCAGCAAGTGATGTCATGGCATGTATTGCTTGTACAGCAATGTGCAGAGCATGAAGGTGCAAAGCCCTGGTTCCAAGACTGGTAAGACTCCCAAATGCAACGCATGTAAATATGTGCTCTGTAAAGCGCTTTGGATTAAGGCGACATATAAATAACACATCATTTTCATGATCACCTCACTCTGGAGGGTACAACCAAGTTTTGGGGGCTTTTTCTCCAAAGGTAAGATGGTCAACGTGCTTCCAAATTGCAAGGTGGTCCAGGGTTTGTGACAATGCTCTCCCGCCCCAATAAAACACTTGTGCCCTAGGATCCATCTAAACCAACAGACCTCCACTCTTGGTTACATTGACCAGACAGAACCAATTCTGTCTGCTCACGTGAGCATGTCGCGAAAGTGCACACAACTCGTCTGCCGAGCACGACAGGGGACCGGATTCATTCCGACCGGTCACAAGATATTCATAACAATGAATTAGACCGATACATTCGTGAACATGCAACAGGCCAGGTAATAATAACACGTCAGCTGGGGGGGTGGGAAAGATCAGATTCATTTGGGTCAGAGATAGAGATTGAATGGATGAATGCAACATCATTTTTCTGTAGCATGTCATGCTGGTTTCCCCACGTTTCTAAGCACTGTAATAATACCTATTGTTATTACCCAATTTAATAGTAATCAACTTATCCACCTAGGAAGGATGAAGGACTGAGTCTGACCTGGGAGGACGATTCGAGCCTAGGTCTTGCAGGCTGGGCACAAATGTCCAAGGCAAGCCCCTTAACTTGTTAAGCTTTCTTGCTGCAGTACAAATAAGCACACTTACAATGGTAAAATTAGACTTTCTGTTTCTTTTGTTCAAACAGTTCTCAGGATATGCCATATAAAAAAGGGCAACACAATTGCTTTAATGTGTTGTGGAAATAACAACTTCCGAATACAATCTACACGTCTCACAATGCCTACAGCAGTATGTCGAGAGTGTCCATGCCAGACTGCCAAAGCATTCATGTCGCAACTCCTAAAGCATGCCAACTACATTACACTGATAGTCCCAAAGGGAACTATGTCTATGATTGCTGAGCATCTTTGAGAGATATGTAGCTTGAACGTATACATGCAGCTTTCTGGAGGGACAAACTTCAACCAATTCTGAGCTTTTGCTTGGGATCCTTGGAGCTTAAAAGTCATTCTTGGGAAGGGATTCACCTGGATAATGGGGTGCAAGAGAAGGTCCCTCAAGCTTCCCATTTCCATGCATAAGAATGCCATCCAGTCCCGTTTTTGTTTCTTGGAATTTTGAAACTTGTAGTTTTGTCTTTTGCATTTTAAAGGACTACAAATCCCAGAATGTTGAAGAAAAAAACGGGACTAGGTGGTCTTCTCACGCATGTAATTGGGCCTGAGAGGTATGCAAGAGGGTAATACAGATTATCAGAAGAAATTCTTCTTATTGCAGGCCGTCTTTCTGAGCATGCTTTTTCAGGATTTCCTTGTGACCTTACACATTAAAGGGGCATTTTCCTTCCATGCTTCCCATGGCCACTGGGCTGAGAACAGTCCCTCAGAAAACAAATCATACTGGCATCTCTGAGAGTCTCTGGGAGCCCCGCCTGCCCCCTCCCCCCCCAAGCCTCTGCATTCTTTGAATTCCCTTCTCTGCTGTTCTCATGATCTACTTCGAACGGAAGATAACAGCAGCCGCAGCAGCAGCACTGTGAGAAGAAAAGCCTCCCAGACTCGGCAGAGCAATCATAGCAAGGCGCTGTCATTATTTTGTGAGCTAACACTTCCTGCCCCCACCCCCCGCCCTCTCCCCACACTTCCATTCTGAAGTTCACAGACAGAGCCCTGAGGCAGCCAGGGCAGCTCTAGCGCGCTGCCCAGCATCACATGGCGTGGCATCACTTGGAAAGGCACACGGAAATGAGCCCGCCTCGACTGACGTTTTTATCCTGCCAAGCTTATCAAGCAAATAAACACGTATGCGTTTACCTTGCAGACCATAAGATGCTTTATTTTGAGATAGGTTTAATTTTCCTTATTTTACATCACCGGTCCTTTTACCCTACACGCTAAGCTAGGACGACAAGATTCTCAAAATAAAAATCCGAGTCAGGCTGCCGACATAAAGGTGGGACTGCAATTTGAAAGTAGCTACCAGGACAACGGTTCAGATTTGGGAAAAGGTAGGGTGACCAGATTTAAAAAGTTTACAAAAACGGGACAGGGCAACCAACATAAAAGTAGGATTAACCCTTGAAAGTGGCTGTCAAGGCACTACACTTCAGTAGCTGTTGGAGACGAAGGGGGTTTAAGTGTTACTGTTCAACTAAACACATATTATAATTAATCTATCACAAACTAACACTATCCTAAATTGTAAAATGCGGCATATCACCGGTGTGCGATTGTACATTCCTGCCTGCCAGCTAAGAAGACCTACTACTACCGAAAATACCGGACCACTGCAGTTTCCAATGGTAACATCATCTTGACAAAAGGGGACAGAGCTCCAAATTCCGAAACAGTCCCAGCAAAACCGTGATGTCTGGGCACCCTAGGAAAAGGGGTTATGAGGGTCTAGACATTCCCTTGGATAAAACGTGTGAGGGGTTTGGCTGTGACTGCAAGCATGACAAAAGCAAAGGAGATGTTGTTCTGATTGCAATTCCACCCCTTTCTTTCTATTCGTGAAAGCATTGCCTTGCCATTTGGACCCCCGCCTCTCAGCCTGAAAGCTCTCATGCCCCTTCAGGTGCCCATCACTGTCCCGCAAGGTTATCAGCATTTTGTGACACTTTGGCCATCTCGCAATGATGCTCTAG